>NC_133503.1:173264027-173568333 GCF_049354715.1 Callithrix jacchus | reverse complement strand
AGAACAGTTAGTGTTTTCAAGCAGATTGAACAGTCTCTAGAAGTCAGAGAGAAAGCCCAAGAGATTATCTCAAAATTTCTTCCAGCCAGAACCAGGGTTTCTTTGTAAAGTATAGAATACTCAGCATTTGAGGCTCCGTCGAATGAGTGTGTTCTCTGGTTGACGCTGTGTTTACTGACTCTCAGTGGCTGTTGCTAATAGTACTTTGAAACAAGAGACATGTGTTTTTAATAGAATTGCAAGTTTTATGCCTTGTTAAAAATACTGCCATGGCTGCTGGCTGGAGGAATCAGGCAGCTATGAATTCCATTCTCCGTCTGCCGGGGCAGGGGAGAGGGCTTGGCTGAGGATGGCCTCTGCCCTCACATTTGCTTTCTTTCCTCTGTTTGCTCTTGGGAATAACCACTGGTCACCAGCTGGTCTTCTCAGCTCCATTCATACATGGAAGAGCACTGGGCTTCATGCTGTCTAAATGGGAAGAACAAAGCACTTGTTTTTATTTTCAGAGAAGCTTTTGCCTTAATTGTGAAGAGCAGCCACTGGATTTTGTGGAAAGCCTGAATTACAGAGTGCTTTAGGGAATCAACCCAATGCCCCTCAATGATAGACTGAATAAAGAAAATGTGACACATATACACCATGGAATACTATGCAGCCATAAAAAAGAATGAGTTCATGTCCTTTGCAGGAACATGAATGAAGGTGGAATCCATCATTCTCGGCAAACTGACACAGGAACAGAAAAACAAACAACGTATTTTCTCATTCATAAGTAGGAGCTGAACAGTGAGAACACATGGACACAGAGAGGGGAATATCACACACTGGGGCCTGTCAGAGGTCAGGGGAAGGGGATGGATAGCATTAGGACAAATACCTAATGCATATAGGGCTTAAAACCTAGATGACTTGATTAAAACCTAGATGATGGATTGATTAAAACCTAAATGACAGGTCGATGGGTGCAGCAAACTACCATGGCACATGTATACCTATGTAACAAACGCGCATATTCTACACATGTATCCCAGAACTTAAAGTATAATAGGATGGACGGAAGGAAGGAAGGAAGGAGGAAGGGATGGAGGATGGGGGAGGGGAGGGGAGGGGAGGGGCAGGTGGGCTGGCTGGCCAGGATGGTCTCGATCTCCTGACCTCGTGATCCACCCTCCTTGGCCTCCCAAAGTGCTGGAATGACAGGCATGAGCCATCGTTCCCAGCCTACAATACTGTTCATTTCTAAGAAGTTTCTTCTAAATCTTTTTTTCCTATATGTATGGATACATGTAAATAGAATGTCTATAAAATTGGAGTCATGGTCTACATTTCACATACTGCCTTTCCCACAACAAAACAGCACACAGTGTGTACCTTCTCATTGCAGTAAGGACCCTTCAAAACGTGTTTCTTTGAAAACCTAAGTGCATTCATCCACTGGACGTGCCACAGTTAACTAGTGCTCTTTTCCTCAGATATGTTGACTACATATTTTTCCTATTATAGAACATACTGTAATATTCTTGCCCTTTGCTCTTAATTACATGAAATGTTTCTGTTGTTTGAAATATCATTGCCTTTTTCCTCATGCTAAACGATGAATGTGTTCTAGCAATGTAGATCAAATTACCGTTTAAATACAGAGCTCCCCTCACCTAAATTAGGAAAACTGGTATTATTTGGCAAACAGGGCCAGATTTTAAAAATAAAATATAGAGTGAGAATGAGAGAATGCACATTACTTCAGCTCTTACAGAAACCTGGATTGTATTGTACAAATACTAATATTGGCTGGGCGTGGTGGCTCACGCCTGTAATCCTAACACTTTGGGAGGCCAAGATGGGTGGGTCTTTTGAGGCCGGAAGTTTGAGACCATCCTGGCCAACATGGTGAAACCCTGTCTCTACTAAAAATACAAAAATTAGCTGGGTGTGGTGGTACACACCTATGGTCCCAGCTACTCTGGAGGCTGAGGCAGGAGAGTCACTGGAACCTGGGAAGCAGAGGTCGCAGTGATCTGAGGTCATGCCACTACACTTCAGCCTGGCTGACAGGGTAAGACTCCATCTCAAAAAATACACACACACACACACACACACATGTGCACAGCAAGACTCCATCTCAAAAAATACATATATATATATATACACACACACACACACAGAGCAAGACTCCATCTCAAAAAATATACACATACAGAGCAAGATTATGTATACACACACACACACACACACACACACACACACACACACACAGAGTACTGGCTCTGTTCCCTCCAGAAGTTTACCATCTACTCTTAAGGAAGGCTGATACACACATGGGATAGAATTAGAGAATAATTTACGAAAGACTATAACAGGATATCAACACGGTGGATGAATTTGTACTAAGAGAACACAGAAAAAGAGAAAATATTTGCATTTTCTGGTGCCAGTAAAGACTCCTAGATAGAGAAGGAATTTGAGGTTGGTCTTAAATATCTAGGATTTAAAAAGAAAGAAAACTACCTTGCACTGAGCCCTGACAATGTGCTCGGTATTTTATACATATCATGTAATTTATTTCTTACAGTAACTCCACCTAATTGTTGTTGAAGGCAACTAGACCCTTTCAAAAAATATACAGTACCATAAGGTATAGATTTGTATAATGTAATAAGATTGGAAATCCCGTCAAATATAAAATGACTGAAATAGACACAGAACAATGAATATTTTAGAAATGGAAGAAATCAGGGCAAAGGGAAGGTATGAGCAGGAAGATTAGGATAGGAAGAATGTAAACTCTATGAGGGGGTCGGGTGAGTCCCAGCACTTTGGGAGCCGAGGCAGGCAGATCACCCGAGGCAAGGCGTTCAAGACCAGCCTGGACAACATGGCAAAACCTCATCTCTACTAAAAAATACAAAAATTAGCTGGGCGTGGTGATGGACGCCTGTAATTCCACCTACTCAGGAGGCTGAGGCAGGGAGAATTGCTTTAACCTAGGATGCAAAGATTGCAGTGAGCCGAGATCGCACCACTGTATTTCAGCCTGGGCGACAAGAGCAGGACTCCATGTCAAAACAACAATAACAAAACTCTATGAGGGAAGGATTATTTGCTGGTTGTATTCACTGATGGCTCCCACACAACGAGATTAATGGCTGAACGTAGTAGGTGTTTAATAAATATTTGTTGAATCAATGAATGAGGTGGCTAAGATGTTTGCCGTATGGTCCTGTGTACATTGCTAGTGGCCAGATGTAGTTTTGACTCTCAGCTTGTCTGTAGACAAAGCACATGTAGTAATAGGTTCAGCAAAGGCCTCAATTTACAAGTAAGGAACAGGTTTAGCAGGCACTGGAGAGAGGATTTGGCCAGGTCACATCTGGGAGAGATCGGGATATATTGCAAGGGGCAGGGCTGGTGTGGGCAGCAGGCTGGGGCGCAGGGGAAGCAGGGAAACACGGTTTGGCAAGTAGGCATGTGGTGAGTGGGGAGGAGCCTCTTGACTGAGGCCAGGAGCACGGTGAGCAGCTACAAGCGAGAGCCTGGGCAGAATTATTTAATAGCAAAAGCAGGCCAGGCACAGTGGCTCACGCATGTAATCCTAGCACTTCGGGAGGCTGAGGTGGGCTGATCACTTGAGGTCAGGAGTTTGAAACCAGTCTGGCCAACATGGTGAAACCCTGTCTTTACTAAAAATACAAAAATTACCTGGGCATGGCGGTGTGTGCCTGTAGTCCCAGGTACTTGGGAAGCTGAGGCAGGAGAATCGCTAGGACCCCAGAGGCGGAGGTTGCAGTGAGCCGAGCTCGCGCCACTGCACTCCAGCCTGGCAACAGAGCAAGACTCTGTCTCAAAAAAAAAAAAAAAAGGAAAAAAGAAAAAGCAATCCCATCATTTCCTCCTAAGGACCTCTGTTTTGAATTGAATTATGCCCAGCCCTCTACAATTCACGTGTTGGAGCCTTAATTTTAACCCTCCGTGTGACTGTGTTTGGAGGTAGGGCTCTGAAGGAAGTAACTGAAGTTAGATGAGGTCTGAAGGGTAGGTCTCTCGTCCAGTCACACTGGTGTCCTTATAAGAAGAGGTAGAGAACGGGAGTGTGCTCTTTCTGCTTGTGCACAGAAGAAAGGCACAGCAGGAAGTGACAAGCCAGGAGGAGCGGCCTCACCAGAAGCCAGCCCTGACAGCAGCTTTGTTTCAGACTTTTAGCCTTCAGGACTGTGGAGGAAGGAAATTTCTGCCACAAGTGACCTAGTCTGTGGTATTTCATTATGGCTAATATGAGTAATACAGTCTGTATAGAAAGATAGAGCGGCACCCACGTGGAGACTACAGCAAAAGTGAACTTCCTTTTTATTTTTAATTTGGGGTCTCATCACTTTGCTGCCCAGGCTGCAGTGCAGTGATGCAATCATACGGCATTGTAGCCTCAACTCCTGTCAAGTGATCCTCCTGTCTCAGCCTCCTGAGTAGCTGGGACTACAGGCATACACCATCATGCCCCGCTAATTTTTTTTAACGGAGCCTTACTCTGTCACCAGGCTAGAGTGCAGTGATACGATCTCGGCTCACTGCAACCTCCGCCTCCCAGGTTCAAGCACTTCTCCTGCCTCAGCCTCCCGAGTAGCTGGGATTACAGACACCTACCACCACGCCTGGCTAATTTTTGTATTTTTAGTAGAGATAGGGTTTCACCATGTTGGCCAGGCTGGTCTTGAACTCCTGACCTTGTGATCCACTCTCCTCAGCCTCCCAAAGTGCTGGGATTACAGGCATGAGCCCCTGCACTCAGCTTGTATTATTTTTAGAGACAAGAGTTTCCCTTTGTTGCCCAGGCTGGTCTGGAACTCCTGGCCTCAAATGATCTTTCTGCCTCAACATCCCAAAATGCTGGGATTACAGGTGTGAGCCATCATGCCCGGCCAAGTCTTAATTTTAGAAGAGACTTGAAACATTACCAATTCTGAGATGCTCTCTTTCATGTCCCCAAATATGTGAGAGCTGTTTCACTCCTACAGTGGAGTAACAGTGGCTCCCAGGCCTCATTCTCAAGAGATATGTAACAATACCAGGCCAGGGGAGGCAGGAAGGGTACGCCCATGGAGTGGAACTGATCAAGGCCAATCTCTTCAATTTTGGTCTGGCGTTTTTCACTGTATCTGTTACAGCCTATTTATCTAAATCCCTGGCCCCTTGTGGCCCTTCTCTGCCCCCTTCTGAGCACATATATGACTTACCCACAATTATAAATTAAAATTGCACATCATGGGAATAGATGGTATGGGGGACAGCAGTGGTCACTGCATACCCCTCATTTACAGCATCTGGTCCCAACCATAAATGGCCCATGAGAAACCAGTGTCCTAGAGAAGGGGCCACGTGGCAGGAGCCTGGCCATTTGTTTTTCTTTGGCTGTCTTCTGAACTTAGATTATGCTTATTCTTTCTCAACTCACTTCTATAGCCCCAAAGCTCGCTTGCTCTTTCTCTCTCTCTCTTTCTCTTTCTCTCTTTCTTTCTTTTCTTTTCTTTCTTGTCTTGCTCTGTCACCCAGGCTGGAGTGCAGTGGCACGATCTCGGCTCACTATAAACTCCACCTTCTGGATTCAAGGGATTCTCCTGCTATAGCCCCAAAGCTCGCTTGCTCTTTCTCTCTCTCTCTTTCTCTTTCTCTCTCTCTCTCTTTCTCTTTCTCTCTCTCTCTCTTTCTCTTTCTCTCTCTCTCTCCTCTTCTCTTCTCTTCTCTTTTCTTTTTTCTTTTCTTTCTGGTCTTGCTCTGTCACCCAGGCTGGAGTGCAGTGGCACGATCTCGGCTCACTATAAACTCCACCTTCTGGATTCAAGGGATTCTCCTGCCTCAGCCTCCTAAGTAGCTGGGATTACAGGTATGTGCCACCACACCCAGCTAATTTTTATATTTTTAGTAGAGACAGGGTTTCACCATGTTGGCCAGGCTGGTCTTGAACTCCTGACCTCGTGATCCATCCACCTCGGCCTCCCAATGTGCTGGGATTACAGGTGTGAGCCACCAAGCCTAGCCTTCTTTCTTTTTTCACTTTGCATCCACTGAAGATCCTCCAAAGGTCTCAAAGTTATTTCAAGGAGAAATTGATGCTTCTGTTTTGTCCTAAGAGGAAATGCTGTTTCTGAAAATCAAGATTTCTTTGTAAAGTTGGGTCGCCAAGTACATCATGTGCTCTGACCAATTCAGGGAAGTAAAATTTGCCCAGTCTACAACATGAGTGGAGCCCCTAGAAATGTGCAGCCTGGTGGGTCTGAGGCTAGACTTCCACGTGGTATTGGGCCAAAGTCAATTTCTGGTCACTTTCAGCTCAGGACTAATTGTGGGCTTCTTTGATAACCCATTAAGGGAAGCCCAGTATTTTGTCTTTTCTTTGCAACTTCGTTCTTGATGGCCTGGGTAGTTTTCAGCAATTATTATTATTATTTTTTAGAGATGGGGTTTCACCATGTTGGCCAGCATTGTGTCGATCTCCTGACCTCATGAACCACCCTCCTCAGCCTCCTAAAGTGCTGGGATTACAGGCGTGAGCCACAGTGCCCGGCCTCAGCAATTATTTTTAAATGGTTATGATAATAATGCCAGTTGCTGTGGCTTAGGCACTTTGGGAGGCTGAGGTGGGAGGATTGGTTGAGCTCAGGAGTTCAAGACCAGCCTGGACAACAAAGTGAGACCCCCATCTCTATAGAAAAGCAAAAAGTCAGTGGGGTATGGTGGTACATGCCTGTGATCTCAGCTACATGGAAGCTGAGGCAGGAGGATAGTTTGTGCCCAGGAGGTCAAGGCTGCAGTGAGTCTCATGGCACTACATTCCAGCCTGGGTAATAGACTAAGACCCTATCTCAGAAAAAAAAAAGAAAAGAAAAAGAACAGGAGAGAAGGTGAGAGCCAGGGTTTGTCCTGGGTCGGTTTTCTCTTCAGCACACCTTGAATGATAGGGAAATGTGGGTTTAGAAAAAGCACCTCCCCCCACAACTCTAGGATTACAGTCTTTGCCTTCACCAAGCTTCCTTCAGTATCTTTTCCAAGGCCGTAAAGAAAGTCACACTGACTGGGCGCTGTGGCTCTCACGCCTATAATCCCAGCATTTTGGGAGGCTGAGATGGGTGGATCACTTGAGGCCAGGAGTTTGAGACCAACCTGGCCAACATGGTGAAACCCCATCCCTACTAAAAATACAAAAACTAGCTAGGCATGGTGACACATGCCTGTAATCCCAGCTACTCAGGAGGCTGAGGGAGGAGAATCACTTGAACCCGGGAGGTGGAGGTTGCAATGAGCCGAGATTGCAAAACTACACTCCAGCCTGAGACTGTCTTAAAAAATAAAAGGTCATGTCAACACATTTCTCCTGGTTGAGAAGGGCGGGCATGGTGGCTCACGTCTGTAATCCCAGAACTTTGGGAGGCTGAGGCAGGTACATCATGAGTTCAGGATATCGAGACCATCCTGGCCATGGTGAAACCCCGTCTCTACTAAAAAAAAAAAAAAAAAAAAAAAAAAAAAAAACGAAAAGTTAGCTGGGTGTGGTGGTACCCGCCTGTAGTCCCAGCTACTCAGGAGGCTGAGGCAGGGGAATTGCTTGAATCGGGAGATGGAGGTTGCAGTGAGCCGAGATCATGCCACTGCACTCCAGCCTGGTGAAAGAACAAGACTCCGTGTCAAAAAAAAAAAAAAAAAACTGGTTGAAAAGCAGCACCCATTTTTAGGGAGTCTACACCAGGGAACAGCTGCTCACCCACAACTCTGTTCCTATGCTGGGGAATTTGGGACTACATGTTGCAAAGCGAAGAACCTGTGAAGGAAGTGGCTTAGAGATAAAAGGAAATTTAAAGAAAAATAACAGGCCCATGAAATTGTGTTTGAAAGATGCATGCAAAGAGCTCGAACTTCCTTTCTGGTTGCTCGGACTGTATTTTTGTGATCCCAGTAGCACCCAGTGGCACGGTGCATTTTTCCATCCAGTCACCTGGGTGACAGTTTTACATATTTGACATGATTTGCGCTAGTGAATGATACGGAGATAGTTTAAGTAAATTAGTGCAGGTTTGTGGTACTAAATAAAGTTTTGACAAGTCAGCGTCATTATCAGTGCACCATCCATGCAGTACGTGGATTTTGGAGTTGGCTGAACTTCTGTCCACATTCCGGCTCTGCAGCTTGCTTGCTGGTCACCTGGAGCTTGTTTCCAGCTTCTGTGACTCCCAGTTTCATCATCTTTAGAGAATAGAGATAAGGCCAGGTGTGGTGGCTCACGCCTGTAATCCCAGCACTTTGGGAGGCCGAGGCAGTTCGATAACCTGAGGTCAGGAGTTTGAGACCAGCCTGGCCAACATGGTGAAACCTCGTCTCTACTAAAAATACAGAATTAGCTGGGTGTGGTGGCACATGACTGTCATCCGAGAATAGCTTGAACCTGGGAGGAGGAGATTGCAGTGAGCCAGGATTGCAACATTGCACTTCAGCCTGGGCAACAAGAGTGAAACTCCAGCTCAAAAAAAAAAAAAAGAAGATATGAGAGGCTGCCTTATTAGGTTGTTGTGGGAAGTAAAGGAGATAACCTATTTGCAAAGCACCTAGTACAGTGTCTGGCATGGAGGAAGTCTTCATTTATAATAAAAAGCCTATGTTGTAAAAAGAAAAAAGACACACACACAAAAGTACATGTTGTGTGTTCCTTCCCATTCCCAGCCACGCCCTGTGATAGTAACTTGTTTGGGAGCTCTTTCCAGCTGCAGAGTCTGTGGGTTGCCTCCAAGCCACAACATTCAAGCTGGGGGTCAGAGCAGCGAAAGGCCTTTCTAGACACCAGGTCTGTGCCGGATGTTCGTCATGGATGGAGATTGGTAAAGGGATCTGGACTGCCCTTTTTCCTAAAACAAAACCGCAAAGCTCATTCCTTGTGGCTTTGCACCAAAATTTGCAGTCCAACCTAATTAAAGGGCAGAGAGTCTGTATGTACCGTACTAAACCGGAACATGTGCTGTACCCTTAGCTACTGTGTGTATGCGTGTCAGGGGATGGGAAGGAAAATTAAGAGGAGAGGGTCTCTTTGTTCTTGCCTAGGGTGGGCTTTTCAGTGAGCTCCTGCATAAAGACCCCAAAGCAGAATCAAGTCTATGCTTGACTGCACATGTGGCTTAAGCCAAGGGGACTTTAAAGGACACGCACAAGCTGGAGCATGTGCAAAAGAAGCATTTCCCTGGAGCTGTCAGTGCAGAGATGTGGAAGGAGGTAGCAGGTCACTGCTGAACTGTGACTCAGGGTGGGCATCTGCTGCAGTCTTCACCCACTTCCTCTGTGACCCTGAACTAGCCACGCCTCATCAACAGACCTCAGTGGCCTCATCTGTAATATGAGCCAGATGGAGCCTGTGAACCGTAGGGCCACAGCCAACTTCAGCAGGACTTCCCGATCCACGATTGCCTGTGGCCGAAGCAGGGTGAGGGTTATCTTCAGCCGGCTTGCAGGCTTGTTTTTGTGCAGCTGAACCCGTCACTGACTGCAGCTCTCAAAGGCCCCAGCCTCAGAAGGAGGGGGAGTTTGCCCTTTGTATTCCTTAAAAATAGAATAACAAATAGACAACACTTGGAACCTTTGAGTCTGGAAGTCAGTAATTAACTTGAGTTCTTGGGAAATTGTACATGTCAAATTAAAGGAGGGAAGTTGGTGGTAAGCTGAGGCCCAGGCTGTGGGTGATCAGAAGTGTGGCGTCTCAGTCCAGAGTGCAGGTCCCTGACTTGAGTGGGACATGGAAAGACCACAGCACTTGCAGGGATCACTGTGAGAACCCATAGCCCTGAGGGGCGCTTGCAGTTGCCGTGGAGTGGGCCCCGTGAACACATCATCCTGGTTCCCTGTTGCTACAGTACAACCCACTCCAAACTCAGCAGCTTAAGAGAACAGTTATTTTATTGATTGTGATTATTTGGGCAGAATTTGGCGGGGCGGGTCTCTGCTTCACATGGCATTGACTCGGCTTTCTTGGGTCAGCTCATGGCTGGGCTGATCCAGAGGTCCTAGGAATGTTTTGCTCTCAGGTCAGGGACCTTGGCAATGAAGAGCTGGACGACTGGGTTCAGCTGGGGTGCTGGGATGGCTGATCCTCTCTCTCTCTCTCTCTCTCTCTCTCTCTCTTTCTCTGTAGTTACAGGGCCTCTCCTTTTCCGTACAGTCCCTCCAGGTGCTCTCTTGAGTGGGGTCACTGGATTTCTTACATGGCAGCTCGTGGCTCCCAAGAGAGAGTAAGCTAAGCTGCTAATTCTTCTAAAGTTTAGGGGCCACGTGGCATGGTGCATTTTTGCCATATTCCATTGGCTGAGCAGTCACGGAGCAGCTCGTATTGAAAGGAGTGGAGGAATACACTTTACCTCTCAGTAGGGAAGTGGCCTGTGTGCACAGACAAGGGCAGGAATTGAAGACAGCTGTCTTTGAGGGTAAAGTTGGAAAGAGATTTGGAGTCTGGGGTCGCATTAAGGGCAATGGAGGGTAATGATGCCAGAGGGTCTTTGTGTGTGCAAAGGTGTCAGCCTAACTGTGCCAGAAGATCAAAGCTCCTTCTGACTGCAGGAGTGAGATGTACCCAACATGAGCCTTCTTTGTTCCTTGCATAGTATTCTTTGGTGTATATGTGCCACTTTTTCTTTGTCCAGTCTATCATTGATGGGCATTTTGGTTGGTTCCAGGTCTTTGCTTTTTCCTTGCATCCTATAGGTAAATAATTCTGACCCAGTGATCTGCTAACTCAGACTATGGCTGCTGGACCACAGTGTTGACAAGGATTTTGAGACCATGTCAAACTTCAGTGCCAAGAGGTACTGGTCGTGTTTCTCTTGGGTATGGCATTGAGGAGTGGCCTGTGCCATTTAGATTAATTCCATACCTGGTCTGATCATGCTCTGCTCTCACCAGAAAGGGGACAGGTGTATTGATTGGCCTCTGTATTTGCATGTGCTTGCCCGAATCCCTCGTTTGCAGGGCTCACTTCCTTCTCGACTACCTGCAGCCTGCCTGGCCTTCAGGATCTGCCTCCTTCTCCAGGCTCTGCTGGAAGACCCGAGCTTCTGGATTTCTATAACCTTGGGCTACATGATTTCCCAGCATGAGACACTACCGTGCATTGTTAATTATCTTTTCATCTGCAAACTAATTATTCCCAATTAGGCTGCTTGATAATTGAAATCAAGAGTACATCTTGGTATCTGCTATGGTTTGGATATTTGAGCCCTGCAAATCTTGTGTTGAAATTTGATCCCTAATGTTGGGCCTAGCAGGAGGTGTTGGGGTGATGCAGGTGTATCTGTCATAAATGGCTTGGTGCTGTCTTTGTGGTAATGAGTGAGTTCTTCCTCTGTTAGTTCCTGCGGGAGCTGATTGTTAAAAAGAGCCTGGCACCTCCCTCCCTTCTCTTTTGTTTCCGTTCTCACCATGTGATCTCTACATGACAGCTTTTTTTTTGAGGCAGAGTCTCACTCTGTCACCCAGGCTGGAGTGTAACGGTACAATCTCGGCTTGCTACAATCTCTGCCTCTTAGGTTCAAGCAATTCTTCTGCCTCAGCCTCCTGAGTAGCTGGGACTATAGGCATGTGCCACTCACAGAGTGAATTTTGTATTTTTAGTAGAGATGAGGTTTCACCATGTTGGCTAGGCTGGTCTCGAACTCCTGACCTCGGGTGATCTGACCACCTCAGCCTTCCAAAGTGCTGGGATTATAGGTGTGAGCCACCACACCCGGCCATACCACTTCCCATGAGCAGAAGCATCTTGAGACTTTCACCAGATGCAGATGCCAGCACCATGCTTTTGTACAGCCTGCAGAACCATGGATCAAATAAACCTCTTTTCTTTATCAATCACCTAGCCTCAGGTATTCCTTTTTAGCAACACAAACGGCCCAAGACAGTATCCATCCTACCCACACCCAGTGAGTACACTGGCATTTCTTCTGATGGCAGTGACTGAGGACACGTATCAGAAGAAGATCTGAATATATTGAATCCGTCTTTCCCTGCAGACAGGCATCAGTGATGGAAATAGGTTTGTAGCCACTAGCTTGGCTCAGTAAGTTTTGCCAGGAAAGCTTGCCTGGCCAGCCAGGGCTGAAGCAGAGCCGTGGGCCAGGTACCCCCCGATGTTGGTTCTGATTGAGGTTGTCAGGCCACCAGGGCTGATGCATGAGTGATCCTAATGCTGCATCTGTGGGTTCCACTCGTGTCTGGACTTCTACAGTCCTTGCTGTTGTCTGTTACTTGAATGATCATGTAGATGCTTCCATCAGTATTTTGGTAGATGAATGGGGGATGTTTAAAGACTCCAGAGAGGGAAATGGTGTCACTGAGGAGGTAGGAGAAACCTCGGAGGTATTATGGGAATGGGAACAGGAGCTCAAGCCCCCCTGCTTTGCAGCTTCATACTGTCCAAGGAAAGGTTTCATTTCTTCTTCCTGCTGGAGGGCTAATATTTTTCAGGTGCTTATAATCCTAATCCTGTATCTACAACTCAAAACCAAGAAGTGGATTTGGCAGAATTCCTTTGAGTCGTGTATTGCTCTATTTGAGTTCATCTGCTTGGGCATATAAAGTCCCTAAAGACAAATGTAAAGAAACAGACACATAACTTAGGTTACTTTATTTCTAAGAAATAAAGTGTCTGATTCTGTGGAACTTGGGATGGTCCATGGGTTGATCAGGTAAGGTGGGAAAAGTCAACATCTTAATTTTGGGCAGGACTCTTAGATACCTGTTTCCTGTCTGTTCCTCTCCGGTCTCTGGTAGAGAGGGCTTTATGAAAGAAGTTTCTTGAAGAAATGAATTCTTCAAGATTGGATTGGTTCTTCTGGAGGCAAACACACATGGCTGGCATGCCTGGTAAGGTTCATAGGTCTTTGGATGCCCCATAGGAAAGTCACGCTTCTTCCTGGTCCAGCAATTCTGTGGGTCACTCAGCATTCCCACTGAGTTTCCTTGTGCACATCCAGGAACCAAATAAATCAGAATCTATTTTGTGATCATTATGACACAGAGGCAATTAATCTTATTTATGACATCCTAGAAGCTGGATGACATCTCCAAGTAAATTCAGGATCATCTAAGGAAGATAAAATCGCATGCAGCTCAGCCACAATGTCAAATGAATGAATTTTACTGACTTTTTAGTAGCTGGTCACCCAAAAGTTGTTCATTAGAAAAGCCACTTGGTCACAGACTCCCTTTTACCAATTGCTAAGAACAACAGCAGTGACAAGGATAATTCGCGGAGCGAATACCAGATACCAGACATTGAGCCACGTGCTTTGTGTATCCACAATCTCATTTCATCATTCTGGATTAATGGGAGCTTCTGATGCCACCATTTAGAAAGAACGATCATAAAAGGGATGATTCCTTTATGTCTTTTTGGCTTGTGTGGCTTTCATGAAGTCGTTCCTGACAAGGATGATTCTGACTTTGATGTAGCCAATGTTGACTGATCGTCCTGCGTTCTCTCAGCCCGTGCAAAGCTCTCTGCAGGGCATATGGAGAAGGCCCTTCTTCTGCTATTTCTTTTCTTTCTTTCTTTTTGAGATGGAGTTTCGCTTCTGTTGCCCAGGCTGGAGTGCAACGGCATGATCTCTGCTCACCTCAAACTCCACCTCCCAGGTTCAAGTGATTCTCCTGCCTCAGCCTCCCAAGTAGCTGGGATTAAGGCCCATCTTCTCCCAAAACTAGCTTTCTCTCTCACTTCATTCAATTTCAACATAATGAGAGAACCAACGCCTCCTTTCTCTCTTTTGAAGAAGATGTACTTTGCATTGCCTGGAAGGAATGAATTATGAATTTACAGTTCCTGAATGCTTATTCACATTGAGCCATCTGTTTTAAAATGTGCCTGGGATTTGTTTTAATAAGGTATGGTAAGAGACACAGACATGGAAATGGCTGTCATGAAGAAGGAAGCTTATACTCACAGATCCTTAGAAACAGAGACCCAGAACACCACACAGGGCCACACCTGGACACACTGGGTTAGGATGCGGAAGGAAAGTGAGGGGAAAGTGTGGGGAAGTATCTTCATTGTGATTTTGAGGGAAGGAATGGGCAAGGCCGGTGAGCAGGTTTAGAGCTGGCAAGCTTGTTGTAGGCCAGTGCGGTGGCTCACACCTGTAATCCCAGCACTTTGGGAGGCCGAGGCAGGGGGACCACTTGAGATGTCAAGAGTTTGAGACCAGCTTGGCCAACATGGTAAAACCCTGTCTCTACTAAAAATACAAAAAATTAGCCAGGCGTGGTGGTGGGCACCTGTAATCCCAGCTACTAGGGAGGCTGAGGCAGGAAAGTCGCTTGAATCCAGGCGATAGAGATCACAGTGAGCTGAGATCGCACCACTGCACTCTCCAACCTGGGCAACAGAGCAAGCATCGGTCTCAAAAAAAAAAAAAAAAGAATTGGCAAGTTTGAATACTTTTAGTGGGCTCTGGGGCACAGGCGCTGTCCCTAGTGATCTGATACCTGGCCCTGGAATGATTAGGGCAGGGGGCTCTGTGTGGGAATTCAATCAAAGAGGTAGTGGGAAGAGGCCGGGGGGTTGGGTATGGCCTCTTGATTGATCAGTTTATATATGAAAGGTATACTGAAGGTAAGTGATTTGTTATGTCTAAGAATTGACTAGCCCTCGGAGAGGAAGTCTCTCCCCACTCAACAAGGCCCTAAATGTCAAAACATTAAGAATACAGAAAATAAGAAAAAAAAGTCAGTACATCATCCTTTAAAATATTTACCCAAGAGGCCCAAGAGGCTGGGTGCAGTGGCTCATACCTGTAATCCCTGCTCTTCAGGAGGCCAAGGTGGGCAGATTAGGAGGTCAAGAGATTGAGACCATCCTGAGACCAACATGGTGAAACCCTGTCTCTACTAAAAATACAAAAATAAGCTGGGTGTGCTGGCGGGCACCTGTAGTCCCAGTTACTTGTGAGGCTGAGGCAGGAGAATCACTTGAACCCAGGAGGCAGAGGTTGTGGTGAGCCAAGATCACACCACTGCACTCCAGCCTTGTGACAGAGTGAGACTCTGTCTCAAAAATAAAATAAAATGAAATAAAGTAAATAAACTACTTACCCATGAGACAGCGTGTATCGAGTGCCGGTTGTGTCTGGCCTTTGCGAGTCTAGATCCGGTGTGTGGTATTGGAGCTAGTCCTGGGCATGTGGGAAGCCCTTAGTTCATGTTTGTTCCATAAATGCTTAATGAATGCTGCAAACTTGTGACTGGAATATACAGACATGCCTAAATCACTGACTCTGCCCTCAGGGAGAATACAGTCTAGCCTGAGAAAGAGATGCATGCATACATTTACTATAACGTGATCATTGCCTCCAAACCTACTTCTCCTAGGGTCCTTATTACCAGAGAATGGTGCCCATGACCTACCTGGCCACGTAAGCCAGAACTTGAGTGATCTTAGCTCCACACTTGCCCCTGCTTCCCTCCCCCAAACCTTCCCAGGCTTCAGGCTTGGTGTATCCTACCTTCTGAAGCTGTCCCTGAATTTGTCCCTTCTCCATCTCCACTGACTGTAATGAGAGATGCCACATGGCTGCGCGCCACCAGTCCCTCCTACAGGCTGGTTAGAGTGGGACGTCCCCATTCCTGCTGTCCTCTGTGACACGCAGAGCCTGAACACTAACTCAGAGCAGCTGTCACCCACTGCTGGTGGGCATCTGAGAGGGGACAGTGCAGGAGGGGTGCCTGGCAGGGGAAGGTGGGAGCCCTCCCGGGGACTTCATCACCCAGGGAGTCCTGCTTCAGATGCTTGGTCATCCCTAGAAACCACTGTCTCTAGAAGGGGCCTGGAGCCAGCACAAGTCCCAGGGACAAATTTGAGGTAGACAGTTTGTCTCGGCCCCTCCCACCTCCTCTTTGCCTCTCTTCCTCTCCTCATTTCCCTTGGGGCTTTCTGAAGGGGCCTGGTTTGACAGTGCTGTCAGCTCCTCCCTATAACTCATCTTGCACTAATGGAATTTAAAGGTCACTCTTTTTGCTGGTTTTGGTTCTGGAAAAGAACAGAGGAAGGAAGGTGAGATGCTAAGGAGGGCAGGATGCGTGTGTTAAGGAGTGACTTCCCAGGGATGGCGAGCTGGGAATCTGCCGATTTATGGAGGACATCCCTTTGTATTTCCCAGCCTGGTACTGTTATCTGATCATCCACCTGCCCAGCCCCAGGTGTGGAGAATAAACTAGGGCAAGAGACAGATGGGCCTGGGGGAAGAAGGTTTGGTACCCAGAAGCTCCAGTCCAGGTTCCATGGTCTGAGTCTGCAGGCTCCAGTTTGAGGCTGGGAGGCCTGAAAGAAAGGGATCTTAGTCTGCCTGGGCTGCCGTAACAAAGGACCGCAGGCCATGCGGCTACACAAGAGCTACTTGTTATCCCACAGTTCTGGAGGTGGGAAGTCCAAGATCAAGGTGTGGGCAGGTTTGGTTTCTTCTGAGGCCTGTCTCCTGGTCCTGCAGATGGCCACCTTCTTGCTGTGTCCTCTTCTCTGCTTACGCATCCCTGCTGTCTCTCTGTATCCTAATCTTCTTCTTATAAAGCCACTAGTCAGGTTGAATTAGGGCCCATGCTAACAGCCTCATTTTTTTTTTGTTTTGAGATAGCCTTGCTCTGTCACCAGGCTGGAGTGCAGTGGTGCCATCTCAGCTCACCACAACCTCTGCCTCCAGGGTTCAAGTGATTCCCCTGCCTCAGCTTCCCCAGAAGCTGGGACTACAGGCACCTGCCACCACACCCAGCTAATTTGTATTTTTAATAGAGACAGGGTTTCTCCATGTTGGCCAGGATGGTCTCGGTCTCGTGACCTCATGATCCACCCGCCTTGGCCTCCCAAAGTGCTGAGATTACAGGTGTGAGCCACTGCACCCGGCCTAACAGCCTCATTTTAACTCAGTGACCTCTTTAAAGACCCTAGCTCCCCAGGTACTAGAAGTTAGTTTCAACATATAAATTTATGGCAGGGTCACAATTCAGCTTGTAACAGAAGGGTAGCGTGGTGTTAGGAAGGCCTTTGAATTGCCATTCTCAAAAATATTCAGGTGGCCAATAATTTGTGAGTCAATGGTGTTCTTTCAATAAACATTGAGTCATTGGATTCTACTGAATGAGCTAGGAGCAACTTTACTCTCGGAAAATAGGATGCGGTGTGAAGTATGCCATCTATTAAGTAAAATCCCAGGGAACAAAATAGGCACAGGAAAGGGGGAAACTGTTGAACTAAGCAGACTAGAGGTTTTGCGTTTTTGCTGTTACTCGCTTACTGGCACCATCACTTTTTCATCCACTGCACTTGCTGACAAAGCAGTAGCAGCTGCCAGAGCTTTGAAGTTACTGAGTGACAACTTGAAACTGACAAAACTCCTCGTATTAAATAAATTATCTCCACATATTTGGAAAAACTCACCATTATTCTGTTTTAGCAATAAAAATGTCACTAGCATTCCACAGGAACACAGCTGGAGAATCATGGAGGGAAGCAAAATCCCCGTGTGTTTTCTCTAATTAGAAGATTTAGGGAAGAAATAGTACTTTTTAATGACTGAAAGAAAGAGGACTTGAGAAGCTAATCATTTACAGTGTAGCTTCTCTGTCCGTTTTCTAATTTAGTCCTTTAATCAGCAATAATTGACTGAGTGCCTTGAATATGCATAACATTTTGCTAGAAACTAGTGACAGAGAAGTAAAAGATTTTCATCTCTGCCTTGAGGACCCCAGTTACCAGTTAAGAAGTTTAGTTGCAAAACACAGAATCAACTCTAGCTGGTTTAAGCAAAGAAGTTTTTTGTTTTGTTTTGTTTTGTTTTTATGATGGATTGTCACTCTGTTGCCCAGGCTGGAGTACAGTGGTGTGATCTCAACTCACTGCAACATCCGCCTCCCAGGTTCAAGCAATTCTCCTGCCTCAGCCTCCCAAGTAGCTCAGATTACAGGCATGTGCCACTGCATCCGGCTAATTTTTGTATTTTTAGTAGAGATGGGGTTTCATCATATTGGCCAGGCTGGTCTTGAACCCCTGACCTGAGGTGATCTGCCCACCTCGGCTTCCCAAGGTGCTGGGATTATAGGCATGAGCCACCATGCGTGGCCAAAGAGGTTATTTATTAAAGAAGCTCTAGCAGAGGCAGAATTGGCTTGGAAGCAAAGCAGCCAGTCTAGGCAGTGCACTGCCCCAGTGGAGATCTTTTGCTCTTATCAGTGCCCTGGCACCAAGGCTTAGTGCTGAGTACAAGACACTACTTTAACTCCTCCACTGCTTTTGTCTCCTGAAGTTGGGTGTCTGCAACTGACTTTGCCATATGGTTTCCAGAAAACAGTCACTTCTTCACTTCTCTCCTTCTGATTGGCAGAGCCCAGATCACATGTTTACATCTTAGCTGCAAGGGCAGCTGGGAAATCAAGTTTCTGGCATCTCCCGTAAAGATGTGCAGAATCAGAAGAAGGGAACTTCTGCAAATAGAACGTTGAAAGGCAATGGATAGCCAAAAAAGCATAGTAGGTATCCATTCTAAGCACCCAGTCTAATGGAATAAACAGACATACCTTGAAAAACATCACAACATGGTGAAAAAAAATGCTATAATTGAGATATTCTTATGGCATGATGATTTAGGGAAACTTCCCCTTTGCTTCTGAAGGTTCACTGCAAATCAACTGACAAAGAGCCGACTAATAGAAGAAGAATACAAATTTATTTCACCGTAGTTTTGTGTGACATGGGAGCCTTCAGAACAAAGACCCAAAGATACAGGGGAAATTGTCCATTTTCATGCTTAGGTTTACCAAAGTTTGGACCTCCATGTAGAAATATGATTGGACAGGCTGGGCGCGGTGGCTCATGCATATAATCCCAGCACTTTGGGAGGCCAAGGCAGGTGGATCACAAGGTCAAGAGATCGAGACCATCCTGGTCAACATGTTGAAACCACGTCTCTACTAAAAATACAAAAATTAGCTGGGCATGGTGGCGCGCGTCTGTAGTCCCAGCTACTCGGGAGACTGAGGCAGGAGAATTGCTTGAACCCAGGAGGCGGAGGTTGCAGTGAGCGGAGATCGCGCCATTGCACTCCAGCCTGGGTAACAAGAGCGAAACTCCGTCTCAAAAAAAAAAAAGAAATATGGACAAAAGGTGTGTGATCTAGCATGAATCGACTGGGGAAATCTAGCAAGTCCTGTCTGTGTAGCTTCTTCTTGGCCTCTCTGTGCCATGTTCCTTCTTCCTGGGGATGGGGCAGGACCCTCTCTGGAATGGGAGTCTTATGAGCTACAATCAAACAAGATATGTCAGATGGATTCTTTATGGCCAGTTTTTAACCAAAGGTTATGGAGAAGGTGGGAGTTAGGGTAATATTTTTAGGGTTTTTGGCTGGCTTTGGAGAGTAGGGGTTCTGGTTTCTATGAACTGCCTTGGGGAAAGGCGTTCTAGTTTCTGTGGGTAGCCTTGAGCTTGTGGGGAGAATGAGGGAGTCAGAGACAAGAGGGCAGGAGAAGGTCGGAGAGAGCTGCTTCTGATGGCTTCATTTTGGATTCTTATTTTGTGAGCCCCAACAATGAAGACCAGAAAGGGAGTTGTTAACAGACTGGCATGGTCAGGGAAGGCTTCCTGGAGGAGGTGATGGATGACTGAGCACATCCTGACAGATGAAGCAAGAGAGGAGCAGCTGAGAGCTAAATAAGAAAAGGGATCCTCACCGTCTGACTTTAAGGTGCCTCCACAGTGAGTATGCCAGACTAGAAAAATGGAAACGGATGAAGCCAAAAGAAAAGGCAGATTGGACTCTGAATGTATTAGTGGAGAACCCATGTGAGAAGACCCTGGGAAGTGCTCAGCCCATCCCCATATAGGGCTGTCCACATAATTGGCTTGGCTTGTATCTTTTTCCCTCCCAACTCTGCTTTCTTCAGATGTCCTAACAGGTTAGGGCTTCCAGTAGGAAATACACAGTGCCTTTTCAGAGGAGCTCTCTGGGAATACAAAGCCTGACTCCAAATAACTGCCTCTTTTTTTTTTTTTTTTTTTTTTTAGAAAAAGTATTAGGAAGCTAATAAGGAAAGGAAAGGATAAAGTGGAACGTACAAGTCCCTCCGTAATTAGCATGTATATATTTATAGCCTATCTTTAAGAAAAAAAGCCAACCTCAAATGCAATTAAATTATGCCTAATGCTTCGCAATTTTTTTCTGCTTTCCCTGTCTTCAGTTTCTTAAAAAATGAGTCTTAGCTGTCTCAAAAAAAAAAGTCTTAGTAGCAGTGTCTTGCAGTTTTATTTCATCAATAAATATTTATTAATAATGAGGAGGCTAAGAATGAGGATATTTTAAAGACAGAGGTTGGTTACAGAGCTGGTATATGGGACTCTACTTCCCCGAAAATCTGTTTCTGGATTTCCTCATCTCCATAAATTGCATCCCTTAGTAATGGGCTTAATTCAGACACACAGCCCAGCCTTCCTTCCTCCCTCTCTCCCATCCATCAGCAAGCCCTATCTGCTCCGCCTCAATATCATCTTGATTTTTTTCTTCTCCTCTCCGCGGGCACTGCGTCCATCCCCAAGCAAGGCCGCTTCCTCCAGCCTAGACAGCCTCACATTGCTCTTCGCAAGACCGTTCTCACCACAACCGAGTATTCCGCAACAGCAGTGTCTCTTTTGCATAAACTTTCCAGTGCTGATTTCCCATTGCTCTTAGACAGAATTCAAGGCCTTGCATGAGGCAGCCCCTGCCCACACCACACGCTCTGCTCCTCCCTCTCACCTCCGGACAGCCAAGGTAACCGTCAAGCCATTTCTCAAGCTCGGGAGCTCTCCCAGTGCCTGGACAGAGAGCCTCTCCTGCCCCCACGCCCTGCCACCCTCTCCATTCTGTACAGCTGATTTCTTCTTATCTTTATTTTTCCCCTTTATTCTGTTTTAGTTATAGCGTGTTTGCTTAATTTACAGCAGGCAGAAAATAAGCTGGTTCTTGTTTTGACCCAAACATTGATGTTAAAGGTTGTACACAAGATTCATTAAAAAGAACATACGAAAATGACTTTTTAGAAGCTTCTGTAAGAAAGAAAAACAAAGTTTAACACCACAACTTTTCTCTTTGCTAGAACTGCAAACTACTGTTATAGTTGTGTGTGTGGGGGGGTGTGTTGTTTGTTTGTTTGTTTTTTGAGACAGAATCTCACTCTGTTGCCTAGCCTGGAGTGCAGTGGTTCGAACTCAGCTCACTGCAACCTCTGCCTCCCAAGCTCAAGCGATTCCTCCCGCTCAGCCTCCCACGTAGCTGGAATTACAGGTGCCCAACACCACACCCAGCTAACGTTTCTAATTTTAGTAGAGATGGGTTTCACCATGTTGTCAAGGCTGGTTGCAAACTCCTGACTTCAGGTGATCCACCTGCCATGACCCCGAAAAGTACTGGGATTACAGGTGTGAGCCACCGTGCCTAGCCCGCTGCGACAGTTTTAAATAGACTTTCTGTTGCTTAAACTACACATCCAGAAAAATCTAAAAAATTGAAGAAATGTACATATAAATGATTACATAGCAGAACAGGAACATTAACTGCACAGTAAATGAAATGAAAGTTAGAAATGCTATCAAATATACAAAGGTTCTAGAATCAATCCTTTAAACACATTCCACAAACAGTATTTTAAATTCACTGTTTCATTCTTTATAGATAAAGCCTAGATTACTAAAACCAAAACTGAAAAAAGTAATCTTCTAAAAGGGATCATTTCTCCATGATAATTCTTACTTATATCTGTAAGCAAGCAATCTGAGATTTTTTTAAGATGTTAGTTGTTTTTTTTTTTTCTGAAACGAGATCGGACATATCAAGTCACTTTTGTCCCCAAAACGATCTTTCAGAGAAATACTAGAAATTAGAAATGGTTGAGGGTACTACTTCTTTATTTTTAGACAGGAACTACACTGATCATCAAAAACTCCAAAGATGTGACTCTTGCTTAAAACTGACTAATCCTCATTCCAAAATTATTTTAAATTTCATGGCACCACAGAATCACCTAGATTGACAGCGTTGTCTTTCAACTTGCCTCTTATGGAATAAACTGAGGCGTGAAAGGCAAGCCTCTCTCAGAAAGAGGCAGGCAAATTTTGGTACAAATGCATAGCCCAAGTGCTGTAAACATCAAAGTTTCAGTGCTGGCCAGGTGTGATGGCTCACACCTGTAATCCTGGCACTTTGGGAGGCCAAGGTGGGAGGATCACCTGAGCTCAGGAGTTCAAGACCACCCTGGGCAACATGGTGAAACCCCGTGTCTACTAAAACACGAGAAATTAGCAGGGCATGATGACGTGCACCTGCAGTCCCAGCTACTCAGGAGGCTGAGGCACAAGAATTGCTTGAGCGTTGGAGGCAGAGGTTGCAGTGAGCTGAGATGGTGCCACTACACTCCAGCTTGGGCTACAGAGTAAGACTCCATCTCAAAAAAAAAAAAAAATTCAGTTCTTTTACACTATGCACACACGCACAAAACCTACTTTTAAACAATTTACCTGCTTCTCACAGCTGTAAGAAAACTAAGTGATATTATGGTCAATGATGCTCCTTAAACTTTAGGTAACTACATAAGAACATTCTTTTCCCCTTAAAATTATCTGGCCATCATCAACCTGCTCAAATTTTAAGGTGAATTTTTGTGATGTTTTCTATGTTACAAATTTATGGGAACCAGTAAAAAGCAGTGAAGGCTCCATGTTTCAGTCAAAGACTCAATCTCCCTGAAAATACTGTGTAATCCAACTGGCATCATTCCTCAGGATGGTGGAATTAACAAAAGAACAAATCCACACTGCATCATAAAGAATTCTCATGGACCTAGACATTTGACAAGATAGAAAGGTGCACCCCGAACCTAAATGCGTCTGGGCAGTCAGTGTTGTACTGTGGCTACTACCTCACTTTTGTGTCATTCTGTCTTATTAGCAAGCTGCATTTCTAAGTTAACAGTTCTACCAAATATGTTATGAAAGTTCATTTTTAATAAGACAATGTTGCAAATTATGGTTAACCAACATTTTTTCACTAAATACATCAATAATAAAAAATCAGAATCTTTACAGAAATATACAGAGATACCACAAAATAGTAGCTGTTCATAACATTGAACAAACTGGACTCGTACGAGTGGCTTCTTGGCTGGGTGCAGTGGCTCACGCCTGTGATCCCGGCACTTTGTGAGGCCGAGGTGGGCAGTTCAGAAGGTCAGGCGTTCGAGACCAGCCTGACTAACATGGTGAAACCCTGTCTCCATAAAAATACAAAAATTAGCTGGTTAGCCAGGCATTGTGGCACACACCTGTAATCGCAGCTACTCAGGAGGCAGAGGCAGGAGAATCTCTTGAACCCGGGAGGTGGAGGTTGCGGTGAGCTGAGATCATGCCACTGCACTTCAGCTTAGGCAACATAGCAAGACTGTCTCAAAAAAAAGAGTAGCTTCTCAACAATGTACCATTTTAATTGTAACCATTACCTGGTACAGGGAAAACTAACAAGTGTTTTTTAAGTATCATTGCTACATTGTATACCTGATAATTTAAGTAAACTAAACTATGGGTGAGTGAATGATACATGCCTAAAAATGATCATGGTTTATGCTGCCAGTGGCCACTTAGGACTAGTCCAAGACCTTGATCTAGATTTTGACCTAACCTAGACTGATCTTGACTGAGATTTGGATCTAGGAGGTCCTTTTTCCCTTGATTCCTTTTCATATCTTGAGCCAGAGTTCTAATGTGTTTTGGAATCTGTTTTTAGAGATGCCTCTAGTTTTGGTGTGAGGTGCTGGCCTACAACGGGATTTAGCCTTCATTTCTTTCTTGGGCTGGGACTTGGACTGTGATCTTGAATTGAATTTAGCTCTTGAAAAAGATCCATTTTGGTATTTGAATCTGTCATTGTCGGAATGGCTTCTGCTACACCATGGTCTTCCATTTGGTCTTTTTCTAGGACTATACGATCTCCTCTCACAGGGCCATTCCTACAGCTGCCTGTGTCTCCACTCCCTGTCGCATGAGTAACAGTTGATGAAATAGGCACTCTTGGGTACTCCCAGGTCTTCCCTGTGGATACATAATGGAATGGAAAGCAAAGCAGAGGCAAGAGCACAGCTTTGGAGCCCTCCTACTTCCCCTTGGCTGTGTAACCTGGGGAACCTCACTCTGCTTTCCTCACCTGTAGACTGTGAGCAGAGGTGCCTCCTCTGGGCTATCTTCCAGGGCCATGGAGTGATGTTTGCACATGCTGTTGTCAACTCTTTAAGTTTGCAGTAGTAATATATTACCCAGTATGGGCTGGGCACAGTGGCTCACACCTATAATCGCAGCATTTTGGGAGGCCAAGGCAGGCGGATCACCTGAGGTGAGGAGTTCAAGACCAGCCTGGCCAACATGGTGAAACCCTGTCTCTACTAAAAATACAAAAATTAGCTGGATGTGGTGGTGCATGCCTGTAATCCCAGCTACTCAGGAGGCTGAGGAAGGAGAATCACTTGAACCCAAGAGGTGGACGTTGCAGTGAGCCAAGATTGTGTCATTGCACTCCAGCCTGGGAGACAAGAGCGAAACTCCACCTCAAAAAAAAAAAAATAAAAAAGTATATTACCCAGCATGCCTAGGTTTCATTTGGGAAGAGGAGGATCAACTTGGAGATGAGAAACCCAGATCAAAAAAAGTTGCCTGGACAGTGTACCCTCAGCAGATCTGGGAGGATTGTGGGAGGAGGGAGGTGGGCAGAGCCAGGCTTGGCCCTGGGAGATGACCATCCTGTCTGAGGCTTTGACCTGTACATTCCGTTGTGGTGTAGAGCATAGGTTTGGCCCAGAAAGATACCCACCGTTCAGATAGTAAAGAGCTGTATTAGGTAGTTGTTCCATTGCTGTAAAGGAACACCTGAGACTGGGAAAGTTCTAAAGAGAAGAGGTTTAATTGGCTTGTAGTTCTGCAGGCTGTACAGGAAGCATGGTGCTGACATCTGCTCAGCTTCTGGGGGGGCCTCAGGGAGGCCTTTACTCATGGCACAAGGGGAAGTGGAAGCAGCCACTTCACATGGCAGGAGCATGCGAGAAAATGGGGGTGCCACACAATTTTAAACGACCAAATCTTGCAAGAAGAACTCATCATCACGAAGACAGCACCAAGCCTTGAGCAATCCACCCCCACTGTCCAAACACCTCCCACCAAGCCCCACCTCCAGCGCTGGGGATTACATGTTATTATGGGCAGGAACAAATATCCAAACTATTTGAAGAGCCAAGTGAGAAATTTCTTGCAAAGAATAGGCATGAGCTTGATGTCTGCTTGACTTGAACTGTATTTCTTCATCTTGATGAGACGCCTTTTGGGTCACTGTGAGAGTGAGGCTGATTGAAATTTTTCTGTCCTCCAATACTGCCTCCCACTGCAGATATATCAGCCTGCACTCAATGAAGCTAGGCTCTTGTTTTAAGATCAGGCAGGAGGCCAGGCGTGGTGGCTCATGCCTGTAATCCTAGCACTTTGAGAGGCCAAGTTAGGCAGATCATGAGATGAGGAGTTTGAGACCAGTCTGGCCAACATAGTGAAACTGTGTCTCTACTAAAAATTCAAAAAAATAGCCAGGTGTGGTGGTGTGTACCTGTAATCTCAACTACTCAGGAGGCTGAGGCAAGAGAATCATGTGAACCCAGAAGGTGGAGGTTGCAGTGAGCCAAGGTCGCACCATTGTACTCCAGCAGGAGCAACAGTGCAAGACTCTGCCTCAAAAAAGAGAAAAAAGAAAATCGGCACGTGGTTGCTGACCACCTATGGGCATGTGCTATGGTTGCAAAGAAATTCCTTCTTGGAGTCTAAAGCATGCTTTCTCAGCATTATTGACATTTTGGGTGGGATAATTCTTTGTTTGACTGGGATGGGTGACTTGGCAGCATTTTCTGGCCTTTATGCACTAGATGCCAATAGCACAGCAGCCCCCCTTCCCCCCAAACACAGATACACACATGAAAACTGAATATGTCTCCAGATATTGACAAATGTCCCCTGGGAGCAAAATCACACACACAAGCGCGCGCGCACACGCACACACACCCCTTGAGAAATGCTGCCCTAAGGAAAGTTATGGCCCAATAAACAGGATGGACATAAAGAATTTGGAAGAGGAGAAAAGGAGAAGGAGTGGTGTATTTTCAGCTGAATGCAAAACATGAATTCTCTTTTGCAAGTCACCTGACTGTCTGGATGTTGAAGGGCACTTGATTTTGGATGCTCCTTGCAAGCGCTAACGATGTTGGGGCAAAAATGGTAGTGACCGCATTCAATCTGATGCTTCTTTATAGCTTTGATGTAACCTAGGAAAATTCAGAGAGCTACATGCTTCTTGGTTGCAAAGATTTATTTGCCCATGGACATTTTTTCCAATGTCCATGAAACGATATTTCATTTATAAAATGACTAATGGAGGATTGTCAAGAGGATTGAAATAATATATGCAGCATATTCGGTCTCTGATTTATAGCTGTTTGTATTAATTATTATCGATGAATTTCTATTCCATGTGGTATTTTTATTATACCTAGTATGCAATGTGCATCTTTTTTTTCGTTTTTTGTTTTTTGAGACAGTCTTTCTGTCGCCTAGGCTGGAGTGTGGTGGCACAATCTTGACTCACTGCAACCCGTGCTTCCTGGGTTCAAGCAATTCTCATGCCTCGGCCACCCAAGTAGCTGGGATTACAGCCTGAGCCACTGCATCCTGTGGTCTATTATTATATATACATTAATCAAATGAAATACATAGCCTCAAATGAGAGAGAGAGACACCTTTTTTTTCTCTTTGAGACAGAGTTTCACTCTTGTTGCCCAGGCTGGAGTGCAATTGCATGATCTCGGCTCAATGCAACCTCTACCTCCCAGGTTCAAGCGATTCTCCTGCCTCAGCCTCCCGAGTAGCTGGGATTACAGGCACTCACCACCATGCCCAGCTAATTTTTGTATTTTTAGTAGAAACGGGGTTTCACCATCTTGGTCAGGCTGGTCTCAAACTCCTGACCTCAGATGATTCATCCACCTCAGCCTCCCAAAGTGCTGGGATTACAGGCGTGAGCTGCTGCGCCTGGCTGAGAGACAGAAATCTTATATGATCCTCACAACCACCCTACAAAATAGGTGGTACCAGGCCCACTTTACAGATGGAAAGGCGAGGTCTGGAAAGGTTTGGTATCTTGCTAGGGTCGCACTGCCTGCACAGGGTGGGAATGGTGTTTGAACTCAGAGTGTTCTACTCTAGACCTGCCTTTTTTCCACTCCCCTAGAAGGAATGTGAGGTTAGGAGTTAGAGGACCGTCCTTAGCTCTTTTCATCCATCACCAATTTCAGAACAATCTCTTCACCCAAGGGTTGTTTTTATAATTGGGTGTAGCTGTTTATGATGTACACAGCATTTCCACCCAAAGAGCTGATGGGCTCCGCAAGGACAGAGCGTGTGCCTTGTGACTCTGTATCTCAAGAGTCATACCCACAGTTAGTTATTATTTTTTATTTTTTTGAGACAGAGTCTCACTCTGTCACCCAGGCTGGAGTGCAGTTGTGCAGTCTCGGCTCTCTGCAACCTCCACCTCCTGGGTTCAAGCTATTCTCCTTTCTCAGCCTCCTGAGTAGCTGGGATTACAGGCATGCACCACCACGCCCAGCTAAGTTTTGTATTTTTAGTAGAGACAGGGTTTCACCATGTTGACCAGGATGGTCTCGATCTCTTGACTTTGGGATCCACCCGCCTCAGCCTCCCAAAGTGCTGGGATTACAGGTGTGAGCCACCACGCCCGGCCTAAGCTATTCTCCTTTCTCAGCCTCCCAGTAGCTGGGATTACAGGCATGCACCACCATGTCCAGCTAATTTTTGTATTTTTAGTAGAGGTGGGGTTTCACCAGGTTGACCAAGCTGGTCTTGAACTCCTGACCTCAGGTGATCTGCCTGCCTCAGCCTCCCAAAGTGCTGGGATTACAGGCGTGAGCACCGCACCCAGCTCAGAGTTAGTTCTTAATAACTGTTTGCTGTTTGATTTTTCTTAATCCCTATGTACTTCTGGCAAGACTTAGTGTTGAGGAGTAAAAATTTTTCACGTCTCTGAAGGGCTGGAAATTCTGTCTTATAGGTAGGTTAGCTCCAGAGGATGAATGATTTCTTGTTGCCCTTTAATTTTAGAGCCCATGAAGAGCAGCTGTTAAAATAGTACTTGAGGGCTGGGTGAGGTGGCTCACACCTGTAATCCCAGGACTTTGGGAGGCCAGGTGGGTAGATCATGAGGTCAAGAGATTGAGATCATCCTGGCCAACATGGTGAAACCCTGTCTGTACTGAAGATACAAAAATTAGCTGGACATGGTGGTGGACACCTGCAATCCCAGCTACTTTGGAGGCTGAGGCAGGAGAATCGCTTAAACCCAGGAGTCAGATGTTGCAGTGAGCTGAGATCATGCCATTGCACTCCAGCCTGGTGACAGAGCGAGACTCCATCTCAAAAACAAAAACAAACAACCAAACAAAAAAAAGTACTTGAGTCAGTATTGCCACATCATGCACACATCAATTCCTGTTTCCACAGGGCCTAACTGTATTACCTGTGAGAGGCGGGGTAAGTGTGATTTTGCCAGGAATTGCATCTCTCCTTAGGGTGGGCCACAGAAGAGGTTCAGCCCTCCACCCTCCACTCTGCCATAAGGACCAATCAGCCAAAGAATAAATGGCTGCAAAAAACCAAGCCACCAGGGGTATATGTGTAAGAGAGAGAGTGTGTGTGTGTCTGTGTGTGTGTGTGTGAGTGTGTCTGTGTGTGAGTGTGTGTGTGTGTGTATAAGGGAATGGAGGTGGGGGAGGAATCTCTCCAGGTGAATAGCTATGGGGTCCTCCCTCCAAGAGACCTAGAAGATCAGTATTTTCCGGAGGGTCTTGGAATGAGTCTCAAAATGAGAAAATCAGCCGCTTTATCATGAGCTGGATGGTGACATTGTTTACATGTTGAAACATTTGATACATTCTTACTTTAAGAGGAAAAAAGCTTTGATTCAAGGAATAAAAGGGTGGATATTTGGATGATAGTTCTTCTGGCCAAGCCAATTGCTGAATCTGCTGAAATGAAATAATTGATTTTGAGGCCTTCAAATATTGTTATGTCTTCTCAAGGTTGTGTATATCATAACTGGTCTAAAACATATTCTTTCACTTAATTTCTAGTTAAAGCAAAAATATTTCATGTGCCTCTGTTTGAGCTCCCAAGGTATTTTCAAGCCTAGGTTGCTTGGCCTTTTGACTTGCGGGTGATGAATTTATATCTACCTCTCCTGTTTCCAGCCTGCAGTTTGGGGATTGAGAGGCTAAAGAGCCTTTTCAGGGTGGCTGGTGTTTTGTTGATGTTGTTTTGCTTTGTTTTAAATTTCCAAATCCAGAAAACGGCTGTGGGTTGGGTATGCTTAGTTAAGAGGCCCAGAATGATAGGCCCCCATATTTACCAGGCAATCGTGGTACCCAGTGCAGCACAGAGCCTGCTTACTCAGTACCGGTTTTATTTCTATTTTTTAAATTGAGGTAAGATTAACCATTTTAAAGTATACAGTTCAATGGCATTTAGTATGTCCACAATGTTGTACAACTGCTGCTTCTGTGTAATTCCAAAACATCTTCATCATCCCTCAAAAGAGACCTTGTATCCATGAAGCGCACTCCCTATTGGCTCCCCTCTGCAGCTCTTGGCAACCACTAAGCTGAACATTATTTCTCTGGATTTAACTCTTCTGATGGTTCATGTAAGTAGAATAATACAATGTGTGACCTTCTGTATTAGGCTTCTTTCACTTAGTGCAATGTTGTCTGTTTCACTCTTGTTGCCCAGGCTCGAGTGCAATGGCGTGATCTTGGCTCACAGCAACCTCTGCCTCTTGGGTTCAAGTGATTCTCCTGTCTCAGCCTCCCAAGTAGCTAGGATTACAGGCATGTGCCACCACACTCGGCTAGTTTTGTATTTTTGGTAGAGACGGGGTTTCTCCATGTTGATCAGGCTGGTCTTGAACTCCCGACCGCAGGTGATCCACCCACCTTGGCCTCCCAAAGTGCTGGGATTACAGGCGTGAGTCACCACACCTGGCCCAGACCTTCATGTCTTTATATGGCCAAATAGTATTCTATCGTATGGCTCCACCACACTTTGTGCATCCATTCATCTGTTGATGAACATTTGGGCTGTTTCTAACTTTTGACCACTGTGAACAGTTTTGGTACTATGAACATCCATGTTGAGTACTTGCTTGAGTAACCTGTTATCAGTTCTTAGGGGCATATACTTAAGAGTGGAATTGCTCATTCATGGGATTATTCTGTGTTTACCTTTTTGAGTGCTTAGTGTTGGTTTCAGTGGTTTAGCCCCTGGGCTGCCATTAGGGTCATTAGAGGAGCTTTGCTAGGATCATGCAATCTGAGCATTAAAAGGCTGGGTGTGGCGGCTCACACCTGTAATCCCAGTACTTTGGGAGGCCAAGGTGGGCGGATCACCTGAGGTCAGGTGTTCAAGACCAACCTGGCCAACATGGTGAAACCCCATCTCTACTAAAAATACAAAAATTAGCCAGACTAGGTGGCATGCACCTGTAATCTCAGCTACGTGGGAGGCTAAGGCATGAGAATCACTTGAACCTGGGAGGTAGAGGTTGCAGTGAGCCAAGATTGCACCACTGCACTCCAGTGACAGAGCAAAACTCCATCTCAAAAAAAAAAAAAAAAAAAAAAAAGGCTTACAAATCATTTAATCTGCCTTCTCACCCATCACAGGAAGTCTGTCAGGAACAAACGTTGTAGAAGCCCCTCATCCTCTACATGCATAATTCTGGAGCAGAGGAGGGGTACCCTCCCTCCCAAGCCTGGCTATTCTGCCTCTAGCTAGCCTGACCTGGTGGCTTGCCATAGTTCTGCCCTACAGAGAAGTTCTTTTTCACCTGGAATCTGTGGACTCTCAGGGCTTATCCACAGATGAGCTTCCATGTGGAGAGGGGGCAAGAGTTTGAAACTTTCATTATTAAGGGGTCCTTGAACCACATTTTGAGGTGACTTAGTGATGTCATCTCTCTGTCCTACCCATGATCTTTTGCCGGTTTGCTAGCAAGCTGTCGCTTGACTGATGGTTGTCCTCTGCTCACCTTTAACCTCAGGTGCAAAGACCAGCATGGGGAGATGATTTTTCTTTTCTTTTCTTTCCTTTTTTTTGAGCCCAAGTTTCACTCTTGTTGCCCAGGCTGGAGTGCAATGGCGCAATCTTGGCTCACCGCAACCTCTGCCTCCCGGGTTGAAACAATCCTCCTGCCTCAGCCTCCCAAGTAGCTGAGACTACAGGTGCACACCACTACGCCCAGCTAATTTTTGTATTTTTTTAGTAGAGATGGGGTTTCACCATATTGACCAGGATGGTTTCGATCTCCTGGCCTCATGATCCACCCACCTCGGCCTCCCAAAATGCTGGGATTATAGGCATGAGCCACTGCACCCAGCCCGTTTTCTCTTTTTCTTTCTCTCTTTCTTTTTATTTGAGACAAAGTCTTGTTTTGTTGCCCAGGCTAGAGTACAGTGGTGCAGTCTCGGCTCACTGTGAACTGTGACTCTCAGGTTCAAGTAATTCTCCTGCCTTAGCCTCCTGAATAGCTGGGTTACAGGTACCTGATACCATGCCCAGCTAATTTTTGTTTTGTTTTGTTTTTTAGTAGAGATGGGGTTTCACCATGTTGGCCAGGTTGGTCTCGAACTCATGACCTCGGGTTTTCTGCCTGCCTCAGCCTCCCAAAGTGCTGGAATTACAAGCATGAGCCACTGCACCCAGCCAGAGACGTTTACTCAATGCCCACCTCTAATAGGATGGAGCCTAAGCCAGAAATCTGAGAAGAAGGAGGTGGGAGGCCAAAAAACACGGCAAGTTCTTCACACAAGCCCCATTGCCTATGACCTTGGCCACCTGTGGTTTACTGCAGATGCTTGAAAGAATTTGCTACCTAAGAGATTGTTTCCTTGGAGGAGAAGGCCATTTTTAAGAGAGCTGAGAAAGTCCTCGAAAGTTCCATAATTTATGATGTTGATAGAGTGGGGAAAATATCAGGAGCAGCTCTTTATTTTTATTTTATTTTATTTTTTGAGACAGAGCCTCATTCTGTCACCCAGGCTGGAGTGCAGTGGTGTGATCTCAGCTCACTGCAACTTCTGCTGCCCTGGTTCAAGTGATTCTCCTGCCTCAATCTCCCAAGTAGCTTGGATTACACGTGCCCACCATCATGCTTGGCTAATTTTTGTATTTTTAGTAGAGATGGGCTTTCGCCTCATTGGCCAGGCTGGTCTTGAACTCCTGACCTCAGGTGATCCACCCACCTCAGCCTCCCAAAGGGCTAGGATTACAGACATGAGCCACCACGCCTGGCCAAGAGCAGCTGTTTAAATACACTTTTTATTAAATTATAATATGCAGACAGAAAAGGACACAATCACAATATAGTACAAGCCACGATTCCGTTTATGTGAAGCATCAGAACAGGCCAAACTTACTTGTGCTGTTAGAATTCAGGACCGGTTACCTTCTAGTGGATGGTGCCTGGAAGGAAGTACAAGGGCTGCCCTGGGGTGCTGGTGATGCTCCAGTTCTTCACGGGGAACAACGCCTTGTGATTTAACAGAATTTCAAACAGTATTTAGCATGCATCAAACTGAGGATGAAAAAATCCTGGGGGTTCAAATGGTTGACAGCTAAGGCTTGTGCTTTGGGGATATCTTTGATTTCTGTCTCTCTGGCATCTTTCCCCGTTCTCTTGCTTTGGAGCTCATTCTTTCTCACTCTTAATCCACGTGCTGCGTGTGGTCTGACCCACACTCTGGTCCCAAGAGCAGGCACAAAACTCAGGGACTGGCGAAGTGATGGGCACACGATCCAAGTCAGACAATGAGTCTATTCTGAGACTTTTTCTGGACCCAGCGTGAAAGAGGCACGTGCTCTCAGCGGGGTTTCCAAGCTGGTACGATGAAGCTTTGCCTTCTGCTGGCCGTCTTTACTCCTATGTGCAGAGAGCCAACTGGAAGCGAAGCCAATACATTCAGGAAAGTCGCGATTCCTGGTGACGGTATATGCAGATCCGGCTGTGTGGAGAGCTATCACTGATCCTGCGATGCAGGAAGACTCAGATGGTTTTCTCCCACTCTCCTCTCACTCAGCACAACACAGAACACTTCTGTAACCAGATGTGGGGATTTCTTCATACACATGAATTCTCCAGTGGGCACCAGCTGGGTGTCTTGCAATTTAATTCAATTCTGACACTCTCTACCTGGAGTTAGCATCAGACCCCACAGGCTAAGTACATAGTCTCTCAAGACTATTCCCATTTCAGAAACCAGTATGAAGTCCCAGGTTCTCACCAGTACTTCTTGCTGACCAGCTGTAAAATTAGGGTCCCCAAAACTCCCTTCTTGGGTTCCATAATTTGCTGGGATGGCTCACAGAACTCAGTAAAATTCTTACATTGACCAGTTTACTGTCCAATAAAAAAATAGGATAAAGGATACAGATGAACAGCCGGATGAAGAGGTGGAGGCTGGGGAAAAGGGCGGGACCTCCATACTCTCTTGGGGTGTGAATGTTCAGCAATCTGGAAGCACTGCAAACCCTGTCATTTGGGTTTGGGTTTTTTTTGTTTTGTTTTGTTTTGTTTTTGAGATGGAGTCTTGCTCTGTCTCCCAGGCTGGAGTGCAGTAACCGATCTCCACTCACTGCAACTTCTGTCTCCTGGGTTCAAGCGATTCTCCTGCCTCAGCCTCCTGAGTAGTTGGGATTACAGGCACCCATCACCACGCCCAGCTAATTTTTTATATTTTTAGCAGGGACAGGGTTTCACCATGTTGGCCAGGCTGGTGTCGAACTTGTGACCTCAGCTGATCCACCCACCTCAGCCTCCTAAAGTACTGGGATTACAGACGTGAGCCACCATGCCCAGCCCATTTTGGGTTTTTATAGAGGCCTCATTACAAGGCTTGCTTGATTAAATCATTGACTATTGGTGACCAACTCCAGCTTCAGCCTCTCTCCCTTCCCTGGAGTTTGGGAAATAGGCTGAAAGTGCCCACCCTCTAATCGAAAAGTTGGTTCCCCTAAAAACCAGCCCCCATCCTATGACTCTCCAGGAACTCTCAGCCACCAGTCATCTCATTAGCATAGGAAAAACATTTATCATTTCAGAGACTTCAAGGGTTTTAGGAGCTGTGCCAGAAACGAAGAGCACACATGTATTTCTCATTATAAATGACAATACTGCAATTCCTCAAGGACTTTTCATTTACATGCATCCGTAAATTCCTTTGTCTCTGCCCTTCAGAATGGTTTCTATCCCTTGACTCCAAGGTTCTGACTACATATAGAGAGATTCATTTCTTGGTCAGGTCAGTTGGAACTGCTAATGTACTTGTCCAGCATTGATCCCTCCACTGCCCCTCTCCGCCTCTCCATGAGCTGTGATGTGTGGATGTGATGGCAGCTCAAGACATGTGGGAGAAGGGGAGGGATTCAGAAGTAGCTCTTGGGTTGGAGGGTGAGCTGAAGGTGCTAGTTCTGAATTGTATTAGCACAGCTCATGCACTGTTTTTGCCTAGTGTGTTTGTTGGGGATGGTGCGGTGGGGGTGCCTCGTGCTGTCACTGGGTCACTGCTGCCTCCTTTTCTCCTGGTAGTTGGATCTTGATGCTTTTTAAAAAATCTGTAAGTTAGAAGTATAAGAGACAAGAGTATATAGCTTGATGGGAGCTTACCATCTGCTGAAGGTAACTAAGAAGAGCCCGATAATGACCTTCCAAGACCCATTTGTAAACTCTGTATTTTTAAATATTCCAGGCTCAGCACAGTGGCTCACACCTGTAATCCCAGCACTTTGGGAGACTGAGGTGGATAGATCACCTCAGGTCAGGAGTTTAACACCAGCCTGGTCAACATGTCAAAACCCCATCTGTACTAAAACTACAAAAATTAGTCTGATGTGGACGTGGACACGTGTAATCCCAGCTATTCAGGAGGCTGAGGCAGGAGAATTGCTTGAACCTGGAAGGCAGAGGTTGCAGTGAGCTGAGATCGTGCCACTGCCCTCCAGCCTGGGCAACAGAGCAAGACTCCGTCTTAAAAAAAATCAAATTATAAAGCACACAAAAGAATTCTAAGGTGGCAATTTTCAGAATACATCTGTTAAGGAGGTCCTATCTGTGGGTGGTGCGGAGGAATGCACTGAATGAAAATGATCTAAAATGGAGGTAATGCTGACAGTACCTTGTGTTTTGCTATACAGTTTTCAGCTGTTCACTGGGTGGAAAATATTCTTCAATAAAGTATTTGATGATTTGAGGCAACTTTGTAAGTAAACATAAAAAAGAATCTCATTAAGATAATCAATAGGCTTTCTTGCTTTTGACTTGTCTTCCCATCACTGCTCATGTTCTGCCTGGAAGTCTGCACAGGGCTCGTGGGTGCCACAGCAGTGCGTGAGGATCTGTTACAGGCTCGGCTGTGAAAGCGACTCAGTAAGGACCTGTTGCTTTGACCTAGTTTGATGCAGGTTCTTTGCACTGAATCCACAAGTCTACCAGCAGCCCATAATCTTGTTTCAACTTATCATTATACCTTCTTTGACCCATTTGCTCACACTAATGTGAACAAAGAAAACGCTTTACTAAATGCACAGGAAAAAATATTTTAGATCTTAAAACTGTTGGCTGGGCACGGTGTCTCATGCCTGTAATCCCAGCACTTTGGGAGGCTGAGGTGGGCAGATCATGAATGAGGTCAGGAGTTTGAGACCAGCTTGACCAATATGGTGAAACCCCGTCTCTACTAAAAACACAAAAATTAGCCAGGTGTAGTGGCGCATGCCTGTAATCCCAGCTACTCGGGAGGCTGAGGCAGGAGAATCTCTTGAACCTGGGAGACGGAGGTTGCGGTGAGCTGAGATTGCTCCACTGTACTCCAGCCTGGGCGACAGAGCGAGACTCCGTCTAAAGAAAAAACTATTTATGCAGATAGAACTACATATTCTTATATTATTGAAAAGTTTCGAGATGAGCACTAGTTAATTGCCTTATTTTATGGCGAGGGGAAGTGGCTTGCCAAATCAGTGGCAGAATAAGGTTAGACCTCAGATCTATGGTGTGGCCTACCCTGCAGGTATGCCTGCTGATAGTGTGGATATTTGTTCCTGCCCAAATCCGCAGTGTTGGAGGTGGGGCCTGGTGGGAGGTGTTTGGGTCTTGGGAGCAGATCCCTCGTGAATGACTTGGACGTCTCCTTGGTGGTAAGTGAGCTCTCACTCAGAGTTCACACAGCATCTGAGATCTGGTGGTTTAAATGCATGTGGCACCTCCCCCCGCAATTCTCTCTCCCTCACTCCTGTTTTCACCAGGGGATGTGCCTGCTCTCACTTCTTCCACCATGAGTAAAAGCTTCCTGAGGCCTCCACAGAAGCAAATGCCAGCACTATGCTTTCTATACAGCCTGCAAAATCATGAGCACCTCTTTTCATTATAAATTACCCAGGCTCAAATATTTCTTTTTTATTTTCCTTTTTCTATTTAATTTTTTTTTTTTTTTTGAGACAGAGTTTCACTCTTGTTACCCAGGCTGGAGTGCAATGGCACGATCTCGGCTCACTGCAACCTCTGCCTCCTGGGTTCAAGTGATACTCTGGCCTCAGCCTCCTGAGTAGCTGGGACTACAGGCGTGCACCACCATGCCCAGCTAATTTTTGTATTTTTAGTAGAGACAGGGTTTCACCATGTTGACCAGGATGGTCTCGATCTCTTGACCTCGTGATCCACCCACCTTGGCCTCCCAAAGTGCAGGGATTATAGGCGTAAGCCACTGCACCTGGCCTAATTTTTTTTTAATTGCATTTTAGGTTTTGGGGTACATATGAAGAACATGCAAGATTGTTGCATAGGTACACACGTGGCAGTGTGATTTGCTGCCTTCCTCCCCTTCACCTATATCTGGCATTTCTCCCTGTGTTATCTCTCCCCAACTCCCCACCTCCCCGCTGTCCCTCCCCTATTCCCCCCAACAGACCCCAGTGTGTAGTGCTCCCCTCCCTGTGTCCATGTGTTCTCATTGTTCAGCACCCGCTTATGAGTGAGAATATGCGGTGTTTCATTTTCTGTTCTTGTGTCAGTTTGCTGAGAATGATGGTTTCCAGGTTCATCCATGTCCCTACAAAGGACACGAACTCACAGTTTTTGATAGCTGCATAATATTCCATGGTGTATATGTGCCACATTTTCCTGTCCAGTCTATCATCGATGGGTTGATTCCATCGATGGGTTGATTCCAGGTCTTTGCTATTGTAAACTGTGCTACAATGAACATTCATGTGCCTGTGTCCTTATAGTAGAACGATTTATAGTCCTTTGGATATATACCCAGTAATGGGATTGCTGGGTCAAGTGGAATTTCTATTTCTAGGTCCTTGAGGAATCACCACACTGTCTTCCACAATGGTTGAACTAATTTACACTCCCACCAACAGTGTAAAAGTGTTCCTATTTCTCCACATCCTCTCCAGCATCTGTTGTCTCCAGACTTTTTAATGATTGCCATTCTAACTGGCGTGAGATGGTATCTCAATGTAGTTTTGATTTGCATTTCTCTAATGACCAGTGGTGATGAGCATTTTTTCATGTTTGTTGGCCTCATGTATGTCTTCTTTTGTAAAGTGTCTGTTCATATCCTTTGCCCACTTTTGAATGGGTTTGTTTGTTTTTTTCTTGTAAATCTGTTTGAGTTCTTTGTAAATTCTGGATATCAGCCCTTTGTCAGATGGGTAAACTGCAAAAATTTTTTCCCATTCTGTTGGTTGCCGATTCACTCTAATGACTGTTTCTTTTGCCGTGCAGAAGCTGTGGAGTTTCATTAGGTCCCATTTGTCTATTTTGGCTTTTGTTGCCAATGCTTTTGGTGTTTTGTTCATGAAGTCCTTGCCTACTCCTATGTCCTGAATGGTTTTGCCTAGATTAGGAGTTCATAGTTGGAAAACTGCCCTTGTATAGTGTCCCCGTGGCTCCCCCTGCAGCCTTGAGTGCCCCATCCCACCTGGCTTCCCCTGCTGGTGTCTGGTGTTTTTCTGTCCTGTCCTTTGGTGGAAGGCAGGAAACAAGGGTGTCAAGCCCCCATTCTTTCCCTACTCTGACAGCAGGATTGGATGTTGTGTATTGTGGGTTTTTATTTTGTTTGTTCATTTTGTTCTGAAATTAAAGTATCCAAAAAAAAAAAAGAAAATCTAATTTTTTTTTTTTTGAGGCAGAGTCTCACTCTGTCACCCAGGCTGGAGTTTAGTGGTGCGATCTTGGCTCACTGCAACCTCTGCCTCCTGGGTTCAAGCGATCCTCCCGCCTCAGCCTCCTGAGTAGCTGGGACTACAGGTGCACACCACCATGCCCAGCTAATACTTTGTATTTTTAGTAGGGACGGGGTTCTGCCATGTTAGCCAGGATGGTCTCAATCTCCTGACCTTGTGATCCACCTGCCTCAGCCTCCCAGCATGCTGAGATTACAGGCATGAGCCAGGGCAGTCTGCTTCTTATAGGAAAAGGAGAGGGTGGGGTCTGAGGCAAGTCCTGCCGCTGTGCAGCGTTCACACTAATGTCCATATCCTCAAGATGCCAAAGCAGGACCGTGATAACCATAGGTCATTCAATAACTTCATTTTTAGCTGTTGTTACAAATTCCTCCTCCTGTGTGTGGTTTATAGGAGTGGCTAAAATAATGCAGATGTCCTCTTTCGATTTCATCTCCTTTCTTCTCCTTCCAGAACAGTGGTATCCAGAAGGAAAATGGCCAGTAATTTCTAGCTGGATAAATCTGCTTTTCAACTATATCATGACCACTTAGTAGAATCAAATAAGCACTGTTCTGGGCTCTTGATGGAGCGGGTGTCCTGTAAAGTGCTTTCTATGGATTATTTCATTAATTCTTATAAGACCCGTAGGAAACAGACATTGCTACTAGCCCTACTTTTCTGATGAGGAAACTGAGGCTCAGAGATGTGAAGTAATGTGTTCAGGGTCACGCAGGTCTGCCTAAGTGCAAGCTTCAGTCGCCATGGAAGACAGCAGACCTGAAGAGCAGCAGTGAAAATTACAGTTTGGAATGTTGGAGAGATTGCAGGATATGAGATATTTGATGTACTCAGATCATGGGAATTTTTCCCAGAATTGTTTTGTTCCATAGAGCTGAGAAAATGATAGCCCACCTCACCACATGTGGAGTCCCCAGTCTTAACCTCAGACTTCTCACAACCGCACAGCCTGATAAGAGAAATTCTCCACCTGCAGTGAGTGGAACTCTCGATGATCCTCGGAGGGGAATCTGGGTGGCCAGCAGTGTGTCCTTCCTTCGTTGTGCTTTTAGGGCTGTCAGAGTTGTGCGGGTGCTGGGTTTGTCAGTGCAGAGAGCACAGCTGGTTCCAAGCCGGCTTCCAAAGGCTGCCGGCAGATTCCTGGGGAGAGGGTGACACTATAGCACCAGTTCTCCTCGTGGGCTTGTTCTGCACTTTCTAAAAATATTCCTGACAAACAGCTAATGGGCATTTTGGCCACACAGTTCCAAACCATTGCTGCCATTTCAAATGGAATGCTTCTCCTTCCAGCCTGTTCCTCTTGATTTGTATGATGGGGGTAGATTTCAGCCGTTGCATGTGACTTCACAACAGCCCACTCACCAGAGGCTCTTTGAAAACAATCAAGTGCGTTTTTGCCTCTTTTAGCAAATGTTGCATGTTTATTTCTAGTCAAAAATAAATGAAATGAAATGAAATAAAAGCTTCATTGGGAAGAATACAGCTACAGTTATTGCCTAAGTATCGTTTAGTGATACACAACAAGAGGGAGCCTCGTCTCTTTAGAAAAGCAGTTGTTTCTGAAGTTAAGGAAGACTAAGGGGCAAATACAGTATTTAAAAATATATATACACATTTTTTTAATGAGACAGAATCTTGCTCTGTCACCCAGGCTAGAGTGCAGTGACAGCATCTCAGCTCAATGCAACCTCTGCCTCCCCTGTTCAAGCACTTCTTCTGCCACAGCTTCCCGAGTAGCTGGGACTACAGGTGTATGCCACTATGCCCAGGTAATTTATATTTTTAGTAGGGATGGGGTTTCACCATGTTGACCAGGCTGGTCTTGAACTCCTGACCTCAAGTGATCCTCCCAAAGTGCTTGGGATTACAGGCGTGAGCCACCACACCTGGCCAGATATACACAATTTTAATGTAAGTGGCTATTACCTTTTTGGAAAGCACGTGTACAATATGTGCAAAGAATCTCAAAATGCATGCCCTGTCAGCTAATGATTCCTTGTCTTTAAATACATCCTGCAGAACTAATAGGAAATAAAGACAATTTTTTATTCATCAGAGCATCGTTTATGATAGCAAAAAAAATGGTTCATAACCTAAATTCTCAACAATAGAATTAGCAGAATAAATTATGGTGATCCATTTGTTGTAGTATTATACAGTTATTAAAATGTCAGTCTTTGAAGAATTATAATTATATGATAAAATGTTTAAGATAAAAGAAGGGAAGATATGAGGAGACTTCAAAAAGTTAGTGGAAAATGGAATTAACAGATAAAAATAAAGATAAACTTTATTTCCTAGCAGAAACTCCAAGTTCAAGGTAAGCAATGATACCAGCCATTTAATTCCTCCCTAAGAGCTGGGGGTCTTGGGTATTTATTTAACCATGTCAAAGGCCTTCAATATGTTATTAAATGAAGAAACGTGGATACCCTCTAAAGGTATTTTTAGGATTAGGAAACGAAGTTAGAAGGAGCCAAATCAGAACTGTAGTGCCTAATGATTTCCACTGAAACTCTCACAAAAGGAAAGAATAGGAGCATTATTGTGGTGGAGAAGGACTCTGGTGAAGCTTTCTGGGTGGTTTTGTGCTAAAGCTTTGGCTTTCTCAAAACGCTCTCATAGTAAGCAGATGTTATTGTTCTTTGGCCTTCCAGAAAGTTAACAAGCACAATGCCTGGAGCATCCCAAAAACCTATTGCCATGATCTTTTCTCTTGGCCTGTGTATCTGCTCTTGCTCTGGCTGGACCACTTCTGCCTCTCAGTAGCCATTGGTTTGATTGTGCTTTGTCTTCAGGATCATACTGGTAAAGCCATGTTTCTTCTCCTGTTACAATTCTTCAAGGAAATGCTTCAGGATCTTGATCCTACATGTTTAAAATTTCCATGGAAAGTTCTGCTCTTGTCTGCAGCTGACCTGGGCATAAGAGTTTTGGTACACACTGACGGGAAAGTTTGCTTGACTTTAATTTCTCAGTCACAGTTGTATTAGCTGAACCAGTTGAGACGTCTGTGATGTTGGCTATTGTTTGCACTGTTAACTGTTGTTCCTCTTCAATTAGGGCAAGAACAAGATGAATTTTTTCCCTTGCAAATTGGTGTGGATGGTCTGCCACTGCAGGCTTTATCTTCAGCATTGTCTCATCCCTTCTTAAAAATTAATTATCCATTTGGAAACTTCTCATTTCTTTGGGGCATTGTCCCCATAAACTTTTTCTAAAGCATCAATGATTTCACCATTCTTCCACTCAAGCTTCACCATGAATTAGATGTTTGTTCTTGTTTCAATGTTAGCAGAACTCATAGGGTTTTTCAAGCTGATGTCTTACCCTTCTTAGTGCCTCAAACGACATCCTGCTCAGACGTGTTTAACACACTAGTATAAGTCTATTTGGGTGCAAAAAATTTTTTTAAATCTATGCATAGTTTTTTAATATTATGCTCTTCCCATAAAATTTTTGAAGACCCCCTGTACAAGCTTTGAACTTGCACATATAGTCAGATCTTATAGAATATTCTACACACACACTTCAGAAAAAGAGTGAAGAAATAATTCAAAATTGTGGCAGTCTCTGGTTGGTAAGATTGTGGGTGACTTTATTTTCATTATGCATTTCTCTATTTCCCCCAATTTTTGGCAATGAAAATTGATTCAGTTTAAAACCAAGATTTTTTTTAAAGAAAAAAATCTCTTTCCAGAATTTTTTTTAGGAGCTTGTTACATGTGCATCCATCCCTCCATGGTGACCTAGAACCTGAAGCCTGCGAGATCACAGCAGGCCTGAGTTCTAGGCTGTGCAGTAAACAAGGGGCTATAGTAAAACACAAGAAAAAGCTGAACTCGGGGTGAAAATACCAGAGTTCTCATCCAAACTTCCTTCTCTTACTAGCTGGGAGCCTTGGGGAAGCCATTAGGTACTCTGAGTTTCTCTCATTGCCAAGTCTCTTGGAAGAGGCATGGACCCGCCAGTGCCAGTTCTAGGCAAAACTGTGAAGCAGACAAAACACTTGTGCCTCTGCTTCTGTCTTGGTGTTTGTTCTCCTCCCAAGGCTCCCCAGTCCCCAGTACATACTCTCATGCTGTCTGCAACTCACTCCTACTGAAAACTCCTCTTTGGAAAGAATCTGGTTTATTCCTTTAGACACATATTCATTGAGTACCAGGTGCATTGAGTAGTGTATACTTAACCCAGGACCCTGCCTAGAGTTGGCTACGTTTTCTAGGGAAAAGGAAACAACCTGTAAATCAAAGGGCAGCTCTCTCTCCAGCAAACTGCATAGTGGAGGTCTCTGACCAATGCGGTGGAACTCAAGTCCAGCTTTGGTTGCTTCCCACATTTCGGTCAGGACTTTGAATTGAGGCCCCCTTCTTATGAACAGGTGCAGGAAAGTTATTTATTCTTTCTAAGCGGGATTCAACCATGCCATTGCAGTCTTCTATTACATTAGTCTTCTAATTGTTTACGGATTCTGTAGCCACCCATAAGAAGTCATCCTGCTTTCTTCACAGGGTTATGGTGAAAAGCGAAACAACACAGGTGAATGATTCTTGGCAAAGTGTAAGGTGAAGGTTGCCTTTTGAAGCACGTGGGCTGAGCTTGATGTGGATGGTTTTGTTGGGTTTGCACAGTGGTTACTTTTTATTTTTTATTAAAGACTGAAATGCTTGTAAATATTTGAAAATTAAGAGAGATTATGTTTAGAAGTGTGGATTTTTTTTTTTTTTTCATTTCCCTAGGCCCTGACATTCTGACATGGCTCCAATCTGCTGGAGCCCAGTCGTGGCCCATCACTATTAAGGGATCCCAAGCCTCAGCTTCACCATCCCCTGCCCCCTCCCCTGATCTCCCTGCAACTGTTTCTACCCCAGGGGATGGTGGTCTTGAACAGCTGAGGCTGTGGATTCAGCTTCCTGCCCTGAGTCTCTAGCCTTTGCTGGTTGTTTGACTTCAGCCGCCAGCCTAGTAAACTTGCAGAGCTGTAACTTGCTAGGGCCCCTGTTTATTTATCTGTAACGTGGAATAATATTTGTGTCTTCCCAGAGGACTGTAGCAAGGACTAGGAAAAATGCTTGTGATACACTCAGAACAAACCCTGGTTCACAAAGCCTTTTGATCGGTGATCTGCTTGGTCTCTAAAAGCACTTGGCTTACCACTACTGCTGGAAGATGTGAATCGAATGAAGATTATTGTTTCTTCTGTTTGTCTACCTAGCACTTTCTCTGCTATCTGTTATTTGGTAGTACTGGATAGAAAAATGAGCTTCTAAGTGAATTCAGAAACTCTTCCAGGAGGCCAGACTTGGTGGCTTATGCATATAATACCAGCACTTTGGGAGGAGGCCAAGGTGGGCAGATCACCTGCAGTCGGGAGTTCAAGACCAGCCTGACCAACATGGAGAAACCCTGTCTCTACTAAAAATACAAAATTAGCCAGGTGTGGTGGCACACGCCTGTAATCCCAGCTATTTGGGAGGCTGAGACATGAGAATCACTTGAACCCGGGAGGCAGAGATTGCAGGGATATGAGATCACACCATTGTGCTCCAGCCTGGGCAACAAGAGCGAAACTCCATCTCAAAAAAAGAGAAAGAAAGAAAAGAGAGAGAGAGAGAGCAGACAGAAAGAGAGAGAAAAAGAAAGAAAAAGAAAGAAAAAGAAGAGAAAGAAAGAAAGAAAGAAAGAAAGAAAGAAAGAAAGAAAGAAAGAAAGAAAGAAAGAAGAAAGAGAAAGAACTCTTCCAAGTATTCTTTCAGATTAGCCAGTCCGGCCTCACCTTTGGAGGATGGTATATGAATAGCATTAGTACTCTTTTCCCCTGCTGAATTCTGCCATACATAAATTGATTTTGACCTACTATGAATATCTTTAGTGTTGAGTATATCATGTATTTTCATATTTGGTTACATTCTTTTTTTTTTTGAGAAAGGGTCTCACTCTGCTGCCCAGGCTGGAATGCGGGGCACAATCACGGCTCACTAAAGCCTCAACTTCACAGGCTCAGGTGATCCTCTAGCCTCAGCCTCCCCAGTAGCTGGGATTACAGACATGCACCACCATGCCCAGCTAATCTTTGTATTTTTTGTAGAGACAGGTTTTTGCCATGTTGCCAAGCTGGTCTCGAACTCTTGGGCTCAAGTGGTCCACCCTTCTCAGCTTCTCAAACTGCTAGGACTGCAGGCGTGAGCCTGCCCGTATTCTACTGCTTGCCATTGCCTGTCTTTTCTCATCAGTTATGGTGGAAGTCTGTCATATTTTTATACTATTGTATCTTGCATGATGCCTAGCATATTGAAAATAATAAATTCCTCATGGAATGAATAGTCAAAATTATTGCTAGGAAAAGGGGAATGGCTCTTTTGAAGGCAGGCCCATGTCATCCGGGTTTTTTTAGGACGGATTTTTCACCCATTCATTCATGCATCTATCCCCAACAACCATTGAGGGGGCACCCACTCCCTGTCAGATTCTCAGCCAGGATATTGGTGCCTCAGATATTAAAGAAATGGAAGAACCATACCCCATGGAAGAAACTGAAAAACCAGGTATGCATGATGTGTGTAATTTTCTAATCCAGACAACGACTCTGCATTTTGAGAGGCTGGTAGGTGAAAAAATGAAATCAAGACTTCAAGACTCGGCTCATTGGCTCAGGCGACATGAAATGTAGAGTTTTTCTGTCCTAGTCTCTCCTTTTCTTCCCTTTAATTGTGCCTGTTTTATAACCAAAGCAGAAGTAACCTCTTCCTAACGTGGTAAGAGCTTTGTACAGGGCTGGTCTGCAAAGTGGAACTGGTTTCTCTGGACTGTCTGAGGGGGTTGCTTTCTAAAGGGTTTATAGGTGGGATCTTTTTCTTGGCATCATTGAACCATCAAGTCTGGTCCTTTTGAGGTCTGTGGCTTGGTTGTTGACTTAACCCTGCTCTGATGTTTCTAAATCACGCTCATGGACTTAAAATTCTCTCAGTTCCTTGAGACTGGGCGGAGTTGTTAGTTTGGCTTTTTTCAAAAGTAGGAGGTGGGACCTTGCCTTGCCCATGTTTACTGGCCACTAACAGAGGAGGGTCAGGAGTAGGTCTGTCACATCCTTACTAGGTAAAAAGTCCCTTCTGTCATAACTGGTGTCCAAGAGAGGGTCTTAATTAACTTCCAGAAAAAAAAAGGAGAGTACCTTTTGATATTAATATCATTTGAGAGAATTATATAATCTTTTTTGACATGTATTCTCCAATATTATCTTAATTTGAATTCTTGAAAAAAAAAAAAAAAAAAAGATTTTTCCCCTTCATGGTTGAATAGGAAAGAATCTCATTGTAAAAACACTGTTTTCTTTTTCTCCTTTTTTGCATGTATAATTATTGAGGCTAAGGATATATTCAAATTATTTCATAGGATTTTACTGAATAACTGAATAGCTTCATCATGCTTAAAGAAAATTCTCCCCCTGCTAGGATAAGACACTGTGTTAGATGAAGCAATGAAGTATGTGTCATTTATGCTGTTAGCTCCGTCCCCACCTGGAATCCTCCCAAGTCCCCACAACAAACACCTCACAGGGTTGTTAGAAAGAAGGGAACAAGGTAGGGTGCAGTGGCTCACGCCTGTAATCCCAGCACTTTGGGAGGCTGAGACAGGTGGATCACGAGGTCAGGAGTTCAAGACGAACCTTGCCAACGTAGTGAAACCTCATCTCTACTAAAAATACAAAAATCAGCCAGGCATGGTGGTGGGTGCCTTTAATCCCAGCTACTCAGGAGGCTGAAGCAGGAGAATCGTTTGAACCCAGGAGGTGGAGGTTGCAGTGAGCCAAGACTGAGCCATTGCACTCTAGCCTGGGTGACAAAGCAAGACTCTCTCTCAAAAAAAAAAAAAAAAAGAAAGAAAGAAGAAAGGAAGGAAGAGGGGAATATCCAAATAACTTGGATTCCCTTGTCCCCACCTTCATAATTCAACTGAAAAATAAACGAGTGTCCCTGAGATAACCATGGCCTGCTCTCCTGTGTCTCAGTGCCTTCTTTTCAAAATGTTTAGTTTTTAAGCAATATGTTTCTTTTTCTTTTCTTTTCTTTTTTTTTTTTTTGAGATGGCGTCTTGCTCTGTTGCCCAGGCTGGAGTGCAGTGGTGCAATCTCAGCTCACTACAATCTCCACTTCCCGGGTTCAAGCAGTTCTCTTGCCTCAGCCTCCCAAGTAGCTGGGATTACAGGCATGTGCCACCATGCCCAGCTAATTGTTTTGTATTTTTAGTAGAGATGAGATTTCACCATGTTGGGTGTTTCAAACTCCTGACCTCAAGTGATCCACCCGCCTCCGCCTCCCAAAGTGCTTGGATTACAGGTCTGAGCCACCATGCCTGGCCTGATATTTTTCATAGTAATAAAGAAATTTGTGCTTATTGAAGAAAAATTAGAATATGTGGATGGACCCAAGGGGGGATAAAGACCAATAACACCACCATCCAGATAAAAACTGGCCACACCTCTTGGGGGGTGTGTGTACGTGTGTACAGAGAGTTTTAGTTCTGTTTATTTTGTTTGTTGTTTTATCCCCAGCATCTAGAATAGTGCCTGATACGCACTAGGTGCTCAATAAGTATTTTAAAAAATAATACATGGATTCAAGTGTATGTGGGAAGTGTTTGCCCTCCAAGGAGCTCTCACACGCGCCCTGGACATACATCCCTGCCCAGATCTCACTAACCATGAGGCCCAAGTCACCTTCGCTCATGCTTTCACTCTACCTCTCACCTTTCGATACCAACATGCTCATTAGAGTCGTCCATTTTTACAAAAAGCATTCCATTAGCCTTTTCGCCTTCCTGTTTTAGCATCATCCCCTCTTTGGAGGTGAAGACTCCTTTGTAAGGTCAAATTTCTTCTATTTCAAGTTGTATTAGGTCACCATGTTCTATCTTTGTGAATGTTCAGTGATCGTCTTATAATTTTGTGGCGAGAGGTTTCCTAACTCATGTAAATGATTTTTTTTTCTAATATGAAGAAATCATGGGTCTGTTCTAGGAAGCAGAATGTTAAATTTCAGCAGAATTGGTCTGAATTGTGCCTTCTACCGTAGCCAGAATCTGAGAGGGGTACAAAATAACCTAGTGAAACTTGATCCATAGAGGCCAGTGGAGCGCCTACCATTATAGCAAGCCACTGCATAGACTGTTTCTTAGAGCAACATAAGCAACCAAGTATAGGGCTCTAAATAGAAGTGTGGGGCTCTAGCTGGTTTGGACTGATTGGAAGTCATTCTGCCCAGAATGCCTGGAATCCAACCAACAGTCTGTTGGATCCTGGGCAGAAGTCACTGCCAGTCCCCAAAGAAATGAGACTACAATCTTGGCCTTGGCCAAGACAAATGCCCAGGTTCAACCAGGGCAGCATTTTTATGGCTCTGCCTTCTTGGCCTCAGGAAGCTGAAGTCCTTTTGAGTAGCTTCCTGAACAGATGAAGTATAGACCAGCGAGAGCAGATCAATATCAGTTTTCGCATTGACTCGTTTTCTTGGCTGTCTGAATTGTTTTGAGAGGATTCTGTCGCTTTGTCTAGGATCAGTGGGAAACAGAGCTGTGATGCATTAGCAGCATCCGCCGTGGGTGCAGAGGTGGGCGTGGACTGGTGTGCCAATGTTTGTCATTCTTGGTATACACAAGGAATTGTGCTCAAAAATAGTATTTAAATCATCACCCTGGAAAAAATATGTTACAAAGGGTGCTGTAACCAGGGTTATCGTATGATTTTTCATAAAATTAGGATACTTTTGAGAGTAAAAAGGGTGCTATTATCCAAGGACAACAGGTGCAAACAAGCACCTCTGACAGTTGGTTCGTTGCAGATAACCCGCAGATGGAAAGGTGGTCCGTGTGTCCTCACCCCGAGTTTCAGAGGCCACTTGGACAAGGCCTATCCACTGTGCTCTGCACTCTCTCCAGGGAGCCCTTTGATTTCCTCCCAAAGAGGAGAAAAGATTTCTTTCCTTACCTATCACTAGGTTCGTGGCAGGGGTCCCTGTAACAAAGGACAGGTTAGAAAAACATACAGCTTTTGTTCTGTTTTGTTTTTTTGAGGCAGAGTCTTGCTCTGTCACCAGGCTGGAGTGCAGGGGCACAATCTTGGCTCACTGCAACATCCACCTCCCAGGTTCAGGTGATTCTCCTGCTTTAGCCTCCTGAGTAGCTGGGACTACAGATGTGTGCCACCACGCCCGGCTAATTTTTGTATTTTTAGTAGAGATGGGGTTTCACCATGTTGGCCGGGATGGTCTCAATCTCTTGACCTTGGGATCTACCCGTCTCAGCCTCCCAAAGTGTTGGGATTACAGGCATGAGTCACCGCACCCGGCCACAGTTTTATTTAATATGAGTTTTACAGGTCATGGGCCAGGTGCCGTGGCTCACACCTATAATCCCAGCACTTTGGGAGGCTGAGGCAGGCGGCTCATGAGGTCAGGAGTTCGAGACCAGCCTGTAAAACCCTGTCTCTACTAAAAATACAAAAATTAGCTGGGTGTGGTAGTGGATGCCTGTAATCCCAGCTACCTGGGAGGCTGAGACAGGAGAATCACTTGAACCAGGAGGCAGAGGTTGCAGTGTGCCAAGATCGTGCCATTGCCCTCCAGCCTGGACAACAGAGGAAGACTCCATCTCAAAATAATTTTTTAAAAAGTTTTACAGGTCATGAGAGCCTTTGAAAATGACCCAAAGAAATAGTAAACGTGTAAGATTTTTATGCTTGGCTTTTGTGAAGCATGAGTATTCATGGAGAAACAGAATTGACAAAGAAGGTATGATCTAAAGGGAGAAAGTGGAGTGGAGGGAACCTAGCAAGGCCTGTGTTCAGATTCTTCTCTGTGTCCCTGTATCTTTAGCGATAGCATGCTCCTTTCCTCTGAATATAGGGACAGCAAGGAGCAGGTAAGAGTGGCCTCCCTGCTTCTGCTGTTTTCTCAGGTGCCAAGGTGCCGTGTTTTGGGGTAGCGTCCTGAACACCATCAGTCTCAACTTGCCAACCTGGCGACGAATGACCCAAGCCTCCACCTTCTTTTGTCCTCCATGTGTGTGCAAAGGAGTTCACAGTAAGAGTCCCATGGCTTGAGGGCTCTGCCTGTGCTGGCCAGCTTCCAGGGCATGTCCCATACTGACCTCTGCTCCCCCTGGTGGCAGAACCATCCAGTCCATGTATTGTGCTCAAGGAGTTGTTTGCCAAATGCCAGGGTCGCCCTCCCACTCCCTGTGGTGCGAATGGCTGTGCCACCGGACCTCAGAGAGCTAGCTTCCCAATGCCCCAGCCCCATAATCCTGCCCCAGGAACCTGCCAGCCAGCATTCTCTACCACAGGGCGGAGTGCTCACGCATAGCCCTCAGGCCTGTTGGGATTCCCAAAGTATGTAGTTGTTTTTTCTCTGTTAAAACTCTCGATTGAGTTATATTCCCAAGAAGGTCCGTATTCCTTAGATTACCATGAAAAAGCTCAGGCTATGTGGGACTGAAGTCACAAATTTAAAATGATGCCATGAGTGGCTGTCCGTTGCCAGCAGAGGTGCATTCTGGAAACGTCTAGTTGGCTCTCTTCCTGGTAAATGTGTTGGCCTTGCTCAGACAAGCCACCCGAGAGTGCTAGCCTCATTTCCCAGACTGGGCAACAAGATATTTGATCAGACAAATAATGTCCTTGACCTGCCATGACATAGTCTTTTTTTTTTTTTTGAGATGGAGTCTCACTCTGTTGCCAGGCTGGAGTGCAGTGGCACAGTCTCAGCTCATTGCAACCTCCGCCTCCTGGGTTCAATTGATTCTCCTGCCTCAGCCTCCTGAATAGCTGTGAGTACAGGCACGTACCACCACACCCAGCTAAGTTTTTGTAATTTTAGTAGAGACAGGGTTTCACTGTGTTAGCCAGGATGGTCTCAAACTCCTGACCTCGTGATCTGCCCGCCTCAGCCTCCCAAAGTGCTGGGATTATAGGTGTGAGCCACTGTACCCAGCTGGTGCCAGTATTTTAGTAGAGACAGGGTTTCTACTGTTGTCTCTCCCTAGCACTGGTCTATTTTTTTTGTTTCGCTGTTGTGTGTTTATTTGCTAATAGGAGATGAAAGCGTTGGGAGTCAGAAGACTTGTATTCTATACCTGACTTGCTCACAAATTATTTGTGTGACTATGGACATGTCATTTTTCCAGCCACTCCCCATTCTTCATCTGTAATGTGGCTAGGGGAATCAAATCAGCTGTCATCAAGCTGTTTCAGAGGAAGTATCCCCCTTTCAAAACCCAGCACATAATCGCAACATCCTAAAGCCAAGCTGCTCTCATTGAACCTTCAGGCTCCTCTTGAGAGAAGGCAGGATGGGTCTTTCTGACACCTCCAGCAGAAAGCTGTGGGGTTTCTCTCCTGATGCCTGCCTTCTGGACATCCTTCTAGGGAAGGCTGTTCCCTGCCTGTAGGCATTCCTGGCAAGGGGTGGGTGGGAAAATTAAAAGGAGATGAAATTTAAATCTCTCCAGTTTGCTGCCTGTCAGCAGCTCTGATCACAGGCTTGGTTGGGGTGGAGGTTGAAACCAAAGACTCAGAGAAGGTTTTAGGTTATCTGGGCATTGCAATCCCAGGTGTGAGCTTGTCTTTGCATTGCAATGACAGATTTTAGGTTATCTGGGCACTGCAGTGCCAGTGGGGCTGGGCTAGCTGCGCATGGGTGTGTGGTGTTGGGTGGATTGCCCTGTTCTTTGTCTCTCCCTAGCACTGGTCCTCCAGGAAACTGGTTCTCAGGCCTGGAATAGCACAGGAATAACCCTGACCTTGGGGTTCTCCAGTCCCTTGTCAGCACTCGCTAAAATTAGGAGCAGCGCTAAGCTAGCAAGATCAGAGAACTTCATTAACTCTATTTCATAGGGGGCCTTCATTCATATTCACGTCTTACATTTTGCAGCCCTGTGAGGTAGGGCTTATTATTTTAAAGTTGCTTCCTTCCTTATGTCTCCTGGTAGCACTAAACAGGGCTTGAGAGGCAGGAAGGATATTTCACCTGTGCATCTTTTGTCCTAAATCAGCGACACAGTGTAGGTCCACAGATATCTGTTTATTTTCCATGACCTGTATAGGTAAGTGAATGAGAAAATGAAGGCTAGAGGGGTTAAGTGATTAGCGTGGCAGTGAATCTGGGGTAGACGTCTGATTCAAGAGTGCAAAGGTGACGGTGTGACTCTGATGTCTTCACCTTCCTGGTGCTCACCTGCAGTCCCTTATGCTCTCCCCAAGTGTCCCTGGGGTGTTTCACAGGCTTCTCCTATCCCTCAGGATGGCTCCTTTCCCCAAGTGAACTGCGCCTGGCTCTGCCTTCCCGGTGAGGCCCTCAGTGGGGATAAGGAGAAAGACAGTGTTCCGTAGAAAACTGTCATCTGCTATGATGTTGTTTATCTCTGGGCTTGTAGGGTCCTCTGAACAGTGAGTGTCTCCAAAACCTGGGGCTATCCAGGACTCTGGAAGCAGGATTTCTGGAGATGCAGATGATTTTTAAAACAATCAGCCCTTGGATACCCACAGCTTACCCTGTCCTTCCTGTCCCTCTTTATCATGTGGCAGGAATCCCCAGGAACTGACTTCAGGGACACATGGACCAGTCTGCCATCTCTAACACCACCCATGTCAAATCCTCCTACACTTCCAGTCATGGCTTTCTTGATCTCCACCACCCCCTCTTGCCTGCCTCAGCTCACCCGTGCATCCTCCTTTCTGAGTTCTGCTAGTTCCTTTGGGCAGGGCCTTACAGAGTAGCTCTTATTTCCATCATGCTGTACCAAGCACCCACCAGATGCAGGAGTGCCACAGTGAACAAAACAAACAGAAAGCCTGTCCCCTTGGAGGCTGCACTCTAGTGGAGGAGACAAAGAGGGAATACAGTGCTCAAGGATATGTGTGACATGAGGGTCTGCCAAGCATGGGTGCCGGGAGGGTGAAGAGTGGGGTCATGAGGGGGCGCTGCTCCACAGAGGATATTTGAGAAGGTCTGAGTGGGTGCTGTGATGTGAGGTAAGGGCACTTTTCCTCTATTCAAGACAGAGCAAGGGGGGCGCTGTTCCTGGTGCACTCCCAGCAGTGAGGGGGCTGCCAGGCACTTCGCAGGCGCTCAGTAAATACCTGACTGACTGTGGCTGGAGTGGAGTGAGTGGGTGGGTTATGGGGAAGAGGCAGTCAGGGGTAATGTTATGCAGCACTTTGAAAGCCACAGTGAAGACTGCAGATTTTATGCTAGGTATCAAGGGATGCCATTTGGTGGTCTTGAGTAAGAGAGTGGCATGGGTCAGGCACGGTAGCTCATACCTATAATCCCAGCACTTTGGGAGGCCAAGGCGGGTAGATCACCTGAGGTCAAGAGTTCGAGACCAGCCTGGTCAACATGGTGAAACTCAATCTGTACTACAAAGATTAGCCAGGTGCAGTGGTGTGCACCTATAGTCTCAGCTACTCAGGAGGATGAGGCAGGAGAATCGCTTGAACCTGGGAGCTGGAGATTGCAGTGAGCCAAGACCATGCCATTGTACTCCAGCTTGGGCCACAAGAGTGAAACTCCATCTCCGAGAGAGAGAGAGAGAGAGAGAGAGAGAGAGAGAGAGAGAGAGAGAGAGAGAGAGAGAGATGATTAAATTGACCTTTTCTCCAGTGTGGAGAACAGGTGATGGGGAGTTAGAGGAGGAGCAAGGAGACCAATTAAGAGACCCTTGCAGAGGTGTCCGTGGAATGATAAGGGCTCGTGCTATGATGACTGCAATGAAGCCAGTGAAAAGACTTTGGGCCCAGGATGCATTTTTAAGGTAAGAGACTATACGTTTTGAGGATGGATAGGTGGGGAGCCAAGTCTGAACTCCAAGGCATTTCTATCAGCAATTGCATGGAAAGATGATGGTAGCCCATGTGTTTGCTAATTCCCTGCTTGTAAGTTTCCTCTGGATGAAAGCAGGAGCCATACCGCATAATGAGGCATATCCCCAGCAGGGCCCTGGGTCTCAGCTGGTGCTGCATTAAATACCAGGGTGTATGAGCAGCCAGAACTGCAGATCGGTAACATTGAGCCTTCCCCCAGCTCCCTGGCATCAGCATTCTGGGAGGTGGTTTGGGTGCTCTCGAGGCGTGAGATTTTTGTGAGGGTGGCCCTTCTGCATCACTCAGCTGTCATCAGGTAGTTAAGATGCCGCCTCTGCCTCTTTGAAGCTGGGCTGGGGGAGGAGGTGGGAACAGAATCCAGAAGTTAAACTGCGTAACTCCTCCCTTTCCAAGTTTATCTATCTTTGAGGGAGGGTTTCTCACTGTTCCCTGCACACCCCAGTGCTTCTCTGCCTTTGTACATACTCACCTCATTTTCTCTTGTGCAGATTTCACTCTCTGTCTCTCTTTGTATTTTTTTTTTTTTTTCCCTGGGAGAATGTCTTGGTCTATCACTTAGGCTGGAGTGCAGTAGGGCAATCATAGCTCACTTCAGTCTCGACTGCCTGGATGAAAGTGATCCTCCCACCTCAACCTCCCAAGTAGCCAGGAGTACCGGTGTGTGCCACCCTGCCCAGCTAGTTTAAAAAAAAATTTTTTTTTTTACTCTATTTCATTGTACTTTGGGGTGTTGGTTTGTTTATTGAGACAGAGTCTCCTCCGTTGCCCAGGTTGGAGTGCAGTGGTGTGATCTCAACTCATGCCACCTCCACCTCCTGGGTTTAAGCAATTCTCCTACCTCAGCCTCCTGAGTAGCTGAGATTACAGATGTCCACCACAACACCTGGCTGATTTTTGTATTTTTAGTAGAGATAGGGTTTTGCCATCTTGGCCAGGCTAGTCTCGAACTCCTGACTTCAAGTGATCCACCTGCCTTGGCCTACCAAAGTGCTGGAATTACAGGTGTAAGCTACCACTCCTGGCCTGTTTGTTTCTGTTATTAAAATTCTATTTGTGGGTTAGAATTCCACCATCCCAAGAAAGAATGGAGAACAGATTCTGCCTAACAGCAAGTTTGAGAATTTCAGTCAGATGACAGCCTAAAAGAAAGGGGATGATATTTTCATGGAGTCTTTAATTTATAAATATACATGCCCACACAGGTGACAAAATGATATGCAACTTAATACATACAAACAAATGAGTTCAAGCAGAACTGGGGAAACCTGAATGAGATTGGTAGATTGTAGTAATATCAATATCCTGGTTGTGATATTGTACTGTAGTTTTGCAAAGGTTTGGTGGAAACTAGGGAAAGTGTAAAAGGGATATTTCTCTGTATTATTTTCTATGGCTGCATGTGAATCTACAATTATAACAATACAAAATTTAAATGAAAAAGAACTGTGCATTTTAACTGCTAGATACTAACACATACCAAATAAGTTCCAAGACCTCTTGGAGTTGAGCATTCTGATCAAATCTTGATGACAAACTAATTTTTTTTTTTGAGACGGAGTTTCGCTCTTGTTACCCAGGCTGGAGTGCAATGGCTCGATCTTGGCTCACCACAGCCTCCGCCTCCTGGGTTCAGGCAATTCTCCTGCCTCAGCCTCCTGAGTAGCTGGGATTACAGGCATGCGCCACCATGCCCAGCTAATTTTTTGTATTTTTAGTAGAGACAGGGTTTCACCATGTTGACCAGTATGGTCTCGATCTCTTGACCTTGTGATCCACCCGCCTCAGGCTCCCAAAGTGCTGGGATTACAGGCATGAGCCACTGCGCCCGGCCGACAAACTAATTTTGAAGATGCTGTTGACCTTTTATTGATTCACTATCCTCCTAACAAAACAGGGAAAGCCCACATCAAGAACCCTGAGGGTAAAAAAGAAACATCCAGCCAGAAAGCCAGGCTCTCATGACCTGCCACTGTGGAGTAAGAAACACACTGCTGGACAGCACTCCCGACTGGGATGGGCATCTGCCGGCTGCTTGGTTTCCCCTTCCCTGGCTGATCAACAGGGGCCACCAAAAATGGTGGTGTCATTTCTCAGGCTGCAGAGGGCTGGGATGAGGGCAGTTCCTACCCTTTTGTAGAATGCTGTTCATGAAGAGGAATGACTGAAAATCTGAACAAGGGAGGATTATGTTGCAGAGACTCAAACATGTCATGTGAAGAGTGGTTAAAGAAGCCAGAGAACTTAAGCCAGAGAAGGAAAGACCCAGGAGAAAGGCAGCAGGTGGTGCTGATAACTATTTTCTCTCTCTCTCTTTTTTTTTATGAAAGAAAGAAAGAAAGAGAAAGAGAAAAGGGAGAGAGAGAACAGGAGTCTTGCTCTATTTCCCAGGCTGGAATGCAATCTAAAAGTAGGTATTAAAAGCCTCTTTTATGCCGATAATTGTGCTTAACGATGGAGACAGGAAGGAATAAGGAAAGAAAATAACAAACAAACAGCCAACCAATATTTCATTTAAGTCTGTGAAATGCTATGCAAATGCTGAAGAGTGATTTGCTTCCATTTATGTGGTCACTTTCAAAATAGGTGTAATGTAATACTAAAAAAAAAAATGTATGTTCTGACTGGCTGCTCTGAAAAGCCATCTTTGCATTGTTCCTCATCCGACTCCTTGCTCGCAGCAGCCCCTCCGCCGTCGCCGACTCCGGCAGCTTTATCGCCAGAGTCCTTCAAATCTCGCTTTCTTTTTAATCCCCCGCATCGGATCACCGGTGTGCCCCACCATGTCAGACGCAGCGGTAGACACCAGCTCCGAAATCACCACCAAGGACTTGAAGGAGAAGAAGGAAGTTGTGGAAGAGGCGGAAAATGGAAGAGACGCCCCTGCTAATGGGAATGCGAATGAGGAAAATGGGGAGCAGGAGGCTGACAACGGAGGTAGATGAACAAGAGGAAAAAGGTGGGGACGAAGAGCAGGAGGAATAAGAAGGTGATGGCGAGAAGGAGGATGGAGATGAAGATGAGGAAGCTGAGTCTGCTACGGGCAAGCAGGCAGCTGAAGATGATGATGATGATGATGATGATGATGTCGATACCAAGAAGCAGAAGACCGACTAGGATGATTAGACAGCAAAAAAGGAAAAGTTAAACTAAAAAAACAAAAAAAAAAAGGCCGCCGTGACCTTTTCACCCTTCACTTCCCCTCTCAGAATCTAAACGTGGTCACCTTCGAGTAGAGAGGCCGGCCCGCCCGCCCACCGCGGGCAGTGCCACCCGCAGACGAACGACGCGCTCTCCACTACCCAACCCAAACCATGAGAATTTGCAACAGGGGAGGAAAAAAGAACCAAAACTTCCAAGGCCCTGCTTTTTTTCTTAAAAGTACTTTAAAAAGGAAATTTGTTTGTATTTTTTATTTACATTTTATATTTTTGTACATATTGTTAGGGTCATCCATTTTTAATGATCTCGGATGACCAAGCCAGCCTTCGGAGCGTTCTCTGTCCTACTTCTGACTTTATTGTGGTGTGACCATGTTCATTATAATCTCAAAGGAGGAAAAAAAAAACCTTGTAAAAAAAAAAGCGAAAACGACAACAGAAAAACAATCGTATTCCGAGCATTCCGGTACCTTTGTTGTGTATGTACTTAGCTGTACTATAAGTAGTTGGTTTGTATGAGATGGTTAAAAGGCCAGAGATTAAAAGATTTCCTTTTTTTCCTTTTTTGTCTATGAAGTTGCTGTTTATTTTTTTTGGCCTGTTTGATGTATGTGTGAAACAATGTTGTCTAACAATAAACAGGAATTTTATTTTGCTGAGTTGTTCTAACAACAACAACAACAACAACAAAATGTATGTTCTGTGGACCTGGGGTGAAGAATTCTATAAATATTCGCTGAGTTTACTTGTTCCAGGTCTGAGTTCAAATCATAAATGTCCCTGTTAATTTTCTATCTTGTTGATCCATCGAATATTAACAATGTGGTGTCAACGTCTCCCGCTATTATTGTGCGGGAGTCCAAGTCTCCTTATAAGTCATTAAGAATTTGTATCTGGGTGTTCCTATATTGGGTGCATATATATTTATGATCATTGACTCCTATTGTTGCATTCATCGGTTTTCCATTATGTAACGTCCTTCTTTGTTTCTTTTAATCTTTGTTACTATTAAAGTCTATTTTGTCAGAGACGAAAGTTACAACTCCTGTTTTTTTTTCCTCCATTTGATTGGTGAGTCTTCCTCCAACCTTTTGTTTTGAGTCTTTGTGTGTCCTTGCTTATGAGATGGATCTGGATACAGTGTACCGATGGGTTTTGACTTTTTATTAAATTTGCCTGTGTCTTTGATTGAGGCATTCAATCCATTTAAATTTAGCATTAATATTGATATTTATGAGTTTAATATTGTCATTTAATGCTAGCTGGCTATTTTCCCCATTAGTTGATATAGATTCTTCATTATGGAGATACTCTTTACCTTTCGGTAAGTTTTTGGGATGACTGATCCTGGTTGTTCCTTTCTGTGTGTAGTGCTTCTTTCAGAAGCTCTTGTAAAGCAGGGCTGGTGGTGATGAAATCTCTCTGAGTCCTTGCTTGTTTGCAAAAAAATTTATTTTTCCTTCATTTATAAAGCTTAGTTTGGCCGGATGTGAGATTCTGGGTTGAAAATTCTTTTCTTTGAGGATATTGAATATTGACCCCCACTCTCTTCTAGTTTGTAGGGTTTCTGCTGAGAGATCTGCTGTGAGTCTGATAGGCTTCCCTTTATGGGCAACCTGACCTTTCTCTCTAGCTGCCCTTAGAATTTTCTCCTTTATTTCAACCCTGGTGAATCTAACGATTATGTGTCTTGGGGTTGCTCTACTTGAGGAATATCTTTGTGGTTTTCTCTGTATTACCTGGAGTTGAATATTGTCCTGCCTTACTAGGTTGGGAAAGTTTTCCTGAATAATCCTGAATAATATTTTCCAGCTTGGATTCATTCTCTTCATGACATTCAGGTACACCTATCAAACGTAAATTAGGTCTTTTCACACAGTCCCATATTTCTTGGAGAGATTGCTCATTCCTTTTTACTCTTCTCTAATCTTGTCTTCTTGTTTCATTTCATTAAGTTGGTCTTTGACCTCTGATATCCTTTCTTCTGCTTGATCAATTCGAGTGTTAAAACCTGTGCATACTTAGCACAGTTCTATTGTATTCTTCAGTTTCATTAATTCACTTAGATTCCTGTCTAAATTGTCTATTCTCGTTAGAATTTCATCAAACCTTTCTTCAAGGTTCTTAGTTTCTTTACATTGGGCTAGAATATGTTCTTTTAACTAACAGAAGTTTCTTATTATCCACCTTCTAAAGCCTAATTCTGTTACTTGAACACACTTGTTCTCCATCAGGCCTTGTTTTCTTGTTGATGAGGAACTGTGATCCTCTATAGAGGGAGAGGCATTCTTATTTTAAGTATTCTCAGACTTTTTATGCTGGTTTCTTCAGTCATTGTAAATTTATCCACCTGTTGTCTTTGTAATTACTGATTTTCAAATTAGGTCTCTGAGTGGACATCCAACTTGTTAATTCCCAGTGCCGAAATCTGAGCAACCCACTGTGTGGGCTAATACAGCAGTGTCAAGATTTGTGGTGCTTTTCTGCCTGGGAGTCTCTGGTCTGGCTTCCCTCCTGAATCCCTTCTTCAATCTGCTGAATGGGTGACTCTGCCTTCCCGGAGCTCCAAATGTCGACCAAAAGGGGACCCAGTCCCTTTTACTCTGCACCAAGAACCCCCGTACTGGGGTGCCAGCAAAACCGCCGCGCCGGCCACAAGATTCGCGCTGGTGACCCATGGGTTTCATCCACTGGGAATCTCCTGGTCCGTGAGCAACAAAAATTCATCTGAAAGTGTGGCGTCCTCTCGTTCTCTGCGTTTTCACTGGGAGCTACAAGCTTGAGCTGCTAGTGATCAGCCATCTTGGATCTCTCCTAAAAATGCTTTTGTAGAGGCTGGGCACAGTGGCTCATGCCTGTAATCCCAACACTTTGGGAGGCCAAGGCAGGTGATCACCTGAGGTCAAGAGTTCAAGACCAGCATGGCCAACGTGGTGAAACCCTATCTCTATTAAAAATACAAAAATTAGCCAGGCGTGGTGGTGCACACCTGTAGTCCCAGCTACTCGGGAGGCTGAGGCAGGAGAATCACTTGAATCCAAGAGGCAGAGGCTTCAGTGAGCCAAGATAGTGTCACTGCACTCCAGCCTGGGCAACACAGCAACACTCTGTCTCAAAAATAAATAAAATAAAATCAGTTTTTATCTGAGAGACGGGGTCTCCTTACATTGCTCAGGGTGGTCTCAAGCTCCTGAGCTCAATTGATGCTCATACCTCAGCCTTCCAAAGTGCTGGGATTATAGGCATGAGCCACCACACTTATCCTTGAGCAGGTTTCTCTTGATTTCCTTTTTCTGTTGTTTTGAGACAGTCTCGCTCTGTTGCCCAGGCTGGAGTGCAGTGGAACAATCTCCGCTTGTTGCAACCTCCGCCTCCGAGGTTTAAGCTATCCTCCTGCCTCAGCTCCCCTAGTAGCTGGGATTATAGCCCTGCGCGACCATACCCAGCTAATTTTTGTATTTGTTATAGAGATGGGGTTTTGTCATGTTGGCCAGGCTGGTCTCGAACTCCTAACCTCAGGTGATCCACCTGCCTCAGCCTCCCAAAGTGCTGGGATTACAGGCGTGAGCCACCATGCCCGGCTGATTTTCTTCTTTACTTGTCAAGGTCACCCCTTTTTTTGAAGCCTATTTCAAATACTGTTGCTTAGATACGGCCTTTCCTGTTGTCTCAGCAGATGTGGTTGCTGCCTCCTCTGTATCCCATAGTGTCTGGAGCCTTCCTTAAGCCACCATCCTCTCCACGGTCATACCCAGTCTTCTGAGTTGAAATGCTCACAGTGAAAGCCGTGGCCTTTAGTTATCCTTGAGCCCCTCCTCCAAGGCCAGCACAGCCTCTTGACCCCAGCGGGTACTTGATGATTATTATCTGAATTAAAATGTACTTTCCTTATGATTGGTATTTTCAGCAGCTGCTGTCGGACACGTGTCTCCTGAAGGACATTTGGATTCGAAATCAAATAATTAAATGTCTATGAGGTGTCAGATGGATAACATAAATAAATGAAGTGAGATAAATATAAGAAAAATTTTTATTGAGGTACCATTATAAGGCAGATTTCACTTTCTTCATAACTTTCTTTAAGCAGAAGCACAAGGCAAAAGCATATCTGCATGATAAGGGACCCGGATGCAGGTCTGCTATGCCAGCAGGCAATAGGGAGTGGTGGAGACTGGGGTAGACAAGACAGCCAGTGCCCCATTCATTCATCTAAAGTTGACAGCAGAGTGGATCACTTTAGGTCAGGAGTTCAAGACCAGCCTGGCCAACATGGCAAAATACTGTCTCTACAAATACAAAAATTAGCTGGGTGTGGGGACACACACCTGTAGCCTCAGCTACTCAGGCTGAGGCACGAGAATCTCTTGAATCCCAGGGGGTGGAGGTTGCAGTGAGCTGAGATTGAGCCACTGCACTCCAGCCTCGGGGACAAAGTGATACTCTGTCTCAAAATAAATAAAGAAATAAGTAAAGCTGACAGCCAAACTTGGCTCCAGATAACCCATAGTATCACTGGATAATAGATTTTTTTCAATAGAAGGCTGCAAAGTTACTTTCTGCCTGGACAATCCTGATTTCTAGATGTTAGCAAGTGATTCCTTTTTTTTTTCTCCAGGCAGCATTCGGGAGGAACTTGTTACCAGTTTGAGACCTCACAGAGGTGTTAGGCCTTCTCCTGCTGAGGAAAGTAAATAAACTTACTTCTAAATCTCCAGGATATCTCGTTGCTTCTCCTAAAGGGAGGATGCCTACATCTTGTTTTTATTCTCTAGCATTAGTATCCCATTGTTCTTCTTCCCTCTGAGTGAGAACCCCAGGGCTACTATCATTGTGGTGAGCCCGAATCCCAGCTTCCTGCGGCACAAGTGCTTCTCTAGCTTGCCTTGAACTCTGTATCACAGGCTTTTTTATTTTCCTCCAGGAGTGGTTTAAATGGGAGACTGCAGCCTTCTGCAAAGTATAATTGGGTTTAAATTGTAGGTTTAATAATGAAGATGTTGGGCTCAATGTGGTGCCTTGCAGCCTCTGCCTGCTGCCCTTGGCAACCAGTCCTTCATCGATCCTCACACCCTCTTCAGGAGGGGACAGCTGCTAGGGACCTGAGAGCCCCCACTCCATCCTGATATGGAACCACAGGGATGAGAGATCAGATGCCCCCTGTAGCCATGGGCAATTGGAGGAGAGGGCGGGCGATGGGCATCCCTTTGTACCCCTTGGCATGAAGGGTCTGAGGCTGAATTTTCAAGGTTCTCGGCTGTCTTTTTCCTCTTCTTCACCTTTGGGTCTCCTCACAGCTCATTATGGATTCTACTGGAAGAGAAGTGAGGAACACAAATTCCACAATTTGGTTTGTGGAGAAGGTTTAATTGGGAGAGTGTATTAACTTAATTGGCTATCATCAGGCTTCCAGCTTCCCTCTGTATTTTAAGTAACTTTCTCCCCCTTTTTTTAATCAGAGCCAATAGAGCGTGCCTTTAAAAGATTAAGTCTTTTCTTTGGTCTCTCTGAGTAAAAAGAGCTCTGGTTCAGAAGTCAGAGAGCCTGAATTCTGGCTGTGGCTCTTTCTGGAAAGATCTGTGTATCCTTAGATCAGATACTCACTCAAGTCTCCTGGCCTCATTTCCACACTGGCTAGAGGAGTAGGTTAAATTACAGGACCACGAAAGTCCCTTCTGGTGCTTGCAATGGATAACCTAAGTGTTTCTGTGAACCGACATGCCACGCCTCCTAGAACAACATTTGGTGTGTTTCGAAAGTCAATAAAAATACCGATCTACATATGTTATACAACAGACTAACTGAGGCTTGGACAAGTGAGGGCTTGTTCAGCGAAAACTCAGCATTGATGTTATAAAAAGCGCAGGGAAGGATGTTGATGTTGTGTGATGTGGGGCATCCTGCTTGAAAATTACAGGCAACGGAGGCAATGATAGGGCAGCAGCGGCCCGCGGCCGACTCCCGGCCGCCTCGTGTCAGCTTCCCAGGGTCCACCCTCTGGACAAACCACAGATGCTCAGAGCCTGTGGTCTGCTTCCTCACCGATGACAAACAGCTCCTTATTTGTGTTGGTTTCTGAGCTGCCTTTGCTTCCACCACTGTTTCTGGATGGTTTTTTGTTTTTGTTCTAGATGGGAGCAAATTATAACATAGGAAGAACGGGTAGGGGTAAAAACTGAAACATTGAGCCTGAGGAAGTTTCTCTGGGCTTGGAAGTTGCCAATGGCCATTTTAACCAGCATTTTTGGGGGAGGTGGCGCCTGCACAGTTTGAAGGTAGTAAGCGTGGGATACCCTGTTTTGTACAAACGTCGCCTACAACAAAGCTAATCAGATGACTGCATTCTCCTCTCTCTCCGCGAAGGAGCACACTTTGATCCTGGAGACTCCAAGTCCACACTTCGGCAAAAGTTAGCTATCTATATCACTTATTTTTTTTTTAATCTTTAGGTAGTGTGCCTTTTTGTTTTTTTTTTTTTTTTTTTTGCAGGTTCTATCTTCTCGAAGTAAACATCCTTAAAAAGGACTAAATCTAACATAAGTAATAGATTCATTGATTAGGAAAAACATGCCCCCCTTTTTTCCCCCAGAAACAATTTGTTCATCTCTCTGTGAAACGGAATAAAAGCTTCTAAATGGCAGCTATTAACAGCTGATGAACGTGGCCTGGCTCGGCCATGTCATAAGTGGGCAGGAGAGAGGAGGGGCGGGGCCAAGCAGCGGAGTAAAAGGCTATGTGTTTACTGCTCTTAAGAGTTAGACATGGCCTTTGCAATAGACAGCTGCCCTCATTGACTCCAATCCTAGTGTTACTGGGTCTAGGGATTCGCTACAGAAAACGATGCCTTCAGATGTCTTTACAAAGCTGGAACATGTGCTGACCACTAATGTGTGAAGGGCTGCAATTTAGACCTCCAGAAATGCCTGGCCTGTAGAGGAATGGGACACCCGAAAGGTCAGTGATGACAAGGGAGACAAGGACAGCGCCCAGAGAAGATGGAATGGGGAAGCTCAGAAGCCCCGGCCCCTCGAGGACCTGAGGGTGCATGTGCCTGGCTCCAGGTCACACACTTACCTCCAACATAAGAGAGGCTGGAGTGAAGGTGGCTTTGAAAACGTCAGAATTTTTCTAAGGGCCAATTGTACACTCTGAGAAAGATCCAGAAGCTGTCTTCTCTCTGAGGATAAGGACCACTTCCAGTTTGTTTCCAATTATTCATTCATATTTGATGAGCAATTAAATAAAAGCAAGGGATAGAGGATCTTGGCAAGACCTCCCAGCAGCACTCATCAGCCATGTCCTTGGGCCCACAAGGAGTCCTGTGGCTACTGCAGGCCTTGTGGCTGGGTGAGCTGTGGGGACACTCTTGTGCTTGGTAGATACCAGACCTCCTCTGGATACTCAGAGCAGAAAGAAAATGGATTAGAAGGATCCTGAGCACCCCACAGAGCCAATAAGGTGATGAACATAGGAGCTGGGGAACGTGGCTGCAGGGTGACAGCTGGGACCCTGGCAGAGATGGTCTGGGTGACTTGGTGCTGGCTCAGTATCCATGGCCCTGCCAGGCACCACCGGACACCTGCACTGCCTTACATGTGGGGAAGGCCTCCTTCCTTCTAAGTTGGCCCTGCTGGGGGCCACACAAAAGACACACATATTCAGGGCCAGGTGTTGGAAGAGATGGTGATATGAGTACTCCAGTTAATTCAGCAAATATGAATAAAGAAACAAAGTAAAAACACCACTATGTACATTTTGGAATTGAATGTTGTGTCTACAGTTGGCAAGGGCCTGAAGTTACAGCATATTAAGAATATGTAGGCCGGGTGGGGCGGTTCATGCCTGTCATCCCAGCACTTTGGAAGGGCGCAGCGGGAGGATTACGTGACACCAGGAGTTTGAGAACAGCTTGGGCAACATAGCAAGACCCTGTCTCTACAAAACATTTTAAAAAATCAGCTGGGCATGGTGGTACATGCCTATAATCCCAGATACTCAGGAGGCTGAAACAGGAGGATTGCTTGAGCCCAGGAGTTCGAGGCTGCAGTGAGCTATGACCGCACTACTGCACTCCAGACTGGATGACAGACGAGTCCCCTTCTCATTAAAAAAAAGAAAAAAAAAAATTGTGAATGGAAGTGCCCAGTGGCTAGTGCAGCTAATTGGCTGAGGTGGCACTCCCGAAAAGCTCAGCACATTCTTAAAGAGAGTCTTAAGTGGAAGAGAATGGTTGGCTGGGCAATGTGGCTCACGCCTGTAATGCCAGCACTTTGGGAGGCTGAGGCAGGCGAATCACCTGAGGCCAGGAGTTCAAGATCAGCCTGGCCAACGTGGTGAAACCCCGTCTCTACTAAAAATGCAAAAATTAGCTGGATGTGGTGGTGGGCGCCTTTAATCCCAGCTACTCGGGAGGCTGAGGCAGGAGAATTGCTTGAACCTGGAAGGCGGAGGTTGCAGTGAGCCGAGATTACGTCACTGCACTCCAGCCTGGGTGACAGAGTGAAACTCCATTTCAAAATAAAAAGAGAATGATCACAGGTGGTTTTGTTATGGGCACTAGAGACACTTTCCCTGTCCAGGCTGTGATTTGCCACCTGCGAGGTCAACGCCAACTCTCTCCCCTTCCCTCCTTGTGACGCCACCCGCCAGCTGTGCTGAACTGTTGTTTTTCTCATGCCCTAAAAAGTGCTCTGGCTTCTGAGGGTGAGTTAACTCTTGTTTTTATTGCACCATTAATTCTAGCTCCTGTCTGTCTCCCTAACTCTTTCCACATGTCTGGTCCCTTCCGCCCACAGCAGTCCCTGCCCAGGCCAGGGCTCATCTGTTTTGTACTTCTCGCCTGACAGGCGCTGGCAGCTCCATCCAGGAGCTCCCGGGGTTTTCAGGTGCCTCTCTGGGGGATGCCTCCTCCTGCTCTGGACTGCACTGGATTGTAAACTTTTCGAGAGCCTGGACCTTAACTCATTTGTATTTTATGTCTTCTCTGAGCCTGATACTTAGCAGGTGCTCAACAAATCTTGTTCGGTCAGTGACTGCTTTAGAGCACCTTGGAAGGCATGCCCAGTGGCTGCTGGAAAGGGCGCCCACTGCACTGGAGGTGGAGTTAGGGTTGGCAGCCTTACAGCCAGGGAGGTGCCTCCACGAAGGGCCCCCCAGAGCTTAGCAGACACACATGGGGCCTGGAAATGGACCATGGAGGAGCAGGTCCAGGCCCTACCTGGGGGGACAGCACATGTAGTTTGGGCGCAGGTCCTACCTGAAAACATTAAGAGGGGAGGAGGGACATGACGCAGGCGATGGGCCCCAGAAGATTCTACTCTCACGCTTGGGCCCTATGCAGGCCTGCCTGGCGCAAGCCCTTAATCACGCATCACCTTCAAGCAGAAAGGGGCTTAGAAACGCCTCTGATTTTGAGTTTCACAAGATGTATTCCCTTAGAAGAGTCCTTCTCTCTCCCTCCCTTTCTCCCATCCTCATGTTAACCTGGCCCCTTCCATCTTCATTCCCCAGAGGTGGAAGGGTGGAGAATGCACCCCAGGTGGGTAGATGGGTCCATTTCAGAATCTGCCCGTTTCCTCCCAAAGTCTGGAAGGTGTATGGCCTCTGCTTTGAAAGTAAAATGGTAGAGTAAGAAAAGTGTTAGAGAAATCATCTCCACACCCGCCTCCGCCGCGTTCCCTCGCTACACTGTGTTCCTGGTCGGCTTGGCTGTGTTTCCCACTCCCTCCTCCTCTCCCACCTCCAATGCCAACAGGTCTGCACACTGGATGAGCCATTTGCTCTGCCCCAATTTTAACCCGATGAGCAAGACTCTTAGAACCCAGGAGTGGGTCACTCCCCCACACCAGCACTTCTCATCTCAGCCCCTCCCCCGCCGTGCACACCCCCTCTTCCACCTCCTCCCATTGTTGTTATTTCTGGGAGCCGGGGAGGAACAGTGTGAACTAGCGACTGCAGGATTCAAGTGTATTGTGACCACCCCGCTCAGAACCACAGTGTTTTTAAAAGGATGCATTTGAACAGCTGGTGGTGCACACACACCAGGCTCTTCCAGGCTTCGGGGGACTGAAGTTTCCTACTATGAAGTTAAAAGATAAGTTCTTTATTCTTTCATCCTCAATTTTGCTTTAGCCTGATTTGCTGACCTTCTAGTCAGAGTCCAACATGCAGCCCATGCAACACTGCTAGGTGATTCACCAGAAGTGGGAGGTGGGAATCGTTTGGGAAAACCCAGATAAACATACCTAAAATCTCTGTGCCAAAGGACTTCTCAGAACTTTTTTTTTTTTTTTTTTTTTTTTTGAGACAGAGTCTTGCACTGTTGCCCAGACTGGAGTGCAGTGGTGTGATCTTGGCTCACTGAAACCTTCACCTCCCAGGTTCAAGCGATTCTCCTGCCTCAGCCTCCCGAGTAGCTGGAATTAAAGGCACTCGCCACCACGCCTGGCCAAATTTTGTATTTTTGGTAGAGATGGAGTTTCACCATGTTGGCCAAGCTAGTCTCGAACTCTTGACCTCAGGTGATCCTCCCACCTTGGCCTTCCAAAGTGCTGGGATTACAAGCGTGAGCCACTGCATCCGGCCTCAGAACTCTTAATAAGGTGTGTGTTTTCTAAGACCAAAGACTGTGTCTCTGTCATTCATTCTGAGGCCTTCTAATAAAAGATCATCAAAAATGAATACATGCGTTATGAATTTCCAAAAGGAAATATGGTTTACACAGCCTCTTCCAACCCCAGGACTCTGCATTTGCAGAGCAGCTCAGGGACACGGCTTCAGGCCCTGCTCCCGGTAAAGCCGGTGGGAGGAGGAGTGGGGAGTGTTTGCTGGCACCTCTAAGGAAGCAGACCCAGAGTGGGAGGAGGGTGGTCCTTAATTAATAAAGTGGCCATTGCATTGGTGGTTCTTACGTTGAACTCAGGCATAAGTGCATTAAAACATGTATTTACTGAGCATCTACAGGGAACCCAGCGTGATTCTTAGGAAGTGTGCTGACAGCATGCTAGGTGCTTGAACAACAATGAACCAAACACAGTTTCTGGCATGAAATAATTTCAGGAGTTCGATGAAACAAGCCTAGAGGCATAATGAGAAAATAATTCAAGGCAGTAATAATTGTGAGCCTGGGTGTACAGTGCCAACAGTAAGCATCATGAACTGTAGAAACACAGAAGACTTTGGACATGCCTGGGTTATCATGAAGATCGCTGGGAGAAAGTGGGATTTGAGGCAGATTTCAAAGAATGGGAGGGATGTGGATTATAAAACAATAGAAAGGCAGCATCCAGGCTGGGTGCGGTGGCTCATGCCTATAATCCCAGCACTTTGGGAGGCAAAGGTGGGCGGATTGTGAGGTCAGGAGATCGAGACCATCCAATATGGTGAAACCCCATCTCTACTAAAAGTACAAAAAAATTAGATGGGCGTGGTAGTGCACGCCTGTAGTCCTAGCTACAGGAGACTGAGACAGGAGAATCGCTTGAACCCAGGAGGTGGAGGCTGCAGTGAGCAAGATCGTGCCACTGCACTCCAGCCTGGGTGACAGAGTGAAACTCTGTCTTAAAAAAAAAGGCAGCATCCTCAGGAAGAGATCTTTGTTTTATCCACTTATGTATCCTAAGCACTTAGTCTTCAGCACAGAGTCACTGCAATAAACATTTGTTGAGTGAGGGGCCGGGCGCGGTGGCTCATGCCTATAATCCCAGCACTTTGGTAGGCCAAGGTGGGCAGATCACTTGAGTCCGAGAGTTTGAGACCAGCCTGGCCAACATGGTGAAACCCCATCTCTACTGCAAATACAAAATTTGCCAGGTGTGGTGGCACATGCCTATAATCCCAGCTACTTCGGAGGCTGAGGCAGGAGAATTGCTTGAACTTACCTGGGAGGCAGAAGTTGCAGTGAATCAAGATCACACCATTGCACTCCAGCCTGGGCGACAAGAGCGAGACCCTGTCTCCAAAATAAATAAATAAATAATTTTTGGGTGAAAGAGCAGAGGAGGGAAGAAGAGCATTCTGGAAGTCAACCATCAGGCAGAAACTCTAGGGTGGAAATGCCTTCACTCAGCGTGGGGAGGGGAAGCACTGTAGGGGTGGTGGTGATGGGGGTGGTGCTGTGTAAGAGCTGTAGGTTGGAAAGCAGTGGCAGGGGGTGTTTTGAATTGTAAAGAGTCTTGAATACCAGGATGGAAAATTCAAATGTGTTTTTTTTTTTGAGACAGAGTCTAGCTTTGATGCCCAGGCTAGAGTGCAGTGGTGCGATCTCGGCTCACTGCAATATCTGCCTCCCAGGTTCAAGTGATTCTCCTGCCTCAGGCTCCCCAGTAGCTGGGATAAAAGGTGCGTGCCACCACGCCCAAATAATTTTTGTATTTTTAGTAAAGACAACGTTTCACCATCTTGGCCAGCTGGTCTTGAACTCCTGACCTCATGATCTGCCTGCCTGAGCCTCCCAAAGTGCTGGAATTACAGGCCAGAGCCACCGTGCCTGGCCTAGGTTTTTAACATGGGAAGGCAACTACAATGAAAAGTCACTCAAATGGAAACATAACAACGGCAGCAGGGTTTTAGTCTGGAATATTAGTTTGGTGACTGATGGCAGGATGAGAGAAGGAGAAGAGTCAGACTCTTGCAAATGGGCTGGTAGCAGTGGAAGTAGAGAAATAATAAGATCTGTGAGAAATGTTCCAAAGACAGAGGGCTTGGGGGATAAAGGAAAAGAAGAAAGTTAAAAGTAAAGACAACACTCAGAATTTGAATAATTAGGAGAATGTTGGTATTCTCGAAGGGAAAAAATGAGAATGTATTAGTCCATTCTCACACCGCTATGAAGACATACCTGAGGCTGAGTAAAAGGGTGAGGCTGGGCACGGTAGCTCATGACTATACTCCCAGCACTTTGGGAGGCCATGGTGGGTGGATCACCTAAGACTGGGAGTTCAAGACCAGCCTGGCCAACATGGTGAAACCTGTCTCTACTAAAGACACAAAACTTAGCCAGGAGTGGTGGTGGGCACCTGCAATTCCAGCTATTCTGGAGGCTGAGACAGGAGAATCAACCTGGGAGTTGAAGGTTGCAGTGAGCCGAGATCATGCCACTGCACTCCAGCCTGGGTGACAGAGCAAAACTCCATCTCAACAACAACAATAAAAAAGAGGGCTAATTGGCTCACAGTTCCGCAAGCTTTACAGGAAGCATGATGCTGGCATCTGGGAGGGACCTCAGAAAACTCATAGTCGTGGCAGAAGGTGAAGGAGAAGCCAGCACCTCACATGACTAAGTCAGGAGGAAGGGTGGGAAGGCTCCATGTACTTTTTAACAACCAGATCTGGTGAGAACTTACTATTGGTACCAAGGGGAAATGGCGCTTAGTGCTGAACCATTCATGAGAACTCCACCTCCTTGACCTAGTCACCTCCTACCAGGCTCCACCTCCAACACTGGGGATTATAATTCAACATGAGATTTGAGCGGGGATACAGATCCAAACCATATAATCAGTTTACCTTCTAAAAGTTCAGAAACCACAGCTGAGGAAGGGCTATGCGCCTTTTTTTTTTTTTTTTTTTTGAGATGGAGTTTTGCTCTTGTTACCCAGGCTGGATGGAGTACAATGGCACGATTTTGCTCACTGCAACCTCTGCCTCCTGGGTTCAAGAGATTCTCCTGCCTCAGCCTCCCAAGTAGCTGGGGGGATTACAGGCATGCACCACCATGCCCGGCTAATTTTTGTGTTTTTAGTAGAGATGGGGTTTCACCATGTTGGCCAGTCTGGTCTCGAACTCCTGACCTCAGGTGATCCGCCTGCCTCAGCCTCCCAAAGTGCTGGTATTACAGGCGTAAGCCACCACGTCTGGCCCCTGTGGGCACTTCTTAGGCCAGCATAGGCCTCGCCTTCCCTTCAGTGTGACCATTTGACACGAAGCAGTTCACAGCTGCGCATCGACTTCTATGGGAGCCATGTCTCATAGTGGTTGTTGAGTACCGTGGGCTGAGTGCAGACATTGGCCATACATCAAAGCTCATTAGATGGAAGAGTAATTTCAGGATTGGGGAGGGAGGAGACTGTGAATGGGGAGTTGGATTTCAGAGTAATCCAGTCTGCTTGGTGGCCTTCCCCTTTGGAGTGCTGCCTTCTGCTGTTTAAACTTGGCCTGATATTTCTCGGCGTTTTCGGCCCCTCTTCTGCCCCCAGCCCTACATCACGCGCTCTCCTCAGCAGTGAACACACTGGGAATTATTGGTCTTGAAATCAAGGTGGAGCTCAGTAGAGTAGGTAATTAAGAATGTGCTTTTTTTTTTAAAGCACTTGAGGGAGTTATTAGAAATAGAAATGTCTTTTTCATTTGAATAAGAGTTGCTGGTTTGTGAGGGCAGTGACTGAGAGGTCATTCTCTCTGTTTTTGGAAGCTGCAGAGCTCTGAGTCTAGCCCTCAGGAGCTCTTAGCATCAGTGAGCCTTGCCAGCATCAGCAAGCCTGCGGCTCCTGCCCACACAGCTCCTCCCTGCCAGGGGCTGCTGTCCCGGGGCCTCTGGTATCAGGCGCTCAGGATGACAGCGTCCTGAGAAAACCCTTTCCCCAGCCAGTCCCCAGCATGTGGCCCATTCTCTACCTCAGCCATGAGCCTCTGTCCTTATTGTCTGTGCAGTTTCTTGTTTAGAGTAGACCCAAAAGAAATAAATTCATGAACCTCAACAAAATAAAAATCTACCACAAGGACAGAATGATGTTTACGAGCCACATCGGAAGGAAGGAACCATTTTGGCAAATTCTTCAGCTGAATTTGAACGATGCATATGTGTATTTCTGTTTTTGGTTTTTCTTTGAGAGAGAGTCTCGCTTTGTCGCCCAGGCTGGAGTGCAATGGCATGATCTCAGCTCACTGCAACTTCCACCTCCCGGGTTCAAGTGATTCTCCTACCTCAACCTCCCAAGTACCTGGGATTACAGGCGCCCATCACACCTGGCTAATTTTTGTATTTTTAGTAGAGACAGGGTTTCACCATGTTGGCCTGGCTGGTCTCGAACTCCTGACCTTATGATCCGCCCACCTTGGCCTCCCAAAGTGCTGGGATTACAGGTGTGACCCACCATGCCCAGCCATGTTCTTAAATATAATTTGAAGTAGAGAACATGGAACATTTGAGAAGAGGAGACTAAAAGGTTGTGACATCAGCAAGAAAGCAGAAGAGGTAGCCCCAGACCCTCCTTCTTGGCGTGGAGATAGTGACTCAGCACCATGCAGACCAGTTCTCTTTGTGAAAAATCCAGAAACCAGAGGCTTCTGTCCCTCAGGTTAGCACTTCATCAGCCTCATCGAAGCCAGTCATCTGATATCAAGCTGGAAATGGCCAGCTGCAAGCAGTCTTCAAAGGATCTGAAAATTCAAAGAATTTGAAAGTAAAGGACAGTAGGCAGCCCTCTGATTAAAAAAAAAAAGAAAACAGTCATAGTGTAGACCTTTAATCTCTGAGAGCGGTGAGCTCAGGCTCTGACTTGACCAAAGGCACCAAAATAGCCAAGCCCAGAAGGTTATTTACTATGTACGAGTGGGATGGTCTGGCCATGGAATTTCTCTGGAAGACAAGCTGCAGAACTGTGGGAGAGTGCACCTGCGCCCATCACGGATGTCCACCCACTGGTGCTCGGGAGGAACTCGTGGACTTGCAGCCTGAAGCTTTCACATGCTTCCATCCACACTCGTTCCCTTCATGCCGTCAGTCCATCATTTCTCATCATAGAGTAAAGCATGATTCTGACCTCAAAGAAGAGGAGATGGATTTTTCCTTCCTTCAGATGTGAAAACAATTTGGAAGCTCCAGACGACAGTTTTTCTGTCAGGATTCAGAATGCTAATTTCTTGTTTCGGCCCTCATGCCCCTTCACTTTTACTTTTCCTCTCAAACCTTCAGGTCTCAGGGCTAGAAAATACACCCTTAGAGGATTTGCCTCTAGATCAGATGTCCGAAAACTTTCCTGGAACTTCTGGAATATTTGCCTCAGAGAAAGAGGGCAACCTCAAGTCAAAGCCCCTCCTCCCTCCTATACATATTAAAGATTTGAACAACAAACAAAACCTTCTTCATCTGTTGTTTGTTTTCTGTTGTTGTTGTTTTGTTTTGTTTTTTTGAGACAGAGTCTTGCTCTATCGCCCAGGCTAGAGTACAGTGGCACGATCTCGGCTCACTGCAACTTCCGCCTCCCCAGTTCAAGTGATTCTCTTACTTCGGACTCCCTAGTAGCTGGGACTACAGGCACGTGCCACCACACCCAGCTAATTTTTTGTATTTTTAGTAAAGATGGGGTTTCATTCACCATGTTAGCCAGGATGGTCTTGATCTCCTGATCTTGTGATCTGCCCACCTCGGCCTCCCAAAGTGCTGGGATTACAGTTGTGAGCCAACGCGCCTGGCCAGTCTTCTTTAGGGGCATTCAGGAAACCCAATGCAGAAGGACTTTTGTTTTGTCTCCTAGAAATTCTCTCTTCCTTGAAAAAAACAAGCTGTCCTATGTCAGTGTTTTCCAGTGTCCACTTCATACCATCGTTCTGGATCTTCCTCTTCGCGTTTTTCATCATGTGTTCCTTTGGCAAATGCCCCAATGCCCAGTTTTCCTGAATTGCCTTGGCAAGATTGCTACCATTCCTTCAGAATTGCCCAAATGGGCTGGGCACAGTGGCTCATGCCTGCAATCCCAGCACTTTGGGAGGCCAAGGTGGGCGGATCACTTGAGGTCAGGAGTTCAAGACCAGTCTGCCAACATAGAGAAGCCCCGTCTCTACTAAAAATACAAAGAGTAGCTGGGCATAGTGGCACATGCCTATAGTCCCAGCTGCTCGGTAGGCTGAGGCAGAAGAATCACTTGCACCCGGGAGGTGGAGGTTGCAGTGAGCCAAGATCAAACCACTGCACTCCAACCTGGGTGACAGAGCGAAATTGCATCTCAAGAAATAAAAGAATTACTCAAAGGAAGAGGACCGAGAGTGAACGGGGTTTCTCAGGCCCATCGCTGGTGGCTCTCTCTCCTGGAGCCCCCTCTCTCATTAGAGCCCAGACCTCACCCACTGCCACATCAGAGGACCACTGGCATTCCTTCAACACCACTGCTAATGGTAACCAGGTTATCAGAGCCCTGGAGAGGAAGCTACACCTAGTCCTTGCTGGACAGTGCTCCTCTGCCCTCCCAGAACATCGCTGGCCACACTGTCCTCTAGTTTGCAGCCTCAGCCTTCAACTTGATGCTCAAAAGCTGCAATTGGGAAAGGACTGCTTATTGTTTTAAGTGAAGGATTTTGAAAATAGTAATCTAACTTCTAATAAAGATGAAAAGCTATTTCCTGCCCACCCCTGTTCTCTTTCTCTTTCCCTCTTCCTCTGACTCTATTCTCTGAAAAATGCAGCTCTGGAAAATATGGCCCTGGGGAGTAATGAATGTGAGAAAGCTGTGTAGCCTGAGCTGAAAAGCAATTAGTTGTCCCTAGGCTGTGTCCAAACCAGCAGAGGCACATCCCTGAGGCGGGAAGACATCACTGTGATTTAGTTCTGTGTTGGTCAGTTTGCTGACAGTGTTGTGTGTGCCCTGGGGCCCCTTGAAAAGTGGTCACCACTTGCCTAGCTGGATGGTACCTTTGAAGGGCCTCAAGAGTCAATGGGTAAGAAAGGAGACCAAGGTAGGCATATCTTTGAATTTGTGGCTAGTCGTGAACTTAGGTTTAAAATGGTAAATTAAGACCGGGTGCTTTGCCTCATGCCTGTTATCCCAGCACTTTGGGAGGCTGAGGCACGTGGATCACGAGGTCAGGAGTTCAAGACCAGACTGACCAACATGGTGAAACCCTGTCTCTCTGAAAAAATAGAAAAATTAGCCAGGCATGGTGGCTCATGCCTGAAATCCCAGCTACATGGGAGGCTGAAGTGGGAGAATTGCTTGAACCAGGACCAGGGAGGCCGAGGTTGCAGTGAGCGAGATCGCACCACTGCACTTCAGCCTGGGCTACAGAGCAAGACTCCCTCTCAAAAAAAAAAAAAAAGGTAAATTAAGATTCTGAGACCAGGTGTGTTGGCTCATGCCTGTAATCCTAGCACTTTCGGAGACTGAGGCAGGTGGATTGCTTGAACCCAAGAGTTCAAGACCAGCCTGGGCAGTGTGGCAAAACCTCATCTCTACAAAAAAATACTAAAATTAGCTGGGCATGGTGGTGCATGCCTGTAGTCCCAGACACTCAGGAAGCTGGGGTGGAAGAGGTACCTGAGCCCAGGAGGTCGAGGCTGCAGTGAGCAGTGGTCAGGGCACTTCCCTGTAGCCTAGGTGACAGAGTGAGACACTGTCTCTCAAAAAAAAAAAAAAAAAAAATTCTGCCTGCTTGGCTTTTGCTGGGCACTTTTTTTTTTTTTAATTGTACTTTAAGTTCTGGGGCACATGTGCAGAACATGCAAGTTTGTTTCATAGGTATACACATGCCATGGTGGTTGGCTGCATCCATTGCCCCGTCATCTACATTAGGTGTTTCTGCTAATGCTATCCCTCCCCTCGACCCCCACCCCCTGACAGGCCCTGGTATGTGATGTTCCCCTCCCTGTGCCCATGTGTTCTCATTTTTCATCTCCCACTTATGAGTGAGAATATGCAGTGTTTGGTTTTCTGTTCTTGTGTTAGTTTGCTGGGAATGATGGTTTCCAGCTTCACCCATGTCCCTGCAAAGGACATGAACTCATCCTTTTTTATGGCTGCACAGTATTCCATAGTGTATATGTGCCACATTTTCTTTATCCAATCTCCCATCGATGGGCATTTGGGTTGGTTCCAAGTCTTTGCTTTTGTGAACAGTGCTGCATTAAACATATGTGTGCCTATGTCTTTATAATAGAATCATTTATAATTCTTTGGATATATACCCAGTAATGGGATTGCCAGATCAAATGGAATTTCTATTTCTAGATCCTTGAGGAATCACCACACTGTTTTCTACAATGGCTGAACCAATTTACACTCCCACCAACAGTGTAAAAGCGTTCCTATTTCTCCACATCCTCTCCAGCATCTGTTGTCTCCTGACTTTTTAATGATTGCCATTCTAACTGGTGTGAGATGGTATCTCAATGTGATTTTAATTTGCATTTCTCTAATGACCAGTGGGGATGAGCTTGGGCATGTCTTTATGTCTGGAAAAAAACAAACAAAAATATGCCCTTTATAGTATTATTTCCTTTAATGTGAAGCTCAGATGTCCATATTTGAGAGATGCTAATAAAAAAAAGAATTTCATGGTCAAATAATTTTTTTATTATTGTATTCATTTTATTTTATTTTATTTTTAGAGATGGGGGTCTCACTCTGTCGCCCAGGCTGGAGTGCAGTGGTGTGATCATAGCTCACCACAGCCTTGACCTCTGCAGCCTCAGGTGATCCTCCCACTTCAGCCCCACCATCCCCAAGTAGGTGGGACTACAGGTATATACCAGCATCCTTGGATAATCTTTTTTGAATTTTTAGTAGAGACAGGGTTTCACCATGTTGCCTAGGGTGGCCTCGAACTCCTGGATTTAAGAGATCCACCCATCTCAGCCTCCCAAAGTGCTGGGATTACACGTATGAGTCACATCACCCAACCTATACAAGATTCAAAAGCTCTTTTTTAAACTTTAAACTGCATTTAGTTTAGTTTTGGTTTTTTTGGATGGAGTTTTGCTCTTGTCACCCAAGCTGGAGTGCAATGGCACTATCTCAGCTCACCGCAGCCTCTGCCTCCTGGGTTCAGGCAATTCTCCTGCCTCGGCCTCCTGAGTAGCTGGAATTAAAGGTGCCCACCACGACACCCAGCTAATTTTTGTATTTTTAGTAGAGATGGGGTTCCGCCATGTTGACCAGGCTGGTCTCAAACTCCTGACCTCAGGTAATCTACCCACCTCGACCTCCCAAAGTGCTGGGATTACAGGCGTGCACCACCACGCCCAGCCCCTTAAACAGCTTTTAACTGCACAGGTCTTCTCAGAGACTTCAAGAGGAATGATGACTTGAAGAAGACCATGTGATAGATGGCTGCTCTCAGATGTGTCCGCCAATGGTCACCCTTGGCAGGAAGACAGCTCTTGGAACTGTTTTTCAGCATCACGTTTTGCTGCATGTGATACCGAAAATGTGCTGGTCCTCATTTCCAAGATCTTCATTTTTCTGTTGATGTTTCAAACCAGATGACTTCTACCTTGTATTCATTTCCCCTTTACATGATGATTTTTTAAGAAATTGGCCACATCTTTTAAAAGATCAGTCCGTCAACTGAAAGTAAGATGCAGACTATTTAAAATTTTCAGATGGCCATCTTCTCTGCAATATTGATGAGGATGTTGGGGCCTGAAGACTTGAAGCAGTTGCCCAGGACCAACTGCCCATGCCCCCAGGCATGGTCTCCTTTGAGCCTGAGAACAGGGTTCCTGGCCTGTCCCTAGTCTCCTTGATCCATGCTGCTTGAAAGGGTTTATCCAGGCCCCTTCTGCCAACTGCTATTTAGTCATTTTCACTTTCTCCAATTTTGAATTGGCCTGTTCCTTGCCAAATATTTTGTGGTAACATACTTGAAGGCAAAGTGATAAATTGGGAACAACCAGATCATTCTTTGGAACAGTGTCTTCCTTATCAGCCAGGCTTTCCACCTGTGAGGTCAGCTCTTCCTTCCAGGGCTGTCACCACATCTAGAGGCTTGGCCCAGCCAATGGCAAGAGGATGGGAGGCGCCAGCTGCACAGAACTGGGACCTGGAGTTAGGTCTCTCCACTCAAGTGGGGTAGGCAAAGACTCATGTCAAAGAGGTCCAGCAACAGCATGCTGTAGTTCAGGCAAACAGTTGGCACCAGAGTCTCCAAAGGCTGGGAACTCCATGAAGGGTAGGCGAGCAGACAGCTTGCAACACGCTCCAGCCATTAGCCCAAAGGACAGGGCGTTATTCTGGGTGCTGCGATGGGAACTAGAAATAGATGACGCTTTAGGGATTAGAACTGAGACACAAGGCCAGGCACAGTGGCCTACGTCTGTAATCTGAGCACTTTGGGAGGCTGAGGTGGGTGGATCACAAGGTCAGGAATTTGAGATCAGGCTGGCCAACATAGTGAAACCCCACCTCTACTAAAAATACAAAAAATGAGCCGGGCATGGTGGCACATGCCTGTAGTCCCAGCTACTTGGGAAGCTGAGGCAAGAGAATCACTTGAACCTGGGAGGCAGAGGTTGCAGTGAGCTGAGATCACACCACTGCACTCCAGCCTGGGCAACATATAAAGAGTCCATCTCAAAAAAGAAAAAGAAAGAGAGAGAAAGAAAGAAAGAGGGAGGGAAGAAAGGAAGGAAGGAAGGAAGAAAGGAAGGAAGGAAGAAAAGGAAGGAAGGAAGGAAGGAAGGAAGGAAGGAAGGAAGGAAGGAAGGAAGGAAGGAAGGGCACAGTGGTTCACACCCGTAATCCCAATACTTTGGGAAGCTGAGGCAAGTAGATCACGAGGTCAGGAGTTCAAGACCATCCTGGCCAACATGGTGAAACCCTGTCTCTACTAAAAATACAAAAAAATCAGCCAGGCATGGTGGAACCTGCCTGTAGTCTCAGCTACTCGGGAAGCTGAGGCAGGAGAATCATTTGAACTGGGAGGCAGAGGTTGCATTGAGCTAAGATCACACCACTGCACTCCAACCTGGGCAACAGAGTGAGACTCCATCTCAGAAAAAGAAAGAACTGAGACACAAGATCAGGACTTAAGCAGTGATGAGGCAGAACTGATGCCTAGTTGGAGGGTATGACCCAGAGCCACTCTTCATTCATCCCTGCTTCATGTCATGATTGCACCAGAGATTTATGGTGGCACTGGAGCAGAGACAGCAGTGGAGGACCAAAGGGATCACATGTAGGAAGAGGGAGAGGCAGAGGCCGAGAGCCAGCACACTCCAGCTTCCCTATGGTAATACGGGGAACCCTTGTCCTTTCTTATCACGCTCCCAGATTCCCTGAAGGTGGGGACAATGTCTGTTTCCATCACTTTCATGTGGCCTGTGCTGCCCTCAGGTGTCAGCAAATTCTTCTGGAATGAATGAGTGAATAAACTACTTAACAGCCATGGGGATGGCATTCAGCGCTCTGGGGAGACGATACTGAGGACGCTGGACACCCCCATCCCTGCACTGCTGATGGCAGATGCAGCCAGAGAGCCCCATTGAGGCACAGGGATTTTTCCAGACCCCTCAAGCTGTGCGCCCGTGTATAAGTCCATACTGACCAGACAGCCTGAAGGTGGCCTGAAGCTGAACCAACCTGGATCTCAGCAAAGGCAGTTGGATCCCAAGGCTGCACGTCTGTGTCTGTTGTGAACAATTTGTCTGGTAAACATTGAGCAGGCCCTGTTTCACCTCACTGAGGATAAAAGAGAAGCTTTGGGTCAGAATCCTAGTGCCAGAATTTCTGGCCAGCAGGGACATTTCTAAAGTCCCCAAAGCAAATGTTTCCCGATTACAAATTGGAATTTGGAATTTCAATGTCGGGGAAAAGGACAGCAGATCAGACGTGTCCCAAATGCACAGCCTCCAAAGTAAAAATAGTGGGGGAAAGTCAATATCAGCTTAATGTTAACTAATAGAGCCAGGTTTCCTCCTAAGCTAGGTACTTGGCTTTTATTTTCAAATCGTTTCTCCTGATACTTTGAAACGCTGTTGTGTTCTGAGTCACTGAAGAGTTGGAAGAAGTCAATTAATTTTTAATGCAAAATGCAGAATTTGGAAGCTCCTGAGTGGATTTTGGAGGGTGGCAGGATTCCAGGCCGAGGCCACAGAGGCTGGCTGGAGTTATAGGATGGGGGCTGTGGAGAGGACTTCAGAGTCACTTACCCACCCATACCATCTTGATTCTTGTTGAAGAAAACTTTCAGACTAAATGCTAATCACTTTCAAGGGACGAAATCTGGTTTTTGTTATTTTGATTGTTTGTTTTTTTTCTTGTGGTCGGTCACAGTGGCTTAGGAGTCCCCAGGTGAAACCTTTGTAATTCACCCGTCCTGGTCGGTCATCTCACCACGACTTATATTCTCTGGCAGCCTGAGGCAGACTCTTCTTTCCCCAAAGATGAAAAGCATGTCACTGGAAATATTAGTCAGGCTGAAGAGAAAGCTTTTTGACTTCTGCATAATCACAAAGAAAGGGAAAGTAGGTCACATTTGGAGCTTGTTCTGTTTGTGGAGGAAAAATAAAAGAGGATGAAGAAGAAAATGTCAGATAATTTAGTTCTATCACAGCTTCTTAAACCAAACCGATGGTGTCAGAGGCTTGAGGTCTGACACCATCCTTGCACGCCAGGTCTCCCGCAGGTTTAAAGAAAACCTTCCAGAGCTCAGCTCAGAGATACTGCCAGACAACGGGAGCTGATGGGACTGATTGAACAGGATTCCCCATATGTGCTTCAGTGAGAATTTAATTTGCAGCTGAATGGCAGGCTTTTGAATTGGAAAAGAGTATTTGGAGGGCTTATCTAGGGTTGCAGAATTCATCCTGAGTAGATGCCATCCCAGGTAACCCTGAGTCACCCCGAGTTTCCAGTTCACTGGCTGTCATTGGCCATCAGTGGGGTCAGGAATTATTAACAGAATTACAATAGTCAGGGGGCTCAGAATATGTTCTAATTCCATTGGTCTTTAGGGTTGTGAGATTTCTTGGTCCAGGACAGATTCCTAGAAGGAGATGATGACTCGCAAGCTATGGCCACCCCGGAATAGTCTGATATAATGGAACGCAGTGGCTGGGAGAGCTCTACACACTTGGGTTCAGAGGGATGCTTTCTGCGCAAAGCACCAAATCAGAGCAGTTTCTCTGCTGTGGCTCCAGCTCTCTTAGAGCCTCAAATTTAGAAAAAAAAAGAAATCAAGGTGCCATGAATGGCCTCAGCTCGGTCTTATCTTCTGTTTCTTCACTTTTTTTCCCCTTCTGTTTTTCATTTAAATGCCTCTCAGTTTGCAGGAGTTGCTGTCTTAAAAGTGTGTGTGTGTGTTTTGCTAAAGAAGCATGTATAGTTAAATCATTAGGGAAGCTTGCTGTTAATGGAAAGACTGCCGTGATGCAATTTATGAAGGGAAAATCCTTTGGATGTGCAAATAAGCATGATCTAATGAAACTGCTCCAGGATGAGCTTTGAGTCTAATACATTTGCTGTTTATAAATTGGGAACCTCTGTGACAACAGATACAGTTCTGCTGCTCGGTATTTGACAGAACAGGAAATCGAGAGTGATACAGGGCCTGTCTGTGACTGTTTTAATATCCATGTAACTATTCAGAGCTAGGGGAGATCGCAGTCTGTGTGGATGTTGCAGTATATTTCAGTATTTATCTTGTGCGTAGCTACCTGTCATCCCTAAGCTTATCATCAACATCATTAGGAACACTGAGTCAGTGCCTGCTATGCATGGGGCACTGGGTTTATTAGAGTCTGTTACATCCTTGGCTGATGGGATATTTGGAAGTTCTCAAGGCCACCAAAATCTATGTGGATTTGCTTTGTGCGTGCATTGTGTGGATTTGTGTGGTTGGGAGAGACAAAGGATATGGAATTAAGATGAGGTCTGGCAGGTCTGCTGTTGGATTGGCCAGAGTCCAGGGAAAGAAGGTCTAAGTCAAAAGGGAGGCCAGTGTAGGTACTGGAGCCCAGACCCTAATTGAAAACAATCACTTCCTCATCAGCAAGAACAAGAACAGTGTGGTAGACCAGAAAGACAGGAAGATTGCATGAGGCCAAGTTAACTGTCTGCCAATTTAAAGGACAGTTGACGCAAGAGTGATTGGGTGTAATTAGTGGGCAGTCCTGGCTCCTTCACTCACTGCCTGGGTGACTTTTCCCTTCTGAGGCCTCAATTTCTTTAACTTACTCAATGAAATGATTAGATTAGATAAGCGATTTTTCGAATGTACTACTTTTTAGGCACTGGAACTCTTTCTTAAACTAAGATTTTGATATGGAATCCCAATGTGTAAATCAATGAGATGGATATGCCCTGTCTGGTTGGGTGGGGGTGGGAGGAGGAGCAGGATTGGACACCTGAGCTCCTGTTTTACAGATCTGTTTTACAGATCTAGGTGGTTCTTTGACCTTCTAGGTGCAACATTGGAATATATGATATTGGATACATTTTAAACTTCTGTCTTAAAAGATTGGTCAACAAGACTTTGGAATCAGTGCTGCCTTTTTTTTTTCATGGTTTCCTAGACATTTTTGCCTGGAGGGCACCTCCTGTTTTTAGAAGAATGACATCCATGAAGAATCAGGCCTCTCTATTAATCACAGACCAGCCAGAAGTTTCTTCAGGCCAACTGAGTAACTGGAGCAGGGAGACAACTGATTGAAGCGGGACCATTGGGTGACACACATGTTCACTGTCTGCTTGAGAAGGTTCCATGGAGTGTTAGAAAACCCCTCCCGTCCCGGCTTTCTCATGTTCATGTGCGAGTGGGGACTTTGGAGGCCCCATGTAGTTCTTGAGATTCACAGTCTATGGGATTAGGAAGTGAAAGCCATTGAGAAGCAACATATCGGCAACCCACACCCGACAGTCAGAAGTCACACAGGGAGTATGTAGGAAGTAGGAAAAAACAAGGTGGAATTTTCCTGCAGAGACCATAAACTGGTTCCAAAACCAAGTCAAACTGGGGCTAGTAACCCCCTTTCCTTTACTCAAAAAAGCTCCTAGATTTATTTAATCATGAGACAATAGGAGCTCAAGTTTCATTCTAACTATTCAGCAAGAAATTTGAGGTCTCATGATGTACATATAGTCTAGTGAAGGTCAGGTGCAGTGGCTCATGCCTGTAATCCCAGCCCTTTGGGAGGCTGAGGTGGGTGGATCACTTGAGGTCAGGAGCTTGAGACCAGCCTTGCCAACATGGCAAAGCACTGTCTCTACTAAAAATACAAAAGAAACCCAAAAAATTAGACAAGCATGGTGGTGCACGTCTGTAATCCCAGCTACTTGGGAGGCTGAGGCAGGAGAATCACTTGAACCCAGGAGACATAGGTTGCAGTGAGCCAAGAGTGCACCATTGCACTACAGCCTGTGCAACAAGAGCGAAACTCCATCTCAGAAAACAAAAGACAACTACTTGTTAGTCTTACCACCCAGAATGAAAATTGTTAGTGTTTTAATGTTTTAGCTATTTTACTTCCTGGCTTTTTACACATAACACCAATGTGTATATAAACAGAACTTTAAAAATGGAAAGGGATCATACTCCTTAGTGTGCTGTTAAATGTTTAACAAACGGCTGGCAGGGAGGGGCCATGCAGATTTGTAGCATTTGCCAATTTCCATGGTGTAAACACTCCCACCATGGCTGGTTTCAAAGTAGCAACATGGTGTCAGCCAGCTTGCAAACTTCCTGAAACTTTAACAATCAGCTGTTGGGAAACAGCAGGAGCCAAGTCCAGCGCACTGCCAACTACATTTTGTTTTCTAATTAGCCTTTCTTCCTCACACTCTAGTACAAAGTCTTTATTCCTAAACTTTCAAAAGTTGTCCTTCTCAAATGACTTTTTTCAGTCAAAATTGTTTTCCTTTGGGAATCTGGAGCTGATTGTAAATACTGTCCTCTAGTTAGAATTTGCCTTTTTCATGTTCTATAGATTTTTGCCTGAATGGGGAGTGGACCCATACTTTTTTATTAGGTGCCTGGAATGGAGGCGTAATCGAAAAAAAAAAAGACAGATGAATGTGATGCTGCAAAAGCATGTGGCGGCCTGGCAGTTCATTATCTGAGGACGGATTTGACATAATAGAGACAATTTTCTCCTTTGCATCTCCTTCTCCTCAGCCCAGCCAGCTCCATTCTATACTTGTCATTCATTTCCCTTGGCTTTTCTGATGGAAATTGGCCCCTACTCTAGTGTGTCTGATGAGAGTTGGGCTGCAACTGTTTGGCCCAAGTCAAACCTCATAATCAGATCCATGTTTTGCTTGTTGAATGGGAGCTTTGGGAAATTGGAAGGGGAAGAGGGAATGGAGAGCTGCACTCACAAAGCGTGTGTGTATGTGTGTGTATTCATCTCCCACTTGGCTCCAGGGTAACGCATTGGCCTTCCAACGCTGGTTGACTGTTAGATCTTTGCCAAGAGCCTACTAGGTGGAAAAAGTTGGTGCCAAAGGTCTCCCACACTGGGGTTTAATTGCTTTAAAAGAGGCTGAGCTTTGTGAGCTTCTGATAACAAACCTGGCTCTCCCAGGCCCTGTGGATTCAGATGGGGAGTTTTGGACTAAGACTTCATGAGTGTGGGGGGCAGCCTGTGGTAGGTGGGCATGGGGTGGGCCAGTCCACTGTCGCATTAAGAAGGAAAGCCTTGGCCATTCCCACTAGGTCTGGAGCTAGCCAAGGGAACAGAGAAGGGCAAGAATCTGAGGGCCAGACTCAGATTCCTGGAATGTAAGAGGCAAAGGACAAGGACTGTGTGAATAAGGGGCCTTTATTGGCTGAGCCCCTAGGTCACCTTGGACTCCTCCTCTTTTCTATCCCCTTCCTCTCTAACCTCATTCCAAGTGGTCACCAAGACTAGTCAACTGTGCCTCTGAAATTGTCCAAGATGCCAGCCCCTTCCCCACCATCCCACTGCCACTCTCCTATCCAGGCAGTCACTGTGTCCCATCTGAGCTATGAGGACACTCCTCCAACTGCCTCTCTGCCATGTGGTCTCACTCAGTGCACAGAGATCCCATCTCGTCCCTACCCCACTCCCCACACATTATGTTATTTTATTTATTTATTTATTTTTAGTAGAGATGGGGTTTCACTATGTTGGCCAGGTGCTCTCGAAATCCTGACCATGTGATCCACCTGCCTCACCCAAAGTGCTGGGATTACAGGCATGAGCCATCGTGCCTGGTCTCATTTTTTTTTTTTTTTTGAGACAGTCTCTCTCTGTTGCTGAGGCTGGAGTACAGTGGTGTAGTCTTGGCTCACCGAAACCTCCACCTCCTGGGTTCAAGCAGTTCTCCTGCCTCAGCCTCCTTAGTAGCTGAGACTGCAGGCACACAACACCATGCCTGGCACATATATATATATATATATGTATTTCTTTTTTTGGTAGAGACAGGGTTTTACCATGTTGGCCAGGCTGGTCTTGAACTCCTGGCCTCAGGTGATCCATGTGCCTTGGCTTCCCAAAGTGCTAGGATTATAGGTGTGAGCCACCATGCCCAGCCACATTGTGTTTTTATCAGTAAAGTAATATATGTTCTTAAGCATTTAGAAAATCTAGGTATTTAAAGGTAAAAAACCACTCATAGTCTTCCTTTCCTGAGATCAAAACAGTCATTTTAGTGACTATCCTTAAAAGCCATTACATAACAATTTCATTTTTTAAAAAATGAAAATAATCAAAATTACTTTGTAACCCATTTCCTCCTATGATGGCAAACATTTTCGCATCTCGATACTTTTCTAAAATGAAATCACAGGCCGGGCACGGTGGCTCACGCCTGTAATCCCAGCACTTTGGGAGGCCGAGGCGGGTGGATCACGAGGTCAAGAAATCGAGACCATCCTGGTCAACATGGTGAAACCCCGTCGCTATTAAAACTACAAAAAAATTAGCTGGGCATGGTGGCGCGTTCCTGTAATCCCAGCTACTCAGGAGGCGGAGGCAGGAGGATTGCCTGAACCCAGGAGGCAGAGGTTGCGGTGAGCCAAGATCACACCATTGCACTCCAGCCTGGGTAAGAAGAGTGAAACTCCGTCTGAAAAAAAAAAAAAAAAAATTAATAAAACCACCAGACCTACGTGACAAAAGTCAAACTCCACGTGTACTCTGCCCCAGTCTACATCTGCACCCTAACTCCAGCCCCATCGTTCACACACCCTCCATGCCTGTTGTGTGAATATACCACCTCTGCGTTTACTTTCAGGATTCCATAGGACTGGGCTTGTGTAAATGACTCCAGTCACCCCCAATTCCTCCTTGTGAATTCTGTCATTTTTTGAAGGTTATTTATGTAGCTATCGGCAGGAATATTGGGGAATCTTGAAGCCAAAAACAGAACTTGTTCAGTTTGTGTTTTTAGCAATCTATGGTAATGCCTGGCACAGGATAGTGGCACTCAGTAAATATTTAGGGAATGAATTGGCCTCAATTTGGTATGCATGTTCTCATCTCCTTGGCAGCTTCACGTGTTTCTTTTTATTAGTGTTCAGGATTAATCTGTGTTCTATTTTCTTTTCTTATTTTTTTCTTGAGACAAAGTCTCACTCAATCACCAGGCGCTATTTCAGCTCACTGCAACCTCCACCTCCCAGGTTCAAGTGATTCTCCAGCCTCAGCCTCCCAAGTAGCTAGGACTACAGGTTCGTGCCACCACACCCATCTAATTCTTTGTATTTTTAGTAGAGACGGGTTTCACCGTGTTAGCCAGGATGGTCTTAATCTCCTGACCTCGTGAGCCACCTGCCTCGGCCTCCCAAAGTGCAGGGATTACGGGCGTGAGCTACTGCACCTGGCCCTGTGTTCTAGTTTCTTGTCCACTTTGGCTGTATTTCTGTCTTGCTGTGCTGGAATCAGCACTCCTGGCCTGGAGCCATTCACTACTTTAATTATGTCTTCACTGGAGGATTGAAGATGTCACTATTTCTAGTGGCTTTACTATACCATTTAGAAGCCCTGAGAAGCAAGCTGACTTTTCCAGTCAATAGTCCAGAGTCAAGCCTGCAGCCCTCTTCTGAAGAGTTGATTGATAGGTTGATGACTGTGTGAAATTGGAGAAGCATCGGTAGAAAGTTTGCAGAGTGGGAGTTCTACCCTTGGAGCCCGGGGACTAGCTCAGTAGTCACTGGAGGGGAATGCCGCAGGAAAAAAGCGCGTGAGGGCTGGGGTGGGGGAGTCAGCACAGGAACTATCCATGGGCTGTGGGATTCTGCGCCTTTAGGCTGGGGCATGGGGTGGGGAGTTCAGCCTCTGCCTTTGCCTGTGTTCCAAAGCAAAGTTCACAAGGGATTTCAAACACTTTCTGCTTTTTCTTGTGGTTCTGATATGGTTTAAATATGGAGGTCTTGCCAGAAGGAGGAGTAAGTTTATTTTTGATATTTTATCAACAAACATTAAAGTAGAGCTATTTTCATTCAAAGTCAAAAGAAAGTGAAAGCCAGTGTCTAGAGAGCAATAAGGATTGAGCACATTTCTGCCCTCTGGGATAGAAATAAAGGCAGGTAGGTCCACTTTTATTGCTGTGAATCTCAGGTGTGTCTGTCTTAGACATTCCCTTTTAATATGCAGCTCCAAGCACAGAAGCACACATATAACAGGATGTTTTTGAGAGGCTGCTTACAAAATTCCAACCCAGACCGGCTTCAACAGGAAGAATATTTGGTGGCTCTAGGGTGTCCTCAGAATCACGATCTCATTTTCCTCTCACTCTGTGATCCCCAGGATTGAGCTTCATTTAGGCTGCAGCAGGGTAGCAGCAGCAGTTCCAGGCATGTCACTGAGAGCTGATGACATCCAGAGAAAGAAAAGGGACTATCACATCTCAGCACTTTGTCTTAGGAACAAGGCAGTGTTCTCCAGAAGATTCCAGAAGGCACCGCCTCATGTCTCATTGCCCAGTGTTAGGTCACCTGCGCATTCCTGAAACCACTGCTTTAAGGGAAGGATGTCACTTACTGATCAATTAGGCCCATCTTTTTTTCTTTTTTTTTTTTTTTTTTTTTGAGACAGAGTCTCACTCTGTTGCCCAGGCTAGAATGCAGTGGCACAATCTCAGCTCACTGCAACCTCCGCCTCCCAGGTTCAAGCAATTCTTTGCCTCAGCCTCCCGAGTAACTGGAATTACAGGCACCCGCCACAACGCCTGGCTAATTTTTTTGTATTTTTAGTAGAGACGGGTTTTCACCATGTTGATCAGGCTGGTCTTGAACTCCTGACCTCGTGATCCACCCACCTTGGCCTCCCAAAGTGCTGGGATTACAGACATGAGCCACCATGTCTGGCCAATTAGGTCCATCTTTAAAGCTGAGGCCCCTGCTATGTGGAGGAGGATGGCTGAATCCTTGCACAAAAACCAGGATTCAGGCCAGGCATGGTGGCTCACACTTCCTGTAATCCCAGCACTTTGGGAGGCTAACATGAGCAGGTCACTTGAGGTCAGGAGTTCAAGGCCAGCCTGGCCAACATGGTCAAACCCTGTCTCTACTATAAGTACAAAAACTAGCCAGGTATGGTAGCAGACACCTGTAATCCCACTACTCAGGAAGCTGAGGCAGGAGAATCGCTTGAATCCAAGAGGCGCAGGTTGAGGTGGGCTGAGATCATGCCCCTGCACTCCAGCCTGGGTGACAGAGCAGACTCCAGTCTCAAAACAAACAAAACAAAAACCAGGATTTTATTGGGGGTAAAAAGGGAGGAGTTGCTGGGTAGACAGTGCAGTGTTCTTCACAACCCAATGCAAGCATCTCTTCAAACTGGTTGCAAACTCTATACTTCAGTGTTTTAGCTCTTTAAATTCATTCAAATAAAATCTTACCCAGAAGCATAAGCAAATGAAATCGAATCAGAGCAGCTGTGTTTGAAAACCTATGAAATGCTGTAGCCTTAGGATCATGGTTTGAAAATCACTGGTGGATGATTTCTTGTGATTACTGCGAACATTTTCCTATTTCTGATCTTCCTTTTCTGCTCCTGATCTTCTTTCACCCTATGACACAGTTGTATAATATGAGACAGACGTCTCGTTGTATCAGTGGCTATTTCGGGAGCTCGGTTGGCCAGAGGGGACTAGTATTTACAGGGATTGGGCAAATAGAGGCATTGAGGGAGGCAGCTGGGCTGTGAGGAGCAGATTTGGGCATTTGAGACCAGAGACTGAGATAATACGAGTCAGGAAGAGAAATTCCTCAGAGTGGGGTGCTGAGCTATGATCCCAGCGCTGACTCATTCACTCTCCGCCTGCACCCTGTGGGTGGCCCTGGCCCATGGGTGATATCTGCACCCAGGAGGAAGTGAAAGGCTGTTGAAGCAGGGCAGAGGTGCCAGCTGGGATTCCATATATCACAAAGGCAGACAAGGCATGCAGGTCACAGGCTCTGAGAGCTTCATTTTCGGATGGGATGGGAGTAGGGTTGCCACACGAAATACCAGACACTCAGTTACATTTGAATTTTAGATAAACAACAAATAATATTTTAGTATAAATATGTCCCAACTATTACATGGGACATACCTATATTAAGATATACTGCAATATGGCCAGACACGGTGGCTAACATTTGTAATCCCAGCACTTTGAGGGTCGAGGTGGGTGGATCAGGAGGTCAGGAGATCAAGACCATCCTGGCCAACATGGTGAAACCCTGTCTCTACTAAAATACAAAAAAATTTGCCAGGAATGGTAGCCACTGGGGAGGCTGAGGCAGGGGAGTCACTTGAACCTGGGAGGCAGAGGTTACAGTAAAGATCGTGCCACTGCCCTCCAGCCTGGCGATTCCATCTAAAAAAAAATATATATATATATATATATATATATACTACAATATTTGGAGCATACTTATATTGAAACATTATTTGTTGTTTTCAAGAATTCATTTTTAACTGGGAGCTATGCATTCTTATTTGCTAAATCTTACCGCCCTACACGGGTGGGAAATGAGGAATCTCTGGAGACATTAGGATGTTAGAGCTGACTTTCTTCTGTGGTCCCCATCTCAGTCATGCAGTAGTTGTCACCCCTTGTTCTAACCGACCATTAGTTTCCAGGGCCCGGTTACGCTAGTTACCTGAAACACTCGTTAACAAGTACAGGCATCCGCTTGCCACCACCACTCCTCCAGGTCTTGGGAATCAGAATCTCTGAAGATTGGATCTGCCTGTCTTTAAGAAGCCTAGATGATTCTGAGGCTCAACCTGGCTTGGAAAGACCACTTTAAAAGTTTTTTTTTTTTTTTCAAGATGCAGTCTGGCTCTGTCATCCAGGCTGGAGTGCAGTGGCATGATCTCGGCTCACCACAACCTCTGCCTCCCAGTTCAAACGATTTCTTCTGCTTCAGCCTTCTGAGTAGCTGGGATTACAAGGCATGCACCTCCACACCTGGCTAACTTTTGTACTTTTAGTAGAGACAGGGTGTCACCATGTTGGCCAGGCTGCTCTCAAATTCCTGACCTCAAGCGATCCACCCACCTCAGCCTCCCAAAGTGCCTGGCCACCACTTTAGATTTTAAGTTCCCAAAGGTGAAGACCTTTATTTAAAGTTACTTTACACTTTATTTAGACAGGTTGCTTTATTTATTGCACTCAATACTTATTTGCTGGATGAATGAATGATTCCTCCCTAAGGAGTGATTCCTCACTGCTTAACCAGTCTTTATCTTGTGGAACTTGGCAACACCAGAAGCATGCACAGGTATCTTTCTTTCCTTTTTTTTTCTGGTTTTTTTTTTCTTTTTTTTTTTTCTGGTCTTGGGCTTCTTGGGAAAGGACTTGGGTGGAAAGTATAATGGAGAGAGCCATGGAGAACAGGGAAGGAAGGATGAGGACAGGACTGGGCAGGAGAGCGCCTGGGCCTGCCAGGCAGGGGGCTCGAGCATCCACATTGGGGAAGGAGGCCAAGTTTTTAATCACCTCCTCAGGCGAGAAGACTTGTGATTTCAAGTTGAGAACAAGTCTTCGGTTATTTTCACATAGTTCCTTTAGCATCTGACTTGGCACAGGCTACACGCTCAGCATCACAAAGAGGGTGATACTGAACTTGGAGTTGTCCAACCAGGGTGTTTAAAGTATGTTGGAAGTGCTTCAGCGGAACCTGGTAGGTGGCAGGTAATGGCCATTTTGCTAATCTTGGTAATTCCCCAGATCGGCAGTGTGCCTGAGAGTGTCCATTTCCCACAGCACCTTCCTCTGAGGGCTCAGCAATGGAAACATTAGACTCCTGTCTTAAATGTACCCAACCGCCTACATTCCCCCTGTAAAGAGGTGTCCTTGTGCCTATGTTGTCTCTAATACAGAGAATTCTTTTTTCCTTCCAATTTCCTATTTTCCTGGAGAAATGCTTTGCTTAATGGATGAGAACCTGCTTTCCAGTCTGCAGGGAGTTATTGCCGAGTGATGTCATGGACACATAGTGCTCTGATTGTCACTGAGTCGCTGGTCCTTCTCAATCTGTTCCCCCGTCTGTGGCACTGGGACGCTGCCACAGGACCGCAGGGCTCTGGGAAACGCAGGAGCTGTCTGGAAATTCAGAGCATAAGGCTCCTCAGTAGGGCTCTGGGTCAAGAGTGGACAGAAGAACATGGATTCCCAGCTTTGCTTGTGACTTTAGTTCTGTCCCTCCTGTCCTCACCTCTCAGGCATTCACAGACACCACTCTGAGCACATCAAAACTGCCTGGGAGTGCCCCAGGCGGCCACTTTGTTGGCTCCTGTAGTTACACTAAATCCAGAAGTTGTCCTCGGGACCTGGGACAATGGTGAGATCCCTTCTTCACAGCCCCGAACTTAGACATAAGGAAGTCAAGTTTTATTTTGAGAATTAAACTAGTAAATACAACATACAGGGTTGAATAGCCAGTCTTTGAGTTCCCAAGGTAAGACATTGTCCTTGAAAGCATGCAGAATCCAAACCTGAAATCACAGCGATCATGCGGAGGATGGACTGAAATGCAATTGTGCTTGTAATTCAGAGAGCAGAAATCACTACTTATGGATGTCATAATGTGCAGTTTGGAGAAGGTGGGTGTGAACAGAACGGTTGGGGTGGTCAGTGCACAACAGGGATCAAAACCTCTAAGAGTGAGAAGTTAGTGGCCAGGCATGGTGGCTCACGCCTGTAATCGCAGCACTTTGGGAGGCCGAGGCAGGTGGATCACCTGAGTTAAGGAGTTCAAGAGCAGCCTGGCCAACATGGTAAAACCCCATCTCTACTAAAAATAAAAAAATGGCTGGGCATGGTGGCTCGTGCCTGGAATCCCAACACTTTGGGAGGCCGAGGCAGGCAGATCATAAGGTCAGGATATTGAGACCATCCTGGCCATGGTGAAACCGTGTCTCTACTAAAATACAAAAAATTAGCCAGGCATGGTGGTGTGTGCCTGTAGTTCCAGCTTCTCAGGAGGCTGTGGCAGGGGAACCACTTGAAACCAGGAGACAGAGGTTGCAGTGAGCCGAGATCGTGCCACCTTAATCCAGCCTGGCAAAAGAGCAAGACTTCGTCTCAAAAAAAAAAAAAAGAAAGAAAAATACTCAGAGACGAGGTCATAAAGAAAATAAATGAAAAAAAAAAGTTAGTGATGTCTTTTCTAATATTTTCTGCTGGAGGGAGCCTTGGCTAAGTAGACAGTTTCCTTTGCAAAGCCTTGACTCCAGTGTGGGAGTGGGAGTGCCTGAAGCTGCCTGAGCTACAGCCCTTCCTGTGCTCACCTGGCTCTCCTGATTCCAAGTTTGCTTTGCTGTATCCTGCCTTCAGGGTAAGCATGCATTGATTATGTGGATGCAGACATCCGGCCCACTCAGTAATTGTCTTTCCAACTGAACATTCGTGAATGAGCTTTCTTGCTGGTAACTGTATGTCTGCACATGAGAAATGGATGCCGTTACAATGTGCTGAATTCATGTTTCCAAGCCTGAGAACATGAAGACATGGATGGTGGCAAGTTCACCAACATCAAGGTCATCTTGTGGCACCTCCTTGGCAGTGAACCTTCCCCACCAGAGAGAGAGAGAGAGAGAGAGTTACATGTCTATAAAATATTGAGACAGGGTCTCACTCTGTCACCCAGGCTAGAGTGCGGTGGTGTGAGCATGGCTCATTGCAGCCTTAAACTACTAGGCTCAAGAGATCCTCCCATGTCAGCCTTTCACGTAGCTGGAATCACAGGTGCGCACCACCGCACTCAGCTCATTTTTCAATCTTTTGTAGACCCAGGGTCTCGCCATGTTGCCTCAGCTGCATTTGAATTCCTGGGCTCAGGAGATCCTCCCGCCTCAGCCTCCCAAAGTGCTAGGATTACAGGCATGAGCTACTGTGCCTTGCCCAGCCCTGTCTTTAACTGTGTACATGCGGCTACCACAGCAGGACCTAGAGAGACGGTGGATCCAACCTCGTCATTTCCCCAGAACTCACCCCAAGCTTTGATGGTTTTCCACCTAGTTCCTCTCCATTTATGCTATCTCAAGTCTTCTATTGTCTCCACATCACTTCTCTCCCACCCAGTTAAGGACCAAGATGGCACATGAGTAGCCAAGGGGTCATGGAGGGACTCGGGATTAGTATATTCTCCAACCTCCTCTATAATATTTTCTTCTGCTGAATTCTGAGTTTCTGACTGAAAGAGGTCAGCTGAGGATTCTTGTTTCTCTCGCTCCCATGGACTTTGACTTTCCTTCTCATTGTCTGAGGCCTTTCCCACAGCAAGGCCTGGGAAATGGGGGAGCTTCTCAGAGAGACACAAGGTCGAACCTTTGTGCTCTGTGATCTTTTGGTTTCCTCTGAGAATTCACTTCTGCCTCCAGCCCTAGTTCCTGCAGGCAAGCAGGCGAGCAGTCCAGGGAAGGGAACGGGTGGAGGTCAGTCTCTGCACAGTTGAGGATCTTGCCAAATTGAAGAGGCTGTGGGGCCTCAGTGGAGACCCAGGATTTCCTATTGTAGCCCACCGCCCAGGGAAATTCTTCCCCGCTTCTTGAAACCTTGGTTCTTCTGCTGTTCCAGAGAGCTTTTATTCAGTAGGATCTATTTTGTCTTGTCTTCTGGAAGAGCTGGGTTAGGGTTATAAGCACATAAATGTAAAACCACCCCTGGGGCTCCCCTCCTCCTTTGTCTCGGCAGATACTCAAAGTCTGATAAAGCAATTTGGCCCGTCTTCTCTGCAGCTTAGACTTCCCGTGTTGTGTACATGCTTCCTGATGAGGCCAGCCACTTCATCCCTGTCTCGCTAACTCAGCTTCAAGGTTTGGGGAGGTGTCGGGGCAATACCGGAGCTGGAAATAGATGTAGTAAAACCGCCTCATTTGACAGGTAAGAAAACTGAGGCTCAAAGATTTTGCATGACTTGCCTGCTAGTGGCAGAGTGTATTACCGGCTATCATAAATATTTATATCATCGTTAATTAATGATGAGGTCAGATCCTGTGTAGTTACATGCCAAGAATTTAAATATAGTAAATGGATTATGTACCCAAAAGTCTAAGCACCAGAAGCATCTCATAGCACAATTGGTATGAAAGGATTTGTACACTTTGGGAGGCCGAGGCGGGTGGATCACGAGGTCAAGAGATCGAGACCATCCTGGTCAACATGGTGAAACCCCGTCTCTACTAAAAATACAAAAAATTAGCTGGGCATGATGGTGCGTGCCTGTAATCCCAGCTACTCAGGAGGCTGAGGCAGGAGAATTGCCTGAACCCAGGAGGCAGAGGTTGTGGGGAGCCGAGATGGCGCCATTGCACTCCAGCCTGGTTAACAAGAGCGAAACTCCTTCTCAAAAAAAAAAAAAAAAGAAAGGATTTGTAAAATAACTACCCTTTTTTAAAAAATCACTCTGGTGTAAGTAAAGAACATATGATAATGCTGTATGTGGATGGTGTGCTCTCCTGGGTTGTGGAAGAGCGGGTTGGTAGTGTCATGGCTGCCTATTCCATACCACATGGACAGGATGGTCAGAGGCAATGGACAGTCACCGTGACCTCATGGCTGTCTTGCTGCTAACACAGAAGCCCTGACTATTCGTGGTCAATCACCCATTCAGTAGATAGCAACTGTTTCAAAGCATTGAATTGCCATTGTACAAGTATGCAGATTGCCTGATACGTGTCCTCTTCCCTCAGTTAGTGTGCTCTTTTAGGAGTGAGATATCTAAACTCTAGAAATATTCTTAAACCGGAACTGACCGAATCCTGACATGCTGAGTAAACAGTCTTAAACTGCAGAGCTCACATTTGAAGCTACAGCAAATACATTTTAGAAGTAGGTAGGGAACAGAAATAACTTCAAATATTCATTTCAGTTTTTTGGTCTTCAACATTCATGAGTCTACCTGTAATTTCTACTCTTTCCCATTTTTATTTGGACAGACAGTCCATAGGACATATAATGTCTTCAGGTAATAGATTCTCAAAATAGCTGCTCTTTTTAATTTCATTCTTTTTTTTTTTTCTTTTTCCTATTCATCAAGGGTCATCAAACCCAGAAATTGAAGGATCTTGGGCCTGCCTTGATATTCATTTCTCTCATCTGTGAAATTGAAGGCTGGAGGCGATAATCCCTGAGGTTCCTTCTAGGTTCTTATCTTCTATAATTTATTAATATATGGGAGCCACCTCCCTCATCCCCTAAAACCTCAGCATTGACCTTGGAAAGCCTCACTTCTCAGAATCCATCCTGTGCTTCTGAGTGCACCTTCCACGGCTCTTTGCACATTTTACTGTTGCTGTTTATTTTATGGTCTCTTTCTCCAGTGGACTGCAGCCTCCACAGCCTGTTCATCTTTTCTTCTCTAGCCTAGCACAGTGCCTGGCAGAATCAACCCTTGTGGCATGAAGTAAAAGGCTGGATCAAATTCTTTTGCCTCATATGCGCAGCCCTTCATCTAGTGTGGAGTCAGCCATGTAGGCAGATAAAAAGTAGCTCTCCCAGGCTGGGCGCTATGGTTCATGCCTGTAATCCCAGCACTTTGGGAGGTCGAGGTGGGTGGATCACCTGAGGTCAGGAGTTCGAAATCAGCCTGGCCAGTGTGGTGAAACCCTGTCTCTACTAAAAATACAAAAATCAGCCGAGCATGGTGGTGGGCACCTGTAATCCTGGCTATTCGGGAGGCTGAGGCAGGCGAGTTGATTGAACACAGGTGGAGGTTGCCATGAGCTGAGATTGCACCATTGCACTCCAGCCTGGGCAACAAAAGTGAAACTTCATTTTCAAAAAAGAAAAAAACTAGCTCTCCCAAAACATAAGCTGACTTAAGGGAATCCCAGTAGTTTGTATTTGCAGTTTCTCAGTCAGTTGTACATTTGCGTGAAATACCTGGGATTATACAATTATGCTAATGTGTCACTGGTTAAGTTTATATGTGTGCTTTCACCTTTTTAAGGGGCAGACACATGCTCTGTATTTTTTTGTGCAACCCTCAAATCGAGGTAGGAACTCTGGAATAACTGCTAATTGAAAAAGTAGCAGGGCTGAAGTTGAAGAAGTCAGGATTATATTCAGGGTCTTGAATCTGAGGATGAAGAGTAAATTAAAGCAATATCTTTCCTATGGATTTTATTCAACTTTAACATAATATCTAATTAACAGGGCTTAGACAAGATAGGTGCCTGTTTTTCTCTCATGTGGTAAGAAGTCTGGAGGTGGAACGTCTGGGGCTGGTACAGCTGCTCAGGATCACAAGATGGTTGCTAAAGCTCCAGCCATCACACATGCATTCTAAGCAAGAACAAGGTAAAAGAGACCCCATATAAAAGGAGCCTTCCTGGATACCTCTCCCAACAACTTCATGGGCCAGGCCCGTATCTTATGTCCACCCCTCTTTGAAGGCCCATTAAGAAACTGCTTTTTGGCTGAGCATTTGCTCCTCAAACACAAGTGGGTTTCTGTTAGTAAGGAAAAAGCAAGCATGATATTCTGTAGGGAACTAGTATTCTCTGCCACAGTCCCCTTCTTTGGTTACTGAGACATGCCCTTCTTTCCATTCCAGGCATAGGCCAAGGGAGGTGGCACCCAAGCCTCATCCAGGTAGCATGTCCAGACTAGAGCCCCAGATCTCTGGGTGATTTGTGGTCTTTTCCATCAGCTCTAGATAGGGCTCCTTGTGAGCAATCTTCAGTACCCCCAACATACAATACTGGGAAAGGTATAAAATAACTACAACACAAATTTCAGGCACATTGGCTCATGCCTGTAATCCCAGCACTTTGGGAAGCCAAGGCAGGTGGATCACCTGAGGTCAGGAGATTGAGACCAGCCTGACCAACATGGTGAAACCCTGTCTCTACTAAAAATACAAAATCAGCCAGGCATGGTGTTACACCTGTAATCCAGCTACTTGAAAGGCTGAGGCAAGAGAATTGCTTGAACCTGGGAGGTGGAGGTTGCAGTGAGCTGAGATCATGGCACTGCACTCAGCCTGGGCAACAAAAGCAAAACTTGTCTCAGAAAAAAAAAAAAATCAATTTATAAAAGGAGAGATGGAAAAATACAGTGGTGTCGATAGCAATGACCAAATCCTTCTGGCCACGAATAGCAAGGGTCCTCACCCTGGCCACCCCTCGCTCTGATGGAAGGAACTCCTTGTTTATTGCCTTCCATGGCCCTTGCCTCTTACTGGGAGCGCATTCTTCATGTGCTACCCGCCATGGCCACTTTTGTGCTAGGCACAGGAAGGACATCATTTCTGGGGGCTGAACACATTTTGAAGCCTACTTGTTGATGTGAATTGCTGGGGAGAAAGAGGGAGAGGAAGAGGTGCAAGTTTGCCATAGAGATTTAACCATCCCAGGCTGTTATGGACCAGGGTTGGGTGTGTGTGTGTGTGTGTGTGTGTGTGTGTGTGTGTGTGTGTGTGTGTTAAGGTATCTAGTCTGTGTGTTTCTAGTCAATTCCTTGTGATTTGAATCCTCTGCTTTTTTTTTTTTTGAAACAGGCGGGAGTGGAGTGGCAAGATCTCGGCCCACTGCACCCTCCAACTCCCTGGTTCAAGGGATTCTCCTGCCTCAGCCTCCCAAGTAGATGGGACTACAGGCACGTGCCACCATGCCCAGCTAATTTTTGTATTTTTAGTAGAGACGAGGTTTTACCATGTTGGCCAGGGTGGCCTTGATCTCCTGACCTTGTGATCCATCCACCTCATGCTGAGATTACAGGTGTGTAATCTCACCCCCTACCCCCACACCTGGCCTCCTTTACTTTTTAACTGAGAATCCGCACCCATCTCTCTAAATTTTAACATAACATGTGCTGCTTAATGTATGCTGCTGAGGACAATTGGAACGATGTTTCTAGTGGGTAATCACAGTGTTGTCAACAGACTTACAAACTCCAGCCAGTAGAACACCACCTGTCTGCTTCTTTAACCCTGCAAGGGTCCATGATGTTGGGCTTACGCAATTTAGATTGCAGACTCAATGTGGAGAGCGCCTTTCTAAGCAAAGTGCTATTTCTCTTCATCTCTGATTGCTTACTGAGTTGGGGAGCTGTAGATTTGCTGAGAGTGAAAAAGCACCTACCAATATTCTAAAATTTCCTTACCATTTTTCCTAACTCCACTACCTCAGTCAACATGTAAATGACTTTGCAACATCCAGCAGTTGGCAGTTTGACGGACACTTCACACTGAATAGCTCGGGTCACCGCTTTCCAGTTCACAACTTTCAAGTCCTTAACATCTGTTTCCTGACCCCTCTTGCTCATCCAATTCCACATTAGAGGTCCTATTACTTTTAGTTCCCCCACTTCCAGGCACCAAATTCTGTGTTTTTTGGGGGTATCATTCAGCTGATTGGTTGGATTGGTAAAATCCAGATAACAGCAACTTAGCGGCACAGGGGTTCCTTTTTCCTCTCCTTTCTGCTCTTCCCTAAAGGAATGTTGGTGTAAGCCCTGCCCAACAATTTCCACTTTCATCCTATTGGCCAGAATTATGTTGTTGAGCTATCCATACCTGCAAGAGAGACTGCATTTTAGTTGAATTCATTGCTACTTGCAACAAAATAAAGGAAGAGAGAATGGGTATCAGGTAGAAAGCTACAAGCTTCTGGCCGGGCGCGGTGGCTCAAGCCTGTAATCCCAGCACTTTGGGAGGCCGAGGTGGGTGGGTCATGAGGTAAGAGATCGAGACCATCCTGGTCAACATGGTGAAACCCCGTCTCCACTAAAAATACAAAAAAAGGTGGCGCGTGCCTGTAATCCCAGCTACTCAGGAGGCTGAGGCAGGAGAATTGCCTGAACCTGGGAGGCGGAGGTTGCGGTGAGCCGAGATGGCGCCATTGCACTCCAGCCTGGGCAACAAGAGCGAAACTCCATCTCAAAAAAAAAAAAAAGAAAGCTACAAGCTTCTGACACAAGCTACATGTTTATCATATGAGGCCCATGAGTGGCTGTGGAGCAGGGACCACCAGGCTGGGTGCTGGCCTGGATAAGTCAGGTATATATATAGTACAGGAGGCCAGGGTCATCAGAAGCAGGCGGGCAGGCAGGCAGCATGCTGATGTACAAGGAGCAAGGCCAAGTCTAGTGGGTCTGGGTTCTAGTCCTGGCTTTGTTACTTATGAAATATGAGATCTTGGGCAAATTAGTTCACTACTTTGAGTCTATGATTATGGCTTTATTTTTAGACAGAGTCTCAGTCCGGTGGCCCAGTCTAGAGTGCAGTGGCGCAATCTCAGCTCACTGCAACCTTTGCCTCCCGGATTCAAGCAATTCTTATGCCCCAGCCTCCCAAGTAGCTGGGAGTATAGGCACTCGCCACCATGCCTAGCTAATTTTGTATTTTTAGTAGAGACAGAGTTTCACTGTGTTGCCCGTGCTGATCTCGAATTTCTGACCTCAGGTGATCTACCTACCTTGGCCTCCCAAAGTAGGATTATAGGCATGAGCCACTGCTCCTAGCCTTTGATTCCTTTCTTTATCTGGGCCTATAAAAGGGGAATGCTAACAATGTCTCCCAGTAGCACTGCTGTGGCCATTAAGGTAATCTGAGGAAGGTGCTTATTTATTTTATTTTATTTATTTATTTTTGGGACAGTCTCACTCTGTCTCACCCAGGCTAGAGTGCAGTGAGAGTGATCTCAGCTCATAGCAACCTCCACCCGCTGGGTTCAAGTGATTCTCCTGCCTCAGCCTCCCTAGTAGCTGGGATTACAGGTGTATGCCCCATCTCTACTAATTTTGTGTTTTTAGTAGAGCTGAGGTTTCACCATGTTGGCCAGACTGCTCTTGAACTCCCGACCTCAGATGATCCACCCGCCTTGGCCTCCCAAATTGCTGGGATTACAGGCATAAGTCACCACATCCCACCAAAGGTGCTTATTTAGAACAGTGTCTCACACATAGTTATGCTCAGAAAACATTAGCTAATGTTGGTAAAATAGGGCCAGACATCCTTTTTTAGAGGATAATCGTGAAGATTGTGGGGTAGGGGGTGGGTGGAGCAGAAGAAGAAAACAAGGAAGCTCCTAGCGCAGTGAGGGCACTTCCCCACTGTTTCTCCTGTAGCTACAACTGTCCTCTTTCATCCTTGGGCAGCCAGGCACGTCCTCACCTCAGGGCCTTTGCACTTGAGGGACATTGTCTGTTTTGTTCAGGCCCCAGCACATGATAGACACTTAGTGAACATTTGTTGAATGAATGAATAGTAGATATTTAATCATAGCTGGTTGCTTTACATAGCAGGTGTGTACAGAATTGGTTTCCTTTTAAAATGATAGCATTTTCTAAAAGTGAGAAGAGGAACCCAGCCCAGAGCATAGGAAGATTAGGCGAAGGTTGAGGAACTTGGAATTTAGCAGAGGTGAGAATAGGAGAATGTCTAGAATCCAGGACGTCTGAAGGGAGAGCTCGTACATGACAGCCCCTTGTGAATCTGATTTTAAGGCAAGGTCTGGCTAACCCAGAGGTTCCTTTTATACCCCCAGCCTCGGTAAGGATCTAGGCTCTGAATTGTGAGTGACCCTAGGCCTGTAGGAAGTGATTAGCGTCACTTAGTTCATTGTTTCTCAAGCCTTTTATTGTCCTCACATCCCTACCTGGAGAAAAATTAAATTTAACTTTTCGGTAAGATGAGAAAATACCTGCCAAGGTATAAGATTTTGTCTGGTAGGATTGAGCTTTGGTAGGAGGAGGAGGGGTCCACTAACCATTATAGCATCTAAGACTTTTTTTTTTGCCCCCCTCAACTAATTGTCACCCCCTTGTGAGTAATGTCACCTCTACTGAGAATGCATGGCTTAGCTGAGACAGGATCCAAGAAACCTGGTAGATGTTATCACCATATCAGTACATTATCTCAGTAACAGAAGCATTTATTTTGAATGCTAAGGCTGTCAGCTTCAGATGACTCAAAATTAATTTAAATTATCACAGCTATTTGCTTGAGATGGGAATCTAATTGGAGAATTATTTTTGATATGCAAAAGTGGACTGGGCTGTTGCAGTGAACCTCCATGTCCAAAAATTGTGCTCACTGTTGAGATGGACTGATTTTCAAGATGGGAAGCTTGTAGGCCTTTGCACAGACCAGCCATCCAGGTTGTCAGCATTTATAACTGCAGATTTCTGTTCTGTGTCTTCTCCGAGTCAATGTTTTGCTTACTGGACTGTTTTATTGGATGTTGTGGAAGAACCACACTTTTCATAGTATTGCAACATCATCTGTCTTTTCTTATGCCCTGAATCATCTCAAATCATTGTAAGTGGATGTTGATGCTTTTACTTCCCTTGTTTTTAGAAAAATCCCAGGAAATGGGTTGGTAGAATAAAGACTGGAAGGATGACTGGAGAGCCCTTGATGACAGGTATGGGATTGAAAGGCTGGGCTGGCCCACGGACACGTGGACTAAGTGCCTTTAAGGGTATCTGTGTATTTCCAACAACTTTTCCTCTTCTGAAAACTGCCCCCCTGCCCCTACCACCTTCTAGGGTCCTCAGTGGTCCTGTTGCTATCCTTTGGCCCCACCACCTTGGCTAACAGTGATTGAACATCAGATCCGAGCTAAGCCCATTACCTTCGCTTACTTCCAATGTAGTAATTAACAACTCGGGTTGCAAAGAGTGGAGTGGAAAACAACTCAAGGCAAAGTTTATTTTCATTGAAAATTTTGTTTAGTTTCATTTTTCTTGTTTTTTTTTTCTTTCCTTTCTTTTCTTTTCTTCTTTCTTTTTTTTTTTTTTTTTTTTTTGAGACAGAGTTTTGCTCTTGTTGTCCGGGTTGGAGTGCAATGGCTGATCTTGTCTCACTGTAACCTCTGCCTCCTGGGTTTAAGAGATTCTTCTGCCTCAACTTCCCTACTAGCTGGGATTACAGGTGCCCGCCACCATGCCCAACTAATTTTTTGTATTTTTAGTAGAGACAGGATTTCACTATATTGGCCAGGCTGGTCTCTAACTCCTGACTTCAGGTGATCCACCCACCTCAGCCTCCCGAAATGCTGGGATTACAGGTGTGAGCCACCCCACATGACTGTTTTTTCTTTTCTATTTTTTTCATTTTAAAGTCATCAGAATTTTACAATGTAATTTATTGTAAGGATCAATGCTGTCTTTCAGGTTATGGAGCAGGCAGCAATGTAGCCCTGTCCAGATGGCGGAAAGTGAGGATGGGAAAGCCGTGGGGAAACAAGGGGATGCTCTCTCCCAGTCCTGCGTCTCTGTCCGCCACTGATCAACTTTTATTTCTCAGCAGGATGACTTTCTTTGCTACTCAGTCCACACAGGAGATAGAATTACTCAAAAGTTCATTAGTTAAAAAGCTATGATTCCTGCCACACAGTAGAAACTAGGGCTCTTTCAGAGTCTCAGTACTGAGCTCTCAGGGAAGAACCCTGATTGTTCCAGCATGGGTGAGCTGTCTAAACTGCAGGGTGGGGTTATCGTAGACCTAATTTCCATTTATTTATGTATCTCCCCACTAAGCTATGAATTCCTTCAGGGCAAGGAATTTGCCTTATTGATGGTATATAACCAGTGCCAAGTTCAAGGACTTGATAAATGTTCAATAAATACTTGCTGAATAAATCAGTGAGTGAGTGAATACCAGTTGACACCAGGAAAATACTTCCTACTACTCCTCAGTTTGGTTTTTCTCAATCAGACTTATTTAAAGAGCATCTTGCCCAAGATATTTACTCTGTTTTTATATGTGTGGAGCCATCTCAACTGTTGACTAACATCTTGAATCACAGGCTGTTAAAATTTTAATGTAAAGCATCTTTTAAAATGTTGTTATTGGGAGTCTACGATGTGGTAGGTGCTGTGCTGGAGTAGTGAAGATATTGATGAATAAGACAGTGACCAGCCTGGCCATGGTGAAACCCTGACTCTACTAAAAATACAAAAATTAGCCGGGCATGACGGCGGGGGCCTGTAGTCTCAGTTACTTGGGAGGCTGAGGCAGAATTGCTTGAACCTAGGAGGCGGAGGTTGCAGTGAGCTGAAATCATGTCACATCAGCCTTAGTGACAGAGTGAGACTTCGGCTAAAAAAAAAGACCCTGGCGTTGTATTTGAATACCTCTCCATTGAGTGTGAAAAACCTTAGGGATCATTTAATGGAAGGCTTAACTTTCTAATTTTACAGATGAAGAAAAGGAGACTCATAAAGGTTGTTAGGCCTGATGGAAAATGCTTTGGTTTATTCATAAGATTTTAATATGGATGCTTGTGAACTAATTTTTCAGTGAGAGGTATCGCTTATTCATTCAGCAATAAGCAATTCAGTCTTTGTACATATATGGATTATTATTTTTTTAATATAGAATAAAGGACTGGAAGGATTACTGGAAAGACCTTTTTTTGGTTACTGGTTGTTTTCCACTCTTTGCAACCCAAGTTGTGAATTACTGCATTGGAAGTGAGTGAAGCTAATTGGCTCAGCTCAGATCAGATGTCCAATCACTGTTGGCCAAGGGGGTGGGGCCAAAGGATAGCGACTGGACCACTGAGGACCCACCCTCAGGCTCTAGAAGGTGGTGGAGGCTGGGGAGCAGTTTTCAGAAGAGGGAAAATTGTTGGAAATACACGGATACCCTTAAAGACACTCAGTCTCATTCTTAGGTGTCCATGGGCTACAGAACCTTTCAATCCCATACCTATCTTGCATTTAGTTTTTGTTGTTGTTTTTCAAGACAGATTCTTGCTCTGCCACCCAGGCTGGAATATAGTGGCATGATCTCAGCTTACTGCAACCTCTGCTCCCCAGCTTCAAGCGATTCTCTTGCCTCAGCCTCCCGAGTAGCTGGGATTACAAGTGCCCACCACCACACTCGGCTAATTTTTGTATTTTTAATAGAGACGGGGTTTCACCATGTTGGTCAGGTTGGTCTCGAACTCCTGACCTCGTGATCTGTCCGCCTTAGCCTCCCAAAGTGCTGGGATTACAGCCGTGAGCCACCACGCCCGGCCTTGCATTTCTTTTTAACAGCCATGTGATTATATAGATGATATTTGCTAAGCATTTGATTTATTTGGAACCAATTAATACCTGGCAGTTAAATTCTTTGGAAAGTCAAAGCACACTATATTGGAAATTTCTTTTTCGTTACTGAGTAATAAGGTCATTTGTTATTGACATGGCTTCTGACACCTCTCCCCTGCATTATTATTCCTTGTTAAATCACTTCCTGAGAAGGATGGAGAATGTTTTCCACCTTGGATGTCATGGTTTATATTTACTTTCTCTGGGAGAAAGTGAAGTTCAGAGAAAAGAGTGAAAGGGATCATTTTTTTCTGTTTATGGAGAATGGAGGTGAAATTTTTCTTTGGTGGAGAAGGCAAGTTGGCAGTGGAATTCAATTAACCTTTCACTGGGGGTCTAAGAGGTGCCAGGCACTGTGCAGAATTCAGAGGGAGTGTGAGGCTCTAGCTCTGGTGGGAGCCGCTGGCCCTGCTATCTGCTGGCTGGTGTCACCACTGTATTCAATTGTTTAAAAGCAAGCAAAGAAGGCGCCTGTCTTCTCACCCAGGTGTTTGGAGAAACCATTCTCTGTAGTGGATGGCTTTTAGGTTGGCCTGAAAATAAATCAGTTTTAACCATTTGTCAAAGGAAATGGAAAAGCCGGGCTGCAAAGAGCCAGGCTTCCCTCTGAATCTCCACGATGGCAAAGTTTAGGAATGGTGGTGCCTGGGGACGGAGGCGGGATCTCTCCGTGGTGTTGATCGGATCTTTGTTCTCTGGGCAGTGTTGTCAGAACATATTTCTGGAATGGCGAGCCCTCCTGTGTGTGCAGCTGGGCTGCCCAAGGCGAATCAACATAGATTTTCATTTTCAAGGATTGTATGATTTTAAATATATTCACATCTTGCCACAGCCTTCCACAGGGTCTTGTCACACAGTCTCCTGTTTGGCTGTGAGTTTGATGGTATATTGATGGGGGTCGTCTTAGCACAAGTCATCTGGTTTCTCTGCTGATCAGGGAAACTTCCTGGAGAATACCAGTGTTCCAGAGGCTTCTGTCTGAGAGAAGAGAGTGTATGTCTATACAGCGTGGAGGGGGCGACATGGGGGAATGGGGAGGCGTTAGATTCTGGGTTTGTGCTTGGTATCTGAAAAGTACACAGTCCTTCTGTACCACAGGAGGCCATGTTTTCCAGGTGACAAGTCTCACTGTTGTAACTGGAGCTTTTTGTTTTTTTCCTCTTCCTCTCCCAGGTGCGAATGAGCCCAGGGAAGGACACACTGCCAGCCGCTGCTAGAGGGATCCTCCATTCCTGCGTCACTTGCATGGTCCTGCTGTGAAAAGAACCCAGCAGGAACTTGTTAGACACTTCCTTCCTTCCCTCACTGAGCACTCCTGGGCCATCGTTCCACAGTTATCCTAACTGGGTCCTACCTTCCTCTTGCCAAGGCAAATAGCATAGTCTCGAGTGGGTGTCCCTAGGCTCATCTGCCAGCCTGAATATGAACACAGGTAAAGCTAATGATGGCCAGGGACCCCAGGGGACATGGGGCCCTGTGGGGTCCGGCCCCCAGGAGCAGGCCCTTTCATGATGCTGCTGTCTGGGAGTGAGCACCATGCCCATCACCCAGGACAATGCTGTGCTGCACCTGCCCCTCCTCTACCAGTGGCTGCAGAACAGCCTGCAGGAGGGTGGGGATGGGCCGGAGCAGCGGCTCTGCCAGGCGGCCATCCAGAAGCTGCAGGAGTACATCCAGCTGAACTTTTCTGTGGATGAGAGTACAGTCCCACCTGATCACAGCCCCCCTGAAATGGAGATCTGTACTGTGTACCTCACCAAGGAGCTGGGGGACACCGAGACTGTGGGGCTCAGTTTTGGGAACATCCCTGTTTTCGGAGACTATGGTGAAAAGCGCAGAGGGGGCAAGAAGAGGAAAACCCACCAGGGTCCTGTGCTGGATGTGGGCTGCATCTGGGTGACAGAGCTGAGGAAGAACAGCCCAGCAGGGAAGAGTGGGAAGGTGCGACTGCGGGATGAGATCCTCTCACTGAACGGGCAGCTGATGGTTGGAGTTGATGTCAGTGGGGCCAGGTAAGTGGGGGAACACCTGTTGGCATGGGGGCTGGACATGGGAAGGCTGTGGTTCCCAGGTGTCGGGTGTGTAAATCTGCAGCTGCAGAGGGTTATGAATCCTGCCAGTAAGAAGCTGATGGCATAAGAAATGTCTCACTGAAAGCCTCTCATCCATTCAACCAGCATCACTGCTACAACTGGAGCACAAAGGCTGGGTCTTGGATTCGTTTTCATCTGCCTGTCCCAAATCACCTTAGTCCCAGTAACCATGAGGCTCCCGGACTCACAGTCCAGAAGCCCCACCCTGGAAGCTCCACTTTGATCTCATCTGAATGTTTACTGAACACTCTTGAGCATATTTCTGTTTTCTACCCACATGGCCATCCACCACCCTACGAAGTTATTATTGGACTGTCTTGGTGTTTCCCAGGTGCATCAGGGAACAAGACCCCAGGGGCCCAAGACCATTCTCAGGTTCAGTGATTAACTAGGATTCACAAACTCAGAAAAGCAGTCGTATTTGTAGTTTCAGTTCATTACACTGAAAGGACACAGATGAACATCAGCAAAGGTAAAAGACAGGGAGAGTCGAGTCCAGGGGAGACCAGGCTCAAGCATCCAGTCGTCTCTCCCGGTGGAGTTGTGCAGACAGTGCTCAGTTCTCCCGGCAGTGATGTTTGATGCCAACCAGGGATGCTCACTTGAATCTTGGTGTCCAAGGTTTTTTCTTGGGGGTAGGTCATATGAGCATGGAGTACCTGTGTGGTTGGCCTTAGCTACTCCTCTCAAGTCACTCCAGAGGTCAGACTAATGCCACATGACCCAAGTCTTCCACCCTAAGTCACAGTCTTAGCGTAAACTCTTTGACAAGGCCAAATGCCCCCAGGTATACAAAGATACTTTTGTCAAGCAAGGTATTCCAAGGGGCTAGATGTTATCTCCCGGGAGCTAGTCCTTTCTTTGGAATGCACATGGTCTCAATACCCCACCCCTGAAGTTAATTCTTTACTGCACAACAGGGTTTTAATGCAAAAGAAGTAGCACTGCAATGTAAATTGCCTCAGCAAGGCAACTACAGATGGAACAATGGCGAGTGTACACCTGGACAAGGGAGGGGAAGTGGTTCCTATTCCTGACGGAGGTCACCCCTACTGCTGTGTCATTCCCTTATTAGCTAGGGTTAGACCGCACAGTCTAGACTAATCCCGACTGGCTGTTTTAAAGAGAGCAGTGATAGGAGTCAGAGTGGCAGGGTGGGTAGTTTGGCGGGAAGGACAGTTACGGGCAGGTCAGAGCAGGTAGCCAGGGGTGACCTAGGTCAAAGCAGGTGACTGGAGCAGGTGGCTGGGACAGGTGACAAGGATGAGTCAGGACAGAGCAGGGGGCCGGGGAACAGATGTGAACGACTGATCAGAACTGATGGGAAAGGTTGTTTACTGAAGCTACAATGAAGTTAGACTTTAAAATGGAGGATGAATCAGTACTGACATACTGATTCCTTGAAGAGAAGCCTGGAGTTCATGGTGTCTAACAATAGGTATATAGAAAAGAGAATTTCAAGATATTCTGAGTGAGATCCATGAATTTTGTCAAGCTTTCAGGGGCTCCTGGGAGTATGGCTCCTATGTCCTAGAAGGAGAGAATCATGGAGATAAGGCTACCTTGAGAAACGTAGTAATCTTTGGATGATGGAGACATCTAATCCAAGGAGACTCTGCAAGGAGAGAACTGGAGCAGAAATACCTTGACCTTAATCTTCATCTTCCCTCCGATGTCAGAGCCCCCCATCCGTGGAAACCAGCCAGAAGCCAAGGGGCAGGGGAGTCCATCGATTTGTCTATATGTATCAGTGCCCTGGTGCAAAGTACAGGGTCGAGAAGGATGGAGATTGGATGTGGAGGTCAATAAGAAGTCATCGGGCACATAGAACATGGTCCAAATTCAAACGATCCAGTACATGGAAAGGACGTAGCACAGAGCTGGTGGGCAGGTGTGAGTACGTATGTAGTAGACATCTTACCAGTAATTCCTTTGGTTTGCCTCTTCAACTGCAGAGATGCTTTTAGCGAGGGAACAGTGGACTGGGTTTGGGATTCCAGGTTCTCTCCGAGGTCATCTAGCAACTAGCTTTGAGACCCTGGGTAAGTGTGTTGGGATGGTGGCATTGGGGTGGGAGGGAGGTTTGCTGTAGCTGCCTAAGCTAAAATATTAGGGGTAAATCTGTGAAACACTTTTTTATCTTCTGGGCTAGTGTTATTGTTCCAGAAGCCTGTAGAGGTCAACTGGTGTTCCTGGGATGCCACAGTGATAACTGGCAGAGCCGAGGCTCAGTCCCCCTCTCTGACTCCGAGCCGAATGTCCGACTCTGTGTACTGATCCACTTCTGGACACTCAAAAAGAGATGCTTGGATGGGTGTGGCCTGTACATATCTGCACTCAAATAGCTGAAGCTGAGGAGCTTAGGAAATAGGAATGGGAGAAAATGTCAGGGAATAGACCAGTACGTTTCATAATCGTTACATTTGGCTCTTCCATAACATACCTGAGATTTGTTTTAGTCAAGTACGGTAAGAGACACTGACATGGAAATGACTGTCACGAACGTTCAGATCTCTAGAAGCAGGAGGCATGCCACAACACGCAGGGCTACACAGGGACATGCCAGGGTTACTCAGGAGGCAGAGGAGAGTGAGGAGAGCATGACTTAAAGCCTTTATTTTTTTTTAAATTTTTTTATTAGAGACCGCCTCTTACTCTGTCATTCAGGCTGGAGTGCAGAGGCGCAATCTTGAACTCTTGGGCTCAAAGGATCCTCCCACCTTAGCCTCTCTCGTAACTAAGTCTACAGGTGTGCACCACCGCATCTGGCTTTTTTTTTGGGTAGAGATGGTATGTTACTATGTTGCCCAGGTTGGTCTCAAACTCCTGGCCTCAAGTGATCCTCCCACCTCAGCCTCCAAAAGTGTTAGGATTACAGGTGTGAGCCACTGCACCCAGCCCCATAGGCTCTATTGAGGTTTTCATGGGAAGGAACAGAGGAGGCAGGGTAGGTATGCTGAGTGTGCTTAGGATTGGATAGTTTGAATAATTTCAGTAGGCTCTGGACTATATGGGTGGTCCTTAGTTGTCCAACTATCTGGCCCTGGAGTGATTTGAGGAAGGGAGAGTAGTGTGTGAGTTTGATAAAGGAGATAATTGGGTAGACTCTGGGTTGGTTGGTTTGTATGTTAAAGCTCTACTCACAAGGGAGTCCTTTGCTATCTCCAGGAATTAGCTACCCCTGGGACAGGCAGCTTGTCCACATTCAAGACTCCAAATGTCAGAGCATCAAGAATACAAAAAATAGGGGGAAATTAGCTCACACCCGTAATTTCAGCACTTTGGGAGGTGGAGACAGGAGGATCACTTGAGCCCAGGGGTTCAAGACCAGCCTGGGCAACATGGCAAGGATCCATCTCTACAAAAATATTTTTTTAATTAGCCAGGTATGGTGGTGCACACCTGTAGTCCCAGCTACTCGGGAGGCTAAGGTGGGAGGAATGCTTAAGCCCAGAAGGTCGAGGTTACAGTGAGCCATGTTGGCACCACTGTACTCCAGCCTGGGCAACACAACAAGACTCTGCCTCCAAAAAAAAAAAAAAAAAGGATATAGATAATAAGAACATATAAACATATAATAATGAAAACGCTGGGCTTCTGGAAACCTTCCACAACTGAGGAAGTAAAGTCTAGTTTAGTGCTCAACAGTCATGACTTTGAAAGTACTGTCTGTGATGATGTCGCCATTTGTTTGCTGGACAATGAAAAGCCAGGTGAAAGACGGTGTACCCTGAAGCCACTGAGATGTAGTAGTAGGAGAAGGGGAAGACGAAGACCTATTGCTTGGTGTTCATGAAAGAGAGCTTGAAATTAAATCAAGTAATGAGGCAAGGAATCCTCAAGTTCTGGGCTCCTCTTCCCTCATAACAATCAAGGAGTTAACCAGATAGACTAGCTTGAATTTTCACTCCTTAGTTCCCTTGAATAATTGCAAGAAGTGGGTGGGGCACAGTGGCTGGTGCCTGTAATCCCAGCACTTTGGGAGGCCCAGGTGGGTGGATCACCTGAGGTCAGGTGTTTGAAACCAGCCTGGCCAACATGGGAAAACCCTGCCTCTACTAAAAATACAAAAAAAAAACAGCCGGGCATGGTGATGTGCATCTGTAATCCCAGCTACTCAGGAAGCTGAGCCTGGAAAATCACTTGGACCCAGAAGGCAGAGGCTGCAGCGAGCCAAGATTGTGCTATGGCACTCCAGCGTGGGTGACAGAGCGAGATTCCGTCTCAAGAAAGAAAAATTTGCAAGTACCATTTATCGAGCAGTTTCTGCCATAAAGGATGTCTGCCAACCACTATCTCATTTAATAGCGACCACAATTTCATAAAGGACCGCCTTTGATGAGAAACCTTGGCTGTATATCAATAGCCCAAGGTCACCAAAGTAAGAGGCAAAACCAGATTTGAACCCAAGTCCTTCTGGCTCCATCGTCTACATTCCTAACCACTGCGCTGTGCTGCCTCAGCCTCTGCGCTAGACCTGTATTTTGGTCCTGTGCGATGTGGTGCGTCATTTCATGGATGGTTTACATCTTCACCAGATACCTCCTCACTATAATCAGACTCCAGGTAGGAAAATGACTTATGAAGAGCAAACTATAAGGCTTCTACCTGCCCAAACTTGACAAGGAAATCAAGCCCCCTGCCTCATTTTATAAAAAGAAGCCTGGCGGGCAGTGGTGGCTCACACCTATAATCCCAGCACTTTGGGAGGCTGAGGTGGGTGGATCACCTGAGGCCAGGAGTTTGAGACCAGCCTGGCCAACATGGGGAAACCCTGCCTCTACTAAAAATACAAAAAAAAACAGCCAGGCATGGTGATGTGCATCTGTAATCCCAGCTACTCAGGAAGCTGAGGCTGGAGAATCACTTGAACCCAGAAGGCAGAGGTTGCAGTGACCTGAGATCGCACTGCCATTGCACTCCAGCCTGGGCAACAGAGACTCCATCTCAAAATAAATAAAATAAGTAAAATAAAAGGAAGCCTAGTTTTAGTATAGATTCCTTTTGGCAAATTTAGCTCTAGCCAGAGCTTCAGGACTAGAGAAGCACTTTTGAGATTTAGGAAGTAGAGAGTTGAAAATGTTTTATTTTTATTTGGTTTTCGTTTTGTTTTGTTTTGCTTTTTGAGATGGAGTCTCACTCTACCACCCAGGCTGGAGTGCAGTGGCGCAATCTCAGCTCACTGCAATCTCTGCTTTCCAGGTTCAAGCGATTCTCCTGCATCAGCCTCCCACAGGAGCCTCCCACAACATAGTAAGATAACATCTCTACAAAAAAAAAATATATATATAGCCAGATGCAGTGGTGCACACCTGTAGTCTTAGTTACTGAAGAGGCTAAGGTGGGAGGATCCTTTGAACCCAAGAGTTCAAGGCAGCAGTGAGCTATGATTGTGCCTCTGCACTCCAGCCTGGGTGATTGAGTAAGATGTGATCTCTAACAAAAAAATAAAAAATAAAATAAAGGCTTTGAGGCATGTTCTCCTCTCTCTCCTCTGCCTGTAGCTGGGACCACAGTCGCCTGCTGCCATGCCCAGCTCATGTTTGTATTTTTAGTAGAGACGTCACTGTGCTAGCCAGGATGGTCTCAATCTCCTGACCTCATGATCCACCCACCTCAGCCTCCCAAAGTGCTGGGATTACAGGCGTGAGCCACCGCGCCCAGCCTGAAAGTGTTGTATTGTATGTTCTCAAGATGTTCCTTGTCACTCTTTGTAACTGTTTCCTTCAACACTAAATTTTCACACTTATCTATGTGAGTTTTGTCCTAAAAAGCAGTAAGTAGAAATTAGAGTTCTGTTGAGACGCTGGTGTACCTCTCTGCCCCCCAGCAAATGGCTCCTCAGTTGTGGTTGTCTGTTCACTCTTATTTGCAACCAATGGGTTTCGGGGTTAACACACCAACTTAACCGCCAGCGTGATAAACAGTCCACACTAGCGAGTACAGCTGTCGTTATGAGGCACTCTCTTGCAGTCTGTTCTGCTCCACGTCTGGAGTTTGATTTTGAATTCAAAACTACCTTAGATGATGTTATGGGTTGAATTACGCCCCCCCAAAATTCCTACATTGAAGTCCTAGCCCCCAAAATATGACCTTATTTAGAAACAGGGTCATCGCAGAAGGAATTAGTTAAGCTGAGGTCCTACTGGAGGAGGCTGGCCCCTAGCCCAGGATAACTGTTGTCTTCATTAAAAGGGCAAATTCTGGCCGGGCACAGGGGCTCATGCCTGTAATCCCAGCACTTTGGGAGGCTGAGGCAGGCGGATCACAAAGTCAAGAGATCAACACCATCCTGGCCAACATGGTGAAACCCCTTCTCTACTAAAAATACAAAAATTAGCTGGGCATGGTGATGCGTGCCTGTAGTCCCAGCTACTCGGGAGGTTGAGGCAGGAGAATCGCTTGAACCCAGGAGGTGGAGGTTGCAGTGAGTCAAGATCGTGCCACTGCACACCTGCCTGGTGACAGAGTAAGACTCCGTCTAAGGAGAAAAGAAAAAAAAGGGCAAATTCGGACACAGACACACAGGAACAACACCATGTATGATTGGAGTTATGCTACTGAAAGCCAAGGAATGTCCAGAAGACAAGAGACAGGCTTGGAACAGGCCCTTCCCCAGCCTCTCCATTACTAGGGGAGCTTGGCCCTACTGATGCCTTGAGCTCAGGCTTCTCACCTCTAGAACCGTGAGACTGTAAATCCCTGTGGCTTAAGCCTCCCAGTTTGTGGTCACCCTAGAAAACTTCTAATACAGGTGGCATGTGATCCCTGTCACCTTATAGGAGTCCATTTTTCGGATGATTTCCTCCCCGACACTGGACACTTCAGAGTGCTATGGATGTTTTTGGATGGGACACTGAGAATCATGTGTGTGTTGAGTGTGGGAGGAGCAGGTACAATGTGTGGAAGATGAGGTCATGATTTGCTTATTTCAAAAAGTAGTTTAGGGTCAATTTGGAATGTCCATACCTGAAGAAAGAACAAAAAATTCCAGGCCATGGGTTTGACAGACCTTCTGTACCCTAGACCCAGGTTAGAACCTAAACCTCTGACTGTCCCCAAATTACAGATCCTGTTCCTGATTCCTACCTTCTCACTGGCTGGCACTCCTGATCCCTAGTAACCCTGGGAACCTTTATTCTTTTGAGTGGTAGCAGCTTCATCCTGGAGAACTTTCTGGGAACAGGAGGTATCCGTGGTGTTTGATGTCACGTGTCCCATCTTGAAGCCATAACTGATAACTTATGGAGGAAAGTTTTTGTTTGTGAGCTCCATCATAGCCACTCTGGGGACCTTCTGGAATGTTCTACTTACTTGTTTGGTGCAGGAGAACTGGGAAGATTTTTCTAGATTAGTTCCTACAGAGGAATACTTTGTAACTGCAGTCACTCCCTAGCTTTCTATAAGTAGACCAGATTTGTTCCCTAAGGACAGATTGTTCCAAATTGGTCACAAAATACGGAATTAATTAAAACAAAACCCACACACTAAAACAGAAACAAATAGTCTTTTCAGAAAACTAAAAGTCTTTTCACTTAAAATGCATTTTTGCAAAATGTAAACTTTTGGTGTGTTTGTGTACACACACACACACACAGAGACACACACACACCCATATTTTTGAAACGGAGTTTCACTCTTGTTGTTCCTGCTGGAGTGCAGTGGAACGATCTCAACTCACTGCAACCTCTGCCTTCTGGGTTCAAGTGATTCCTCTGCCTCAGCCTCCTCAATAGCTGGGATTATAAATTCCCACCACCATGCCTGGCTAATTTTTTGTAGTTTTAGTAGAGATGGGATTTCACCCTGTTGGCCAAGCTGGTCTTGAACTCCTGAGCTTAGGTGATCCACCCACTTTGACCTCCCAAAGTTCTGGGATTACAGGCATGAGCCACTGCGCTTGTCCGTCTTTGTACATTAGTAAACGTGAGCAGAGCACAGTGCAAAGAACAGAGACCTTGGAGAGAGGTGGGTCTGGCTTCTGGAGCCACTTACTGGCTGCATGATGGGGACAGGTGACCTCATCCACAGGCTGTTGCTGCTAATTTCCCTAAAAGGGTTGTTAAGTGGATGACAGATGACTTACCTAATGTACTGAATACAGCACATGGTAGATGTTCAACTGGAGGTAACTTTTAACACCCCACCCAGTCAGCCTCAGGCAGCCTGAACCCAGAGCACAGCCTGTACCTGAGAAACACCCTTTGAATTTGAGGGAGAGGGAAGAGCCTCAAATGCTGCCAGCTCACTTCACAGCGAAGACAAACAATACTCTTTGGTCCAGACACTGGGGTACATTCCAATATTGAGCAAGTGGCATGCATGGGGACCCACCATTTGGAAGGGATGCTGGTGCATGCAGGAACTGGAGCCTGCGCGGGCCAATGGCACCTTTGAGTTCCTGGCGTGTGAGAAGTCTGCAGTCCTACAAGAAGAGCCAGGAGGCTGGGCTGGCAGGAGGGGGCTGGGGGCTCAGGGCGACAGGACAGTTGGTACAGAGGTGTGACATGCTGTGAGGACCAGCGGAATGTCAGCCCTGGTCAGAAGTCACCTTCAGCACAGTACCCGCTGCCTTGAACTTGCGTGTGAAATTAAATTTAGGGTTGTTGCAAGCTTAGGCTCTGGTTACCCATGGCAACCTTGAATTCTCTCTGGATTATAGCAGACTTTAAACAGTGTCAAGAGGCTGCTAGAAGGTGTTACTTGGAGAAATGACTGCAGGTACTGATGTAGGTAGGAGATGGTGGAGAGGAAGAATTGCCAATTATAGCTTGATAATATCATCTCTGGGGCCATTTAGCATAAGGGTCCTGCCTACCCGAATATACCCAAAGGAACCTGATGCTCTATGCAGAACTGGATTTATAGTAGGAGGTCGTCATCACAGTGACTTAGAGATATTAAGGAAAGGTGAAATTATACACAGCTAGCTGTTTAAGAAGCCAGAGAAGCATGTAATACACTTTAGAAAGATTTTCCTTGCAGGTTGAAAGGAAAACAAGTCTCAGCATTTAAAATTCAAGTATGTGGAAAACCCACCATGTGGAACAGCCCATTCCCCAAGGATGAAGTGTGAATGAAGCGTTGCGGACGGTTTGTTCGTGACCCACTTCATTCTTTTCAGACTGCTGTCTCCACATGCTATTTCACTCCAAGACTTGGTTTCTGGAAGGTATCCCAGGGTTCATCCAAGTCCCATTTTCTCACTACCAAGGTGGAAACTAGGGCTTCAGGAGGTGGTTTCCCGGGATCAAGTATCATCTTAGAGAAGAGTGAGGACTAGAATTCATGCCCTCTGACTCAAATTCTAGAACTTTTTCTGTAGAATCACAAATGATAACTAATGAGGCCCGGCACAGTGGTTCATGCCTGTAACCACAGGCACTTTGGGAGGCCCAAGCGGGTGGATCACTTGAGGTCAGGAGTTCGAGACCAGCCTGGCCAACATAGTGAAATACCATCTTTACTAAAAATACAAAATTTAGCTGGGCGTGGTGGCACCCACCTGTAGTTTCAGCTACTCAGGAGGCTAAGGCAGGAGAATCGCTGGAACTGGGAGGTAGGGGTTGCAGTGAACCAAGATTGCACCACTGCACTCCAGCCTGGGTGACAGAGCAAGACTCCATCTCAAAAATAATAATATTTTTGAGTGCGGTGGCTCACACCTGTAATCCCAGCACTTTGGGAGGCCGAGATGGGTGGATCACGAGGTCAAAAGTTCAAGACCAGCCTGGCTGACATGGTGAAACCCCATTTCAAAATTAAAAAAAAAAAATAATAATAACTAATGAAATTAGGATTTTTTTACAGTTTATTGTTTACATAAAAATATAGAAAATCTATTTTTCTACCTGTTCTGAAAATGGATGGTTACATCTAGAACCTTCCATCTCAACAAGAGTTTAGCTTATAGCTGCCTCCTAAGAGTGTAGCGATGGCCATTGGAGTGGACGGTGGGAGCTTGCTTTCCTCAGCTCTCGGGAGTGCCGTCTGACAAGCTGTGAGGATCTGAGGGCCGTCGCCTGCCATCTTGTGGTTGAAATCGAGCACAGTGAGAAAGTGCTGGGAGCCCCAGTCCAGTTTAATATTCACAGGCTGTGCTGTTCGACCGTTTTCGGCCTTCAGAGCTCTCTCTTGAATGGCAGCATCTGAGCTATCCTCTCGTCTCTGTGACTGGTGTTTTTTCCTATGGCCCTGGGAGGTGCCCCATCCGGCTCTCTTCCTCACACACACAGCCGGGGCTCTCAGGCACTGCACTAATGAATGAGGAGCTGATCTGAGAAATCCGCCTGTGCCGAGCTCTTCATGATGGATGACAGAGGGGAGTTCTTCATCCTGAGTTTCTCTAACTCCAGCCTGGAATCAGAAGCCTTTTAAGGAAAGCCTGAGCAGCAAGTCAATTTCCAGCACCACGATAGCCAGTGAGGTGAGTCCTTTTAGAAAACTGGTGAACTTGGCCACACCCTCAGTTGCAGCCAACAGATCGTTGTTGAAAGCGGCATGCACAGCTGCTTTTCAGGATCCACTCATTTTTATGAGGGAAGAGATTCCATAAAAGGAGTGACTTCCCAGCATTTACGGGGAGTTGAGGTTTCAGAGCCAGATCAAGAGATGCTCTTTAATTTTATCCCAGTGACCTGCTCCTCCTCTGGTACCTTGTCACAACCTTTCTGAATGGGGGCAGCTCAGCCCCTGGGTGATTAACTTTAGCCGTGGAAGATGGAAAACCAAAATACCCACGCAAGACACTTGTTCTTGGGCTGGACATGGTGGCTCATTCCTGTAATCCCAGCACTTTGGGAGGCTGAGGCGGGTGGATCACGAGGTCAGGAGATCAAGACCAGCCTGGCCAAGATGGTGAAACCCCGTCTCTAATAAAAATACAAAAATCAGCCGGGTGTGGTGGTGCACACCTGTAATCCCAGCTACTTAGGAGGCTGAGGCAGAGAATTGCTTGAACCCAGGAGGCAGAGGTTGCAGTGAGCAGAGATCACGCCACTGCCCTCCAGCTTGGCCGACAGAGACTCCGTCTCAAACAAAAAAAAAAAGACTCCTGTTTAAACTCTTAGCACTATTTTTGGGAATTGTAATGGCAATTGTAAGCTATACAGAGAAGAAAGATAAAAGCATCTTAGTGTGAGTGTAGTGTTACGAGTCCAACTTCATGCCCTTCTATCTGTGGGCACCTCTGGCCAGTTTCTGCAATCCTGACTTCTACCTTATCATTTGTGTCCAGGTACTAAATAAGTTACGAACATTTTTATTCACTCGTTTTGAGCACCAAATGCCCTCAAATGATTCTCGGGCTTTTTTTTTCCTGCCCCCAAACGCTTTTGAACTTCAAGCTTTGGCACCTGTTTCGATCCTTGGCCCTCTCTTAGTTACTGTAGAAGCAGAGGCAGGTAGCCAACTGCATGCGATGCTTAGGTGAGCCATTGCTAATGACCTTCACTCCCATTCCACCTGGGTTTGCCAAGCACAGAAATGAACACACTTGCGCTCCCATCTTTTGGTGTTGGAGGGCACCAGTATCAAAAAGGCACTTCTTGCTGGAAGGCAACAATATCGGCTTTTTAAGGGCCCAAATATGTAACTCTTTTGTACAAGGTAAAATGAAACAAAGCTTTTAAGCAGTTATATAGATTTCTGCATGGGATTCTTCTTTGAGATGTGATCTTTATCCAAAGATTTTGAGGATATGAGTTTGTTATACTATATTTAAAATGCCCTGAAGTGCTGACTACGAGAGGCTTATTTATTTATTTATTTGTTTGTTTTGAGACAGAGTCTTGCTCTGTCACCCAGGCTGGACAGAGCACAATGGCAATATCTTGGTTCACTGCAACCTCCACTTCTCAGTTTCAAGCGATTCTCCTGCCTCTACCTCCCAAGTAGCTGGGACAATAGGTACACACCATGCCCGGCTAATTTTTTTATCTTTAGTAGGGATGGGGTTTTACCATGTTGGCCAGCCTGGTGTCGAACCCCTGACCTCAAGTGATCTGCCCACCTTGGTAGCTCAAAATGCTGAGGTTATAAGTGTGAGCCACCAGCCTGGACTTACTAGTGGCTTTTTTGATGATTTGGAATAACAATGTTGAATTGTATGGAGAACACACAAAGGTGTGAGTATCCTGGATCCCTTATCTTTGAGTCACAGAAACTTGGATGCCAGGGCTACAGGGATGGTAAAATAGCTGACTCATCCCAAAAGTCCCTAATTCAGGGCTCCTTGTTCACCAAAGAAAAGATGATTCTATCACTTTCAATGTCTCTTTGACTTAAATTTAGCCATTTCCTTTTGGGGAGGAAGGCTGGGCTAGTTCCATGGCTGAAGTGCATGTCTCCTCAGCCCTTAGGCTGGACTGTAAGGTTGGTTAGTTTAAATGGGCCTGGGATTTATTAAGAAACTTTTGACCTTGGGAATCACTTATGTATCTTCACAAACATCCCTGAAAGGAGGCCTGACCCATTATGGGGGCAAGGGAAGTGGATATCAAGCTCTGGCCAGGCATGGTGGCTTATGCCTGTGCTTCCAGCACCTTTGGAGGCTGAGACAGGTAGATCACTTGAGGTCAGGAGTTGGAGACCAGCCTGGCTAACATGGTGAAACCGCATCTCTACTAAAAGTATAAAACTTAGCTGGGTGTGGTGGTGCACGCCTGTAGTCCCAGCTGAGGCAGGAAAATTGCTTGAACCTAGGAGGTGGAAGTTGCAGTGAGCCGAGATTGCACCACTGCACTCCAGTCTGGGTAACAGAATGAGACTCCATCTCAAAAAAATAAGTAAATAAAAATTCAAGCTCTGTTAAGTACAGATCTCTGTTGAATTCCACAGCAAATCTGGGTGTATTTCCCTGACTCAAGGGTTTTATTTAGTCCAGATATCCATTCCTGTGAAGTCCTTATCTGAACCAGCGGAATGGGCAGAAAGAATGTAGATGGAAGTCACCAGAAAATGGCTTATGCTCTAGAATGGTGGTTGCTAAGGTGGGAAACCTGAGAAGATCCATGGGTAAGAGGAAAAATTATATTAGCATCCCAAGATATTTTTTAATCTTTAAAAAAATGAGTTTGACCAATAATTTAAGTATGGACTGACACTGACTTCCTTGCTCAATCTGAGTGTCAGTGAGTCCCATTTTCTGAGTAGTCCATGACACATCCTGAGGGAAGAGGGGAAGGTCCATAAAGGCTCCCTCACTGGTTAATTCACCACTCCTTTTCTTTTTTCCCATCATCCAGGCTGGAGTACAGTGACACCATCAAAGCTTACTGCAGCCTTGAACTCCTGGGTTCAAGCAATCCACCTATCTCAGCCTCTCAAGTAGCTGAGACCACAGGTGTGAACCATGGTGCCTAGGCTGTTTAATCCACTTTGGGCTTATGTCAAGGGACTGGAATTTATGTAGGCTCACTTGATGAAGTGGGTTTATGGATTAAATTATCTTGTTTCAACTGAATTAATCTTTACCAAATGGGCAGAAAAATTAAAGAAATTTCTTATTTTTATTTTTCATATACAGAGATGAGGGTCTCACCATGTTGTCCAGGCTGGTCTCAAATTTTTGGCCTCAAGGGATCCTCCCACCCCAGCCTCCCAAAGTGCTGGGATTACAGGAGTGAGCCACTGCTCCCAGCCTAAAAATAATACAGTGAATGCAGGTATAAGCAAACGATAAGAACGGACTGAGTTAACACTTCTCTTCCCACTACCATGTGCTAATGATGAAGTAAGGCGATGACAATCTGTGTAGACTGACAAGTCAGACAAAACCAAAATTCATCAGGAAACCCTGTGAAATACAAACTTACAACCACTGGCATTAAAGAAAAACCTCATCCTAAGCATAGATCGTGCCTTATGGTAATACTTGATGATATGAGGCCATCCCAATTAGCAAGATATTTAAAATCGAAATATTCAGAACATGAATACGAATAGTTTAAAATGTTTTAGCAGTGTTTAAAATTTTTCAATACTAAATTTAGTTCAGAATTTTAGCAAACTGAATGTTTAAGAGCCTGTTGTGAGGGTTTTTAAAAACATAATTTCTTAAGGCGAAAACCTACATTCCAATAGAAACAGTCTTCCTGGTGTGGTAAAAATAGCTAAAATAATGCATGGAAAACAACATAGCTACCAAATAGAACACACGGTTTTGTCAGCAAATTCTGCTGGAAGAGGCACAGAAATATTGCTGAAACTTCAAAGAAAGAGTGCCATGGGGGAGATTAGCCATACAGCTGGACTTAAGTATTGCTGTTGCACACATGCTCCAATTAAGAGTACTTGCTTGATTCTGGCCAGGCACGGTGGTTCACGCCTGTAATCTAAGTGCTTTGGGAGGCCAAGATGGGTGGATCACTTGAGCCCAAGAGTTCAAGACCAGCCAAGGCAACATGGTTAAATTCCAAAATGAACTCTATTTTTGTAAAAGCTTTTTTAAATAAAAAAAAATTTTGGCCGGGCCAGGTGGCTGATGCCTGTAATCCAAGCACTTTGGGAGGCTGAAGCCAACAGATCACCTGAGGTTGGCACTTTGAGACCAGCCAAAAATACAAAATTAGCCAGGTGTGGTGGTGCAAGCTTGTAATCCCAGCTACTCTGGAGGCCGAGGCCGGAAAATCATTTGAACCCAGGAGGCAGAGGTTGTGGTAAGCTGAGATCACGCCATTGCACTCCAGCCTGGGCAACAGCAACAAGAGCAAAACTCCATCTTAAAAAAAAAAATGTATTTTAAAGAATATTTGCTTGTTTCTTTTTCAATAATGAAATATACCTATTTATTTGTGAGGTCACTAAAGGTAAGAGGTACCAGAAACGATATGTTTTTCAAAATTCAACAATTTTGTTAGTTAAAACAATGCTTTATGGGAAAATTACATCAGGTAACAGTAGCTTTAACTAGAATAAAAAAGAATTCAGGATATCCCAATTGCACTGATTTGAGATTTACAAATTATATGTTGATGAGAAGAGTCAAACTTTGTAAAATATTTAGAGTTTTATTCTGAGCCAAATATGAATGACCAAGACCTAAGACATAATCTCAAAAGGTCCTGAAAACATGTGCCCAAGGTGGTTAGGTTACAGCCTGATTTTATACCTTTTTGTGTGTGTGTGAGATGGAGTCTTGCTCTGTCACCCAGGCTGGAATGCAGTGGTGTAATCTCGGTTCACTGCAGGCTCCACCTCCTGAGTTCAAGCAATTCCCCTGCCTCAGCCTCCTGAGTAGCTGGGATTACAGGCGTGCCACCGCACCTGGCTAATTTTTATATTTCCAGTAGAGATGGAGTTTCACCATGTTGGTCAGACTGGTCTGGAACTCCTGGCCTCGTGATCTGCCCACCTTGGTCTCCCAAAGTGCTGGGGTTACAGGTGTGAGCCACTGCTCCTGGCCCTGATTTTTTACCTTTTAAGGGGACGGAAGTTACAGGCAGGCATCAGTCAATATGGGGAAAGCCTTCCAGGTCAAAGGTGGAATCAAAGATTTTTCTTTCTTTTTTTTTTTTTTGAGATGGAATTTCACTGTTGTTACCCAGACTGGAGTGCAATGGCCCGATCTCTGCTCACCGCAACCCCCGCCTTCTGGGTTCAGGCAATTCTCCTGCCTCAGCCTCCCGAGCAGCTGGGACTACAGGCACGCACCACCATGCCCAGCTAATTTTTGTATTTTTAGTAGAGACGGGGGTTTCACCTTGTTGACCGGGATGGTCTCGATCTCTTGCCCTCGTGATCCACTCACCTCGGCCTCCCAAAGTGCTGGGATTATAGGCGTGAGCCAGCGCGCCCGGCCCAAAGATTTTTCTAATTGACAATTGGTTGAAAGAGTTATTATCTAAAAACCTGGAATCAGGTCTGGTGTCGTGGCTCACACATGTAATCCCAGCATTTTGGGAGGCCGGGGCAGGTGGATCACCCAAGGTCAGGAGTTCAAGACCAGCCTGGCCAACATGGTGAAACCCCATCTCTACTAAAAAAAATCAGCCAGGCGTGGTGGTGGGTGCCTGTAATCCCAGCAGTTTGGGAGGCTGGAAGGCAGAGGTTGCAGTGAGCCAAGATTGTGCCACTGCACTCCAGCCTGGGTGACAGAGCGAGACTCTTAAAAAAAAAGACCTGGAATCAATAGAAAGTGAGTGGTCTGGGTTAAGATAAGGGGTTGTGGAAGCCAAAGTTCTTCCGTAGATGAAACCTCCAGGTAGCAGGCTTCCGAGAGAATAGATGGCAAGGCAATGGCTGGGAGCAGTGGCTCAGGCCTATAATCCCTGCACTTTGGGAGGCTGAAGCGGGTGGGTGGATCACCTGAGGACAGGGGTTTGAAACCAGCCTGGCCTACATGATGAAACCCTGTCTCTACTAAAAATACAAAAAATTAGCTGGGTGTGGTGGCGGGGCACACCTGTAATCCCAGCTACTCAGGAGGCTGAGGCAGGACAATCACTTGAATCCAGGAGGTGGAGGTTGAGGTGAGCCGAGATCCCGCCACTGCACTCCAGCCTAGGCAGCAAAGAAAAAAAAAAAAGAATAGATGACAAACATCTCTTATCAGACTGTAAAAGGTGCTAGACTCTTAGTTAAATCTCTTCTGGATCAGCAGGAGAGAAAGGAAGGGGATTCTTTATAGAATGTAGACTTTCCCCACAAGAGACAGCTTTGCAGGGCTGTTTCGAAATATGTCAAAAAATATATTTTGGAATAAAATGCTTCAATTTCTTTCAGTGCCTGCTGTCTGTCATATGATGCAATGTGAGAGTCAGGTCAGCATCTGGTATCTTGTTGCTACAAAGAGTCTGTTTTGTCTGTCTTGAAATCTCTATTTTAATGTTAACGTTGGTCTGTTGTGCCTGAATTCCAAAGGGAAGTCTTACCCCCTTTTCCCATCATGGCTTCAACCAGTTTCTCAGGTTTACTTTGGAATCCCCTTGGCCAAGAAGCAGGGTCCACTTAGCCAGTTGGAGGGCTTAGAATTTTATTTTTGGTTTACCTATGAATATATGAAATTATCACGTGAACCCGGAAATTTTTTTAAAAAGTTAAATGTGTAAATAAGTTTTTTAAAAATTTTAGGTAAGATTACAAAAATAGTCTAAGAGTATGAAATTGATTCAGCCATTTCATCCTGTTGGCTTATTTCAGGGAATGATGATGAAAGTATCTTACTATATGGCCAGGTGCGGTGGCTCACGTCTGTAATCCCAGCACTTTGGGAGGCCAAGGCGGGTGGATCACCTGAGGTCAGGAGTTCGAGACCAGCCTGGCCAACATGGTGAAACCCCGTCTCTATTAAAAAAAAAAGAAAATATCTTACTATATAGAGGTTTGATGTTTAGTTCTAGACAAAGCATTTATAGAGTAATAGAACTTAAAGATGACTGGGATTTTTATTCTGCAAAAAAGACAAGTGATTCAAATTTGAGGACCTTGAATCACTTATCTCTGAAACCAAGTACAGTAGTTGCCGGTGGCCTCCTTCCTAGAGGCGTTTTTGCAAGGACAGACAGACAACGTGTCTCTCCAAGGAAAAGATGACATTTTAACAATAAATAAGAAAATATCTACTTTTTGAAAAAAAGCCATGCTATGCAAAGGGCATTTTCAAAATGGGTATTAGGAAATGTTTCCATAGTTTTATGACTTTTTTTTTTTTACAAAAATGATTACATTTGCCAACAAAAAGTTTCACATGCATCTTTAAAATCTGGAGAACAAAATTTTATATTTTTAAATCTTCCAAAAGCTATATGTTAAAAACTATTAAAAGTATGGTAGCTTTCGAGTTTGCAAGAAAAACTTGACAAAGTCAATGTACAGTTTCAACCAAATGTTAGCACAGGTGGCGGATAGGGTTGGAAAATGACTATTATGATTGATTAAATGCTGCCACTAACATATTTCTTCCATTTGAATCTATGTATCCTTGTGAGATATCTCAGCTATGGCAGCTGTTAAAAGCAGCATCCGGCTGGGCAAGGTGACTCACGCCTATAATCCCAGCACTTTGGGAGGCTGAGGTGGGTGGATCACTTGATGTCAGGAGTTCAAGACCAGCCTGGCCAAAATGGTGAAACCTTGTCTCTACTAAAAATATGAAAATTAGCTGGCTATTTTGGTTCATGCCTGTAATCCCAGCCACTTGGGAGGCTAAGGTGGGAAGATCACTTGAACCCAGAAGCAGAGACTCCAGTGAGCCAAGCATTCCAGCCTAGGAGACAGAGTGACACCCCATCTCAAAAAGAAAAAAATATATAGCACCCATTTATTATGAACTTACTTCAAGCTATACTTCTGGATTATCACATCTCAAAGTGTTAAAACAAATTTTTGAAAAGCTTGAAGTATATTTAACTACATAACTTTTAAAATATTCAGCACTTCAGGTTAAAATGTGTGTGTGTGTGTGTGTGTGTGTGTGTGTGTGTGTGTGTGTGTGTATTTTGAGACAGAGTCTCTCTGTGTCACCACCTGGTGTGTGCCACCAAGCCTGGCTAATTTTTTGTGTTTTTTTAAAGAGGCGGGGTTTCACCATGTTGTCCAGGCTGGCCTGAACTCCTGGGCTCAAGCAATCCACCTGCCTCAGCCTCCCAAAGTGCTGGGATTACAGGCATGAGCCACCATACCCAGCCTCTCAATTTTCTTTTTTTACTGAGAGGCATTAAAAATCAAAACTTTGAAAGTAGTTGTCTCACAAGTAGAGACTTTAACCCTGTCCTCCTAAGGAAGATGTCTCTTTTGAAGTTTACAGGATTTAGATGTTTCTCCTCCACCCTGTGCTTACTACCAATCTTCTCCAGGGAACTGGTTTTCCTTGGGATCTGTAAACCAGACCTTATTCTAACTCCTCCACCCCAATTTCTCCTCTCTTATTCTCCAGGTCTGACCTGGAGTTCCCAAAGAGAGGAGTCAGTGTGTCCTGGCCAGTTACCCTACCAGGCACAGACACACTGGCTCCTCTTGCTAAGTGCTTGCTCCCTGGACCATTTGCAAGCTCTCTGTGACTCATTCTTCTGTTTATTCATTTTAGAACAACATATTTATAATCCTATCACTTAATTCCTCAGGTACCCCTTCTCTCCTCCCACACTAATTTTTATTTATTTCAATGGCAACATTGAAACAGCATTTTTTTTTTTTTTTTGGACACAGAGTTTCACACTATTGCCCTGGCTGTAGTGCAGTGGCACAAGCTTGGCTCACTGCAATCTCTGCCTCCTGGGTTCAAGCAATTCTCCTGCCTCAGCCTCCCGAGTAGCTGGGACTACAGGCATGCGCCACCATGCCCAGCTAATTTTTTTGTATTTTTAGTAGAGATGGGGGTTTCACCACATCGGTCAGGATGGTCTCGATCTCCTGACCTCATGATCCGCCCACCTCAGCCCCCCAAAGTGCTGGGTTTACAGGCATGAGCCACTGCACCTGGCCCAAAATAGCATTTTAAAGAAAAGAACACCCTAATTCTCCATTAATTTAAATTTTCTATGTTAAGATCTAATTTGTGACCATGTGCCTACAGCTCTATCATGCTAACTCAACAGATTTAATTTTTCTATTTCCTTGTAATCTATGTTTATCTACAATATATGTTTTTCAGACTACCTTTGTTGATTCTTTTCGTTGGAAAAGAATGCTTTTACAATGTGCATGCAATAGAATGGAAGGACAATGAATGAAAAGTTTCCTCAGTTCAGACCTCCATTTTCTTGTCACTACTTCCAGCTACACAACAAGCCTCACTCTGTTCTCGGTATCTTTCCAGGAATTCTCTAACCATCTACAAATACTCTGTGTTATCTTCTTCTTTACACAATGGGTGCACACTATCCACAGTATTCTGAATCTTAACCTTTGTTTTTAGATCTTAAAAACCCATCTTAGCACTTATTTCAAATTAGAACATGTCACTTTGTCTCTTGTTCTTTTTAACAGCTGTGTAGTATCCCACTTGAGTTTCCTCATGTGATTTATTTGATCAGTCACCAACTGGTGGTTGTTTTTTTTTCTGTGTTAAGATTCTAAACTTGGTGTGGTGGCTAATGTCTGTGATCCCAGCACTTTGTGTGGCTGAGGGGGGATGGATCACCTGAAATCAGGTTTTCGAGAACAGCCTGACCAATATGGTAAAACGGTATCTCTACCAAAAATACAAAAATTAGCTGGGAGTGGTGGCACACACCTGTGATCCAGCTACTCAGGAGGCTGAGACAGGAGAATCGCTCAAACCTGGGAGGCTGAGGTTGCAGTGAGCCAAGATTGTGCCACTGCACTCCAGCCTGGGCAACAGAGTGAGACTCTGTCTCAAAAAAAAAAAGGAACTCTGCAATAAATTTTATGTTCGTATGTCTGTGTGTATATGTGTAAGTGTATGTAATGGATAAATTCCTTGAAGTGGGATCTTCAAATAAATCACATTCTAAATTTGTTATTCCTATTGCAAATTGCTTTCCCCAAGAGATTATACTAATTTGTATCCCCACTGACAATATACAGAAGTGCTGTTTTTCTCACAGTGTCACAAACACCACAGGAATTACTTTGAATCATACTACATGCAGAATTCTCTATTATCCTTTTCTTACTCACACGATGGGTGGGTTCAGTCACTTGACAGGTGACAGCCCAATGATGACAATGAAGGAGGATTTGGCAAGGGATTTTATTCCTTGCAATAAGGAGAACACCAGGGATAGCTCCCAAACCACTGCCTCCCCAAGCTGGGGATGGGGTCTGGCATTATAAGCATAAGGTAATGAGGTGTAACCTGATTGGATCTTGCAATGAGGAGATGCTGGGATACATGATATGGCAGGATCTGGCCATGGGCTGATGCCAGAGCTCAATCTGATTGGATTCTGGATCCTGCCATACAGTGTCCATTTCTTAATTCCTTCCCACTCCTTAGCCCAAACACTTAGGTTCTTCCTGTGGGTGCAAGCTTGGTTTATCTAGGCATGCTGAGGTCACATGACTCGAGGGTCCATGGCGAATGAAAAACAGATCTCGATGTAAAAAGATCACATGCGGTGGTTCACACCCGTAGTAATCCCAGCACTTTGGGAAGCCGAGGCAGGTGGATCACAAGGTCAGGAGATTGAGACTATTCTGGCCAACATGGTGAAACCCCGTCTCAACTAAAAATACAAAAATTAGCTGGGTGTGGTGGCGTGCTCCTGTAATCCCAGCTCCTCAGGAAGCTGAGGCAGGAAAATTCCTTGAACCTGGGAGGTGGAGATTGCAGTGAGCCAAGATAATGCCTCTGCACTCCAGCCTGGGTGACAGAGCGGGAGAGACTCCCTTTCAAAAAACAAAACAAAACAAAACAACAACAACAAAAGAGGAACCAGATTGGTCAGGTGTGGCTACACTTTTTCCCTTAACACACTTGAACATGTTCTCCTTGTTAAGTAGTCTTGATAGGTGTAATCCTCAGTGGTAATTGAGGTAAGCATGTTCTTTCTGTCCTTGCCAGTTGTCAGTATTATATTTAACACTGCATTTTTTTTTTTTACTTTTAAAAAATTTTTATTTTTTCATCCTCATCTTCTCTATATGCTGCTTAAAATGCTTGTGACCAGGACTTTTTTTCCTTTTGAACCATCCTTTTAGGACAAATTTCATGGAATGAAGGTATTATGTCAAAGGACATTTTTGTTAAATTGTGTTATACACTTTGTTTTACCAGATTACATTCCTAACAATAATGTATGAATGCCTGTGTGGCAGAAGCATTTCCATGTTAGATATTAAAATTAAAATTTATGTTTTTTTTAATGGAAATATGGCTCATTTTTGTAGTTTTAATTTGCACTTATTCGATCAGGAAGTTTGGCCATTTTGCCCTAGTTTTCTTTTTTTTTTTTCTATTTTATTTTACATGTCATCTAAACGATCTATTCATATCTTTTGACTATTATCTTTTGGGGCCCTCATCTGCAGCACTGGGTACACATTTAGATGTTATAGATCTTAATCTTTTTACCCTGTGTGGTTAAAATTCTCCTTAATCTTTTAAATGTTGTTACTACTGTATGGAAGTTTTAACTGTTTCTATAAGTAAATCTGAGCTTTTTCTTTTATAATTATCTTTTCACTGCTTCAAATCTTAGGATGATATCATTTTCCCAAAGACCTGTAACTCTCTTCTACCAATTTTAGTGATTATATATTTAAATTTATCTTTATAATTTAAATTTTAACTGCCAGGCGCAATGGCTCACACCTGTAATCCAGCACTCTGGGTGGCCGAGGCGGGTGGATCACCTGAGGTTAGGAGTTCAAGACCAGCCTGGCCAACATGGTGACACATTGTCTCTACTGAAAATACAAAAATGAGCCGGGCATGGTGGCAGGCACCTGTAATCTCAGCTACTTGGGAGGCTCAGGCAGGAGAATCGCTAGAACCCAGGAGGCAGAGGCTGCAGTAAGCTGAGACTGCACCACTGCACTTCAGCCTGGAGAGCAAGACTCCATCTCAAAAAAAAAAAAGAAAAAGAAAAAAACCTGCACACAATTAGGTCTAGCACAGTGGCTCAGGCCTGTAATCCCAGCACTTTGGAGGCCAAGATGGGCGGATCACCTGAGGTCGGGAGTTCAAGACCAGCCTGACCAACATGGTGAAACCCCGTCTTTAAAAAAATAAATAAAATTAAATTAAAAATTAAAAAATTAAATAAATTTTAATTTAATGAGCATTTATTTTTATGTTTGCTGGAAATTATAAATCTAATTTTTTTCTAAATTGCTATCTAATTATCTAAACACCATTTATTTTATTTTATTTTTTTTCTTTCTTTATTTTTTTTTGTTTTGTTAAGACAGGGTTTCACCATATTGGTCAGGCCGGTTTTGAACTCTGAACCTCAGGTGATCCACCCACCTCGGCCTCCCAAAGTGCTGGGATTACCACGCCCAGCCTAAATACCATTTATTAATCATTAACTTTCCTCAATTTGTGAAGTTTGATTTATTATGTTTTTTAAAATTATACTTTATGTTCCGGGATACATGTGCAGAATGTGCAGGTTTGTTACATAGGTATACATGTGCCATGGTGGTTTGCTGCACCCATCAACCTGCCGTCTAGGTTTTAAGCCCTGCGTGCATTAGGTTTGTCCTAATGCTGTCTCTCCCCTTGCCTCCTGACCCCCAGTAGGCCCGGTGTGTGATGTTCCCCTCTCCGTGTCCATGTGTTCTCATTGTTCAACTCTCACTTACGAGTGAAAACATGTGGTGTTTGGTTTTCTGTTTCTGTGTTAGTTTGCTGAGAATGATGGTTTCCAGCTTCATTCATGTCCCTGCAAAGGATATGATCTCATTATGGCTGCATAGTATTCAGTGGTGTATATGTGCCACATTTTCTTTATCAGTCTATCATTGATGGACATTTGGGTTGCTTCCAAGTCTTTGCTATTATAAATAGTGCTGCAGTAAACATACGTGTTCATGTGTCTTTATAGTAGAGTGATGTATAATCTTTTGGGACTATACCCAGTAACGGGATGATTTATTATGATTTATATGTGTACATACACACACTTATTTTCATACACTTTTTTTTTTGAGACAGTTCTCACTTTGTCACCCAGGCTGGAGTGCAGTGGCATGATCTCAGCTCATTGCAGCCTCAACCTCTTGGGCTCAAGTAATCTTCCCACTTCAGCCCCCAAGTAGCTAGGAGTACAGGTTTGCACCACCACACCCGGCTAATTTTTTTGTAATTTTCTTTTTTCCCCAAATCAATAGGTTCTTTTATTGCATTATCTATCTATCTATTTATTTTTTCGAGACGGAGTTTCGTGTTGTTACCCAGGCTGGAGTGCAATGGCACGATCTCGGCTCACCGCAACCTCCGCCTTCTGGGTTCAAGCAATTCTGCCTCAGCCTCCCGAGTAGCTGGGACTACAGGCACGCACCACCATGCCCAGCTACTTTTTTTTTTGTATTTTAGTAAAGACGGGGTTTCACCTTGTTGACCAGGATGGTCTCAATCTCTTGACCTCGTGATCCACCCGCCTCGGCCTCCCAAAGTGCTGGGATTATAGGCGTGAGTCACCGCGCCCGGCCTTATTGCATCATTTAAAAGTTACAAATAAGTCTTAGGAATCATCCAGCATCTTGTTTCTGTAGCTGGACATGGGGTCTTATTCATCACCCTGCTGAACAGTTCCTTTTTCAGAGACAGAGACGCCATCCAAATATTTCCTGATATTCTTGTTTTTAACTGTTGTGGCTTGCTGAATCAAAGCCGCTGAATTTGAAACAAGTTCAATGCCATTTCCTTCAAGGATTATTATTCTTTCTGGGCTTGAGATATTGAACAAGGAATACCTGGCCTCATCTGAACCCTGGGGAGATATATTTCACCCAAGAAATTTCGTATTTCAACAAGAGACCGGTTCTCCTGGATAACGACGTTGATGGGGAATGCGCATGCACAGACCTCATCTTGTAACGAAAGCCCAGTGCAACACCCTTTATCATATTTGGTCCATGACTACAAATAGTCCCAATGGTAGCCAGCTCCTTTCTGTCACCCACCATTTGTCAACCTGGAGCCTCTTTTTTTTCTTTCCAAGAGGACTGAGTTTTACGTTGATGTGATGGAACTCCCTCCACAGCATTCCTCTGGGGTCCTTCACGATGACCCTGCATCCCTTCAGAGTAACGTTGACATTTTCTGGAATGTCAGCAGTCTGATTGCTGAGAATCATCTTTATTCTCATAGTAGATGCGGCTAAAAACAAAAACAAAGCAAAACATTAAAAAGAAAGACAAAAAAAATTAAATGAAAGTTGCCAGAAATAAAAAAACAAAATAAAACATGTTTTGTAGTTTTTATAGAGACTGGGTTTCACATGTCACCTAGGGTGGTCTCAAACTCCTGCATTCAAGCAATCTGCCCACATCGAGCTCCCAACGTGCTGGGATTGTAGGCGTGAGCCACCGCACCCAGCAGTATACACACATTTCCATTTCTGGGTATCCTATTTTTCTTCTGATCTGTATGTCTATTTTGATGCTCATTACCCAGTCTTTTAATTATGTTCTAACATCTAGTAGTGGTAGTTCCCTCCTCCATCTCATTGATGAAACATTTTCTAATATTATTTGAAATTCTTATCCCCTAAAATTTCCTAAGTATCGTAATTCACATGGTTGAGTTTCTAAGGCCATCCCAGGTCATGCTGTCTTCTCTAGCATGGCCTATGCTTCAGGGCGCAGTGAAAGCCCCTGCGTAAAGCCTTTCCTCCTCCCACTCCTGCAAACGTCTCAGACCTGCACATCCACCTAATCTATGTGGAGTAGTATCCAGGATTCTCAAATGGTCCCCCAGTTCCACACGCCCCATTGTGTACATGTCTTGCCTGATCCTCAGGACTTTGAATTTGATGGATTTTACTCTGGTGTCTAGGTTATGTTACAGAATACAGTTGACGTTAAGAAAGGGAGATTAGGCCGGGCATGGTGGCTCACGCCTGTAATCCCAGCACTTTGGGAGGCCGAGGCGGGTAGATCACTTGAGGTCAGGATTTCGAAACCAGACTGTCCAACATGGCGAAACCCCATCTCTACTAAAAATACAAAATTAGCCAGGCATGGTGGTACATGCCTGTAATCCCAGCTACTTGGGAGGCTGAGGCAGGAGAATCGCTTGAACCTGGGAGGCGGAGGTTGTAGTGAGCCAAGATTGCGCCATTGCACTCCAGCCTGGGCAACAAGAGCAAAATTCCATCTCAAAAAAAGAAAAGAAAGAAAGAGAGAGAGAGAGAGAAAGAAAGAAAAGAAAGAGAGATTATCCAGGTGGTCCTGACTTAATCACAGGAGCCCATTACAAGCACAGAGTTTGGCTGAGCGAGATGGCTCTCACTTATAATCCCAGCACTTTGGAAGGCCAAAGTGGGCAGATTACTTGAGGTCAGGAGTTTGAGACCAGCCTGACCAACATGGTGAAAATTGTCTCTGCTAAAAATACAAAAAAATTTCTACAGGCATGTGCTTGTAATCTCAGCTACTTGGGAAGCTGAGACACAAGAATTGCTTGAACCCAGGAGGCAGAGGTTGCAATGAGCCAAGATCACACCACTGCACTCCAGCCTGGGCAACAGAGTGAGACTGTCTCAAAAATCAAAAAACAAACAAGTAAAACAAACAAAGCAGAGAGTTTGGCAGCTAACAGAAGTGACAGTAAGAGAAATGTTCCAGCAGGTCTAGAGGAAAGCAAATAATCCCCATCGTGAACTGCAGATGGAGAGGTGCAACCTCTAGGAGCTGAAAGCAGTCCCTGATTGCAACTCATAGGCAAAAGGTACCTCAGGCCTCCAACCACAAAGAATTGAATTCTGCCAACAACTGGTGAGCTTGGAAGATACAGGAGCAGAAGAACCACCTCCCTCCTCTTATGGTCCTGAGAAGTGAGATAAGATCGATTTTTTTTTTTTTTTTTTTGAGACAGAGTCTCATTTTGCTGCCTAGGCTGGAGTGCAGTGGTGCAGTCTTGGCTCACTGCAACCTCTGCCTCCCAGGTTCAAGTGATTCTCCTGCCCCAGCTTCCTGCGTAACTAGGATTATAGGCATGTATTTTATATTTTTAGTAGAGACAGGGATTTCTCCATGTTGGTCAGGCTGGTCTCGAACTCCTGCCCTCAAGTGATCTGTGTGCAACCTCTGCCTCCTGGGTTCAAGCAGTTCTTTGCCTTAGCCCTCCCGAGTAGCTGGGATTGCAGGCGCCTGCCACCATGCCCAGCTAACTTTTTGTATTTTTAATAGAGACAGGGTTTCACCAACTTGGCCAGGCTGGCCTTGAGCTACTGACCTCGTGATCCATCTGCCTTGGCCTCCCAAGGTGCTGGGATTACAGGCGTGAGCCACTGCACCTGGCCAAAAGCATACAAACTTCTTCACAGGTGTTTTATAGGAGCCCTCCAAAAAAATGAAGACCCAAAGAAGCAGTTATTGTCAGTTTCTTCCATTCTGGAATGGACACGATAGTAAACTCTGAAAACGTGTAAGGCAAAGGGGCTTGTGCTAGAATAGTTATTAGGGTAGGAAAGTAACTAGGAAAAGAAAGGCTTGTTTGTACAGAATTTCCTTGACCTGAAGTGTCTCCCTTGATGACAAGAATGTTGCATCTTGCTAGCATAGGGAGGGTGTCTTTCACATGGGAATTTAATCTTCTGCTTTTAAGAAACAGGACGAAGGTCAAAGCGATCTTTTTGCAACCTGCTGTTTCTCAGGTCCCTTTAACTTAAATAATCAGTATGCCAGGACAGCATATCCTTCAAAAAGGTCCCTGAGCCCCAGATGAGATTGTTGGCAACTCCAGTCAACACAAGCCCAGCCCTGCCACAGCTGTATTCTTTTTTTTTTTTTTTTTGAGACCGATCTCGGCTCACTGCAACCTCTGCCTCCTGGGTTCAAGCGATTCTGTCTCAGCCTCCTGAGTAGTTGGGATTACAGGCATATGCCACCATGCCTGGCTAATTTTGTATTCTTAGTAGAGACAGGTTTCTCCATGTTGGTCAGGCTGATCTTGAACTCCTGACCTCTGGTGATTCACCTGCCTTGGCCTCCCAAAGTGCTAGGATTACAGGTGTGAGCAGCTGTATTCACCTACAGAAAGGTGAGCTAATAAATGGGTATTGCTCCCAAGCTTCTACATTTGTGGTAATTTGTTACATAGCAATATCAAACAAATTTAATGGCAACATGCAATTTAGTACTTGATCCCTCTCCTGTCATTTACTCATTGTTTTGCATGTATAAATCTTGCCTGCCTTAACCAGATTATAACCTCCCTAAGAACCAGACCAAATTTGATGTTTTTTTCTGCATAGCCAAATTATCTCCCATGCCATAGGGGCTACTCTGGAAGGAAGGTGGGGTGAGTGTTTAACCTCCAGGCTTTAGAATCAGCCAGCCAGGCACAATGGCTCATACCTGTAATCCCAGCACTTTGGGAGGCCAAGGCAGGTGGATCACCTGAGGTTGGGAGTTCAAGACTAGCCCGGCCAACCTGGTGAAACCCTGTCTCTACTAAAAATACAAAAATTAGCCAGGTGTGGTGGCAGGTGCCTGCAATCCCAGCTATGCAGGAGGTTGAGGCAGGAGAATCACTTGAACCTGGGAGGAAGATGTTGCAAGTGAGCCGAGATCTCGCCATTGCATTCCAGCCTGGGTGACAAAGCGAGGCTTCGTCACACACACACACAAAAGAAAAATAGAATCAGCCAGGCGCGGTGGCTCAAGCCTGTAATCCCAGCACTTTGGGAGGCCGAGGCGGGAAGATCACAAGGTCAGGAGTTCGAGACCATCCGGACCAACATGGTGAAACCCCGTCTCCATTAAAAAGGAAAAAAAAGTAAAAAAAAAAAGAAAGAAAGAAAAATAGAATCGGCCTGCCTTGATCCTTTTGTAGTTAGTGAGTTTAATGACTGGGTGTTCACGCACTTGCGTGAGATGTGCCACCCTCAAACTTTGTTACGATGTCAGCTCATTACCTAACTTGAAAAAAAAAAAAAAGAATCAGACTGCCTTGGTTTAAGTCTTGGCTTAAACTTTCTAAGCTTTGATTCCTTCATCTTTAAAATAGGAATAAAGTGCATTAGAAAAACATACCCAAACATCATTATCAGCAACTACTTCATAGGGGATGATTGTAGGATCAAATTTCATAGAAGGTTTGTAAAGATTAAATGAAATGGTGTTTAGAAAGTTCTTAGAACAGGCTGGCCACAGTGGCTCACTCCTATAATCCCAGCACTTTGGGAGGCCAAGGCAGGTGGATAACGAGGTCAGGAGATAGAGCCCATCCTGGCCAACATAGTGAAACCCCGTCTCTACTAAAAAAATTACAAAAAATTTAGCCAGGTGGGGTGGTGGGTGCCTGTAATCCCAGCTACTGGGGAGGCTGAGGCAGGAGAATTGCTTGAACCCAGGAGGCAGAGGTTGCAATAAGCCAAGATTGTGCCACTGCACTTCAGCCTGGGCAACAGAGTGAGACTCCATCTCAAAAAAAAAAAAAAACCTTAGAACAGTGCATAGCACATGGTAAAGCTCTATAAATATAGCTCTGTGTTTGTAGAAAAACAGCCTCTTTAACATGTCTGCCCTTCCATATGTGCTAAATTTGTTTTGTGTCACATAACACTGGCCCTATCTCCCTACACACACACTCGCATCCCCACTTCCACCTCCTGGCTGCCCACCAGGGATAGGTGCACTAAATCCAGCCATTAGACTCGATTGACAACCAGTTTAATCTCCTGAAAATCTGGAATCAAGCCAGGGAGAGACCAAGCTGCTTTGCTGCATGACACAAGCTAGAAGGCCAAGCGGAACCACATCTGGATTCATGGCCAGAGCCAGAGCCAGAGCCACACGCCCATGCTACAGTTACAGAATGGCAGATGCCAAGAGGAAGCCAGTTTCTTTAGAGAAACACAGAGTGGACATGAAGAAAAGGACAGGGCTGAGAGACAGTGTCCCCAGAAAAAGGGATGGGGCAGTACCTTCCCGGGGCTGGCAGTTCCCAGCACCACTTCCCACCGTGCCTAGGTGGACTTGTGTCCCCAAATCTCCATGTCCTCAGAAGTATCCCTTGCAAACAAACAAGCCCTGGCAAAAAAAAAAAAAGGCTGCTGTGGGTGATAAATCAGACAATTGATCAGGTTCTAATACATCCTGGGACACCAGGCTCTGGTGCTGACTCCACATCAATGTAAAAGACAGTTAAATGGGCCGGGCGCAGTGGCTTACTCCTATAATCCCAGTACTTTAGGAGGCCGAGGCGGGTGGATCACGAGGTCAAGAGATTGAGACCATCCTGGTCAACATGGTGAAACCCTGTCTCTACTAAAAATACAAAAATTAGCTGGGCATGGTGGCGCGTGCCTGTAATCCCAGCTACTCGGGAGGCTGAGGCAGGAGAATTGCTTGAACCCAGGAGGCAGAGGTTGCAGTGAGCCGAGATCGCACCTTAGAACTCCAGCTCAAAAAAAAAAAAAAGACAATTAAATGATCTGGGTGCAGTGGCTTATTGCTGTAATCCCAGCACTTTGGGAGGCCGAGGTGGGCGGATCATGAGGTCAAGAGATCGAGACCGTCCTGGCCAACATGGTGAAACCCCATCTTAAAAAAAAAAAAAAAGAAAAAAGGGAAAAAAAGACAATTAAATGATAATTTTCTGTGGTATTTTTCCAGACCATCTTTAAACTCAGCACAGTTGAATTCCCAGTGGCCTCTGGAGGGCACTGTTCAGTTAAGATTATTCCAAGGTAGTGAGCACTACACCAGCAGAGCATTTAAGGAAAAGGTATTTGAAACAATAGTTACCATTTCCTGAGTACCAACAACATGCTCAGCACAGTGCTGCTTGCTTTAGGTACGTAATACCTTAAGCGATCACAGTGACTGTTTCTATCCAGCAATTGCAGGTTGTTTTCCAACACTGTTACTTATTTCTGCAGGCATGCTATTTTTGTCAAGTAAAAGGAAAGCTTTTTTTTTCTTTTAATGAACAGGAAGACTGAGTTTACAGCTTCTGATGAGAAACAGTTCAAGTTCACTTGGCCCTCCATGTACTCCTTTTTAATTAGAAAACAACAAATTAAATGTAGCGAGATTGCAACACAGAAGGAAAAAGGTATTTGGTCTATGGGGGTGTAAATACCTGGATCCCTCTTCTCTCTCAAGGTGAGCCAATGTGTTTCCTGTCTCCTGCCTTTTATCCCCTGCAAGATAATCGTGCTGGTTTCATGCCAGGCTGTGGGCTGCTAGTGAGTGGGGGCTGCTCTGCAGGGGTAGAGTTTCTGTGCTTCTCTACCTTGCTCAGTGCCACCTGGTGGGGAGGATAGGAGTGAGGCTCCACACCTTTCCAGGTGACAGTTCCCTGCAGTCTGAAAACAGCCACTCACCTGTTTCCCTTTTATTTGTATTTTTTACAAGATATTTGAGGCTGGGTGTGGTGGCTCACGCCTGTAATCCCAGCACCTTGGGAGGCTGAGGTGGGGGCATCACTTGAGATCAGGAGTTTGAGTCCAGCCTGGCCAACATGGTGAAACCCCATATCTACTAAAAATAGAAAAATTAGCTGGGTGTGGTGACATGCACCTGTAATCTCAGCTATTCAGGAGGCCGAGGCAGGAGAATTGCTTGAACCTGGGAGGCAGAGTGGCAGTAAGCCAAGATTACACCAGTGCACTCCAGCCTGGGCAATAATATTTCTGTCTCAACAAAAATAAATAAGTAAAAATAAAAATAATTTTAAAAATAGCCTTAGTGAGATTTTCACATACTATAAAATGTATCATTTAAAATGTACAATGAGTGGCTTTATATATTCACAGGATTGAGTATCACCAGTATCTAATTTTAGGATATTTTTATCCTTCCAAAAAGAAGCCACATACCCATTACAGGCATTCACCATACTCGGCTTCTCCAAGCCCTGGGAGAACAGAGACTGCTTTCTGTTCCTATAGATTTACCTATTCCAGGTATTTCAATCTGTGGTCTTTTGTAACTGGCTTCATTCACTTAGTGTAACGCCTTCAGTGCTCATCGATGTTTCCGCAGGTTTCAGAACTTTACTTCGTTATGTTGGCAAATAGTATTCCATATGTTTAACCATATTTGTTTAGCCATTCATCCATTGTAGACATTTGGGCCTTTTCCACTTTTTAACTCTTATTATGAGTCATGCTGTGTTTACAAGCTTTTGTATGAGTATGTTTTTAGTTCTCTTGGATATATACGTAAGAATGGAATTGATGATGACATAGTAACTATGTATAACTTTAAAAGGAATTGCCAAATTGTTTTTCAGGACCATTTTACATCCCCACCTGCAGGGTATAAGGGTTCTAATTTTTCCATATTCCTGCCAACATGTGTGCTCTGTCTCTATTATAGATCAGCCATCCCAGTGGGTGTGAAGTTACCGCACTGTGACTTTGATTTATATTCCCTAATGGTTAATCATGTTGAACCTTTTCATGTGTTTTTGACCCTTTGTACGTCTTTGGAGATATGTCTGTTTATTTTAGTTTTTGAGACAGGGTCTTGCTGTGTCACCCAGCCTGGAATGCAGTGGAATGAGTGCAGTGCAGAGGCTCACGGTAGCTTCAACCTCCTGGGCCCCAGCAATCCTCCTTATTCTCCTGAATAGCCAGGACTGCAGGCACATGCCACTGCATCTGGCTAATTAAAAAAAAAAATTTTTTTTTTGGTAGAAATAGGGTCTTGCTATGTTTCCCAGGCTAGTCTCAAACCCCTGGCCTCAAGCGATCTTCACGCCTCAGCCTTCCAAAGCACTAGGATTACAAGTGTGAACCACCATGCCCAGCTAGAAATGTCTACTTAAATTCTTTACCCACTTGCAAATTGAGTTGTTAGAATTCTTTATATAGACTAAATAGCCTAGATATAAGTTCCTTATCAGATATGTGATTTACAGATATTTTCTCAGGCAACTGCACATATTAAACAGTTGTCATGGGTTTTTTGCAACAAATAACCTAGGGATAAAGCTGTTCTTGCAGCATCAACTCTGAATCAAGTCAAGTAAAGAGAAACCTTGAAAATGGAGCCTTTCAGTGAGCCACCCAACAGGTCAAATGGTAACGGTGCTGTGAAGATAGAGTTTTGGGGAACCTCCAAACTCGTTCTGCCTCAGTGGCTCCTAGTGATGTTTCAAGCTTTTGGCTAACTTCCAGAGTTCTGGAAAAGTTGATTTTGGTCATTTTTTTCCAGTGTTTTTGTTACTCTTATAGAGGAATAGATTTTTGGAGGTCTTTGTTTTTATCATTCCTGAAGTACTTTTTCCAGTAAACTTATCTTTGAAATATACATAAAGGCACATATCAAAAGTAATCAGCTTCGTGAATTTTTTTTTTTTTGACAGTCTTACTCTGTCACCAAGGCTGGAGTGCAGTGGCATGATCTTGGCTCACTATAACCTCTGCCTCCCAGTTCAAGTGATGCTTCTATCTCAACCTCCAGAGTAGATGGGATTGCGGGCATGTGCCGCCACATCTGGCTAATTTTTGTATCTTTAGTAAAGATGGGGTTGAAAAGGCTGGTCTTGAACTCCTGACATCAGGTGATCTGCCTGCCTCAGCCCCACAAAGTGCTGGGATTAGAGGTATGAGCCACCACACCCAGCCCAGCTTAGTGAACTTTTATATTAACCATCACCCAAACTGAGAAACAGAGCTTAACTAGTATGTCAGAGCCCTCTTCTTACCTCTTACCAGTTACTAACTCTGCCTTGCCAAAGTGAAGTGGTATCAATAGCTGTAAGAACTTTCCTGTCTATGGCTGGGTATGGTGGCCGAAGCCTGTAATCCCAGCACTTTGGGAGGTCACGGTGGGTGGATCACTTGAGGTCAGGAGTTTGAGACCATCCTGGCCAACATGGTGAAACCCCATCTCTACCTAAAATACAAAAAATTAGCCAGGTGTGGTGGTAGGTGCCTGTAATCCCAGCTGCTCAGAAGGCTGAGGCAAGAAGGTCGCTTGAGCCTGGGAGTTTGGAGGTTGCAGTGAGCCAAGACTGGCCACTGTACTCCAGCCTGGGTGACAAAGCGAGACTCCATCTCAAAACAGCAACAACAACAAAAAAAACTTTCTTGTCTAGCACCAATATGATTTTTTCCAACTCTGTTTGATTCTACTTGTTCGAATTTTCCCTCCAAACCACTCCCTTAATACATTTAATCTGATGGCATTTTTAACTGTGAATTTTATTTTTTTAATATTCAACTTTGTAAAAATTATTAACTAGCCTATTTGGGATATCCATTTGTTTGTGTCAAGCTCCTCCTGCCTCCTCAGATTCCTCTATCGTCACAACCTTTCCTTATCAGTAAGCCAGGCCCTGGAGTACTGGCTGTTAATTCTCCTCTATCCCTTTTCCCAGACGTGCAGACACCCTTGATCCTTCACCTAAAAAGGGAAGCTGAAATGTCTTCAGGATAAAGTTATGTGTTTTTCATGAGACTTCCGCACGGTGTCCAAACGGTCTGATCTGTACAGATAGAAGGGACACTTCTTAGAGTCTTTTGGGAGAAGCCTTATCCTGCAATTCTGATTTCTTTGCTTTTCCTGACCAAGGCTTCTCAGGCTAATTCAGAGCCATTGTGGCACAGCTCAGACAGCAGGCGTTGACATTCTAAAGTTCCTTCTCCGGAGGAATTCTCCCAGTGGGAAAGCAAGGTGGGCTGGAAGACTTCCATGGGGCAACTTATGAAGTGTGGAGACCCGGCTCCCTGTTAGTCTTTTTCCTTATCAGAGATCATTACTCTGTAGAAAAGGAGATGTTCTAATGGAGGATTCAGCTAGATGTAGGAAGTCACAGTGATATGGACATTTGAAAGTAGTTGCTTGGGAAGTGAAAAGGGGTCAAAGTGGTTAAACTTAATGGTACAAAGAATAACTATGGCACGGGAAAAACGGTAAATGGAGTAAAAAGTTTGGACAAAGATAAGGGCTCGAAGTAACTAATGAAATGATTAAACATCAATTCTGATTTGTTTTTTTTTTTTTTTTGAGACAGAGTCTTGTTCTATTGCCCAGGCTGGAGTGCAGTAGCGTGATCTTGGCTCACTGCAACCTCCACCTCTGGGGTTCAAGCAATTCTTCTGCTTCAACCTCATGAGTAGCTGGGACTACAGGCATGTGTCACCACGCCCAGCTAATTTTTGTATTTTTTTGGTAGAGACAGGGTTTGACCATGTTGGCGAGAATGGTCTCGATCTCTTGACCTTGTCCTCCCGGAGTGATGGGATTACAGGCGTGAGCCATCGCGCCCAGCCTCCTGGTGAATTTTTTTCATTTTGATATCTCAAGCCCCACAGGTGGTGGATGACCTCAGCTTGTAGAGACAAAAAAAAATCAGTGACTAGGGAACATACCTTTAAGAGCTTTATCTCATTTGAGCATCAGTTGGTCTAAATAAGGAGTGATCAAAAAGCAAGAAACATGAACTCTTCAAGTCTATTTGCTTTTGAGAAATATCTGCTAGTGTTTCAAAACTTTGATAGCCTCATGAGGTGGATTCAACTCTTAGATGTTTTTGAGACAAAGAAAGAACATTCTATGTGTTAGAGGAAGACACTTCAAATTGCAGCTGTGCTGACTTCTTCCTGTGCACGTAATCCAAAGATAGTGGGGCCAAACAGTGGTCACTGATGTGTAGGCCTCAGTGGCTGCGTGGTTGTGAGATGAGATCACTGCAAGTTATTATCCCTCCTATATCTTCCGTACTTTTCTTCTATATGCTGTGTTGTTCTATTTAATGTTTTCAAAATTTTATCTTTTAGAGCCGGGTACAGTGGCTCATGCCTGTAATCCCAGCACTTTGTGAGGCCTACGCAGGTGAATCACTTGAGGTCAGGAGTTTGAGACCATTCTGGCCAACATGGTGAAACCCCGTCTCTACTAAAAATACAAAATTAGCTGGGTATGGTGGTGGGCACCTGTAATCCCAGCTACTCAGGAGGCTGAGGCAGGAGAATCGCTTGAACCCAAAGGTTGCAATGAGCCAAGATTGCGCCATTGCACTCCAGCCTGGGCAACAAGAGTGAAACTTCATTTCAAAAAAAAAAAAAAAAAGTATCTTTTAGCGTCAAGGACCCTGCCTTACTGACCAAGAAGATAAGAATTCATCTAGGGATGGTTACATGAACTCATCTTCTCAGTCTTGATTTCTCCAGCGGATGTTTAACTTTTCATCAATTGGACCGAGAAAATGAAAGCTTCATTGTCCTGGGTTGAGTGAGCACCTCTAACTAGCACAGCACCTAACACCTGGCGAAAGCTCAGCAAATGTTTGTTGAGAGACATAAGCGTTCCTTCGGAAAAATCCAAGTCTTGGGTTTGTGCCTCCCCAACTCCCATTCCCCTCCCCTCCCCGCTTCACCTCCCTTCTTTCTCTTGCTCTCTTTCTTCTTCCTTCCTTCCTTCCCTCCCCCCATCTCTCTCTCTCTCTCTCTGATGGAGTCTGGCCCTGTTGTCCAGGTGGCACAATCTCAACTCACTACAACCTCCACCTCCTGGGTTCAAGTGCTTCTCCTGTCTCAGCCTCCCAAGAAACAGATTAGTCATGTGCCACCACGCCCAGCTAATTTTTATATTTTTAGTAGACACGGGGTTTTGCCATGTTGTCCAGGCTGGACTCCAACTCCTGACCTCAGGTGATCCGTTCGAAGTGCTGGGATTACAGGCATGAGCCTCCTCGTCTGTCCTGTGTATCTTCTTTCACTGGTCCTGAGTCAGTCCCGTTATTTCCAGCAGGCGCGTCACTCATTGAGAATGTAGTCATAAACCCTTGTGGGTCTCAATTTGGAATGGCCATGATTGTCCACCTAAAAATAAATAAAAGTGTTATGTGTTAAGTGCTTTTTAAATCTGTTGTTTGCAAAAAGGATTCTGCATTGGTGCTCCCAATTTACCAGTCTGACTTAGATGTTTTGAAATAGAAGGAAATGTTTCCCTATTTAAAAACAGCACAGTGGTGGTATTTGTGTAAGCCTGTTTCAATGTTTTCTCTATAAATGAATAATTTTATTCGCTTTTTTTTTTTTTTGAGACAGAGTCTTGCTCTGTGGCCCAGGCTGGAGTGCAATGGCATGATCTCAGCTCACTGCAACCTCCACCTCCAGGGTTCAGGCAATTCTCTTGCTTCAGCCTCTCAAGTAGCTGGGATTAAAGGTGTGCAGCAGCACGCCCAGCTAATTTTTGTGTTGTAGAGATGGGGTTTCGCCGTGATGGCCATGCTGGTTTCGAACTCCTGATCTCAAGTCATCCGCCTGCCTTGGCCTCCCAAAGTGCTATGATTATAGTTGTGAGCCACTGCACCTGGCCAATTTTATTGATTTTGAGGGAAAAAGCCATGATTTTTACAAATTTCCCTGACTTGATCTAAATCCTCCTTTCTTTTTCTGAGATCCAGTCTCACCCTGTCACCCCAGCTGGAGTGCAGTGGCATGATTTCAGCTCACTGCAATCTCTGCCTCCTGGGTTCAAGGGATTATCCTGCCTCAGCCTCCTCACTAGCTGGGATTACAGGCATGTACCACCAAGCCTGGCTAATTTGTATTTTTAGTAAAGACAGAGTTTCTCCCTGTTGGTCAGGCTGGTCTCAAACTCCTGACCTCAGATGATCTGCCTACTTTGGCCTCCCAAAGTGCTGTGATTACAGACGTGAGCCACTGTGCCCGGCCAGCTAAGAATGGATTCATATTTTTAAAAGATCATAAAGAATATGAGGGTGGGCACAGTGGCTCATGCCTGTAGACCCAGTACTTTGGAAGTAAAAGTAAAAAACACAAAAAGTTAGCTAGGCATGGTGGATCACACCTGTAATCCCAGCTACTTGGGAGGCTGAGGCAGGAGAATTGCTTGAACTTGGGAGACAGAGGTTACAATGAGCTGAGATCATGCCACTGTATTCCAGCCTGGGTGACAGAGTGAGACTCTGTCTCAAAAAACCAACAAACAAAAAAATTGGCCAGGCATGATGGTGCGTGCCTGTCGTCCCAGCTGCCTGTGAGGCTGACGTGAGAGGATCACCTGAGCCAGTAGGTAGAGGCTGCAGTGAGCCGAGATCACACCACTGTACTCCGGCCTGGGTGAGTGACAAGTGAGACCCTGGCTCAAAAATAAAAAGCACAAAGTAAATGAAGTCAGACCAAAGAAACTGAGATGAACAGCTAAAAAAGAGAGTGAGAAAATATATGTGCTTATTGGTGTCTGTGAAGTTCAGAAACAGGTAAAATACACAAAATTCTGAGAGCTCTTCAATCTGTAAAATATAACATTATATTAAAAATTATATTCTGCATTTTCATACTTTATAGACCCTAGGTTTATTTATTTAATTTTTATATTGTTTTTGAGATAGAGTCTGCCTCTGTTGCCCAGGCTGGAGTGCGGTGGCATGATCTCAGCCCTCCAGATTCAAGCAATTCTCCCACCTCAGCCTCCCAAATAGTTGAGATTACAGGTGCCCACCATCACACCCAGCTAATTTTTGTATTTTTCTTAGAGGTGGGGTTTCGCCATGTTGGCCAGGCTGGTCTTGAACTTCTGACCTCAAGTGATCTGCCTGCCTCAGCCTCCCAAAGTGCTGGGATTACAGGTGTGAGCCACCATGCCCTGCTCAGGTATATTTTAATCCCCAGAAACCCCTGGAGCTGGAAATGCTCCTCAAAGAGATCCGTATAATCACGTGGCTCAGCAGCACAAACAGCCTCTCATCTCTGGAATTACAGTCTAAAATATTTTGATAATTAACCCTCCTTTTCTTCTTTGAAAAAGAAACACACCGAATTTCGAACAGGTAAACAATCATGTCAGTTTGCAGGTGGGTTTTCCAAAGCTGATCTGGAGGCATTGTTCTCTGAAAATAAACAGAACAAAGGCTAGGCAAACAAGTTATCATTATTTTCTTCACAAGTCCATGGTTTTCAATGGTAGTTTTTCATTGACTTAGTGGAGTAGGCTGATATCCATGCACATGAACTCTAAAACCTCCCTGCCACTCTCACGTTATAGCACAACCAGGGCATCTGGATGAGCCACAGAGAATTTCAGGTCTGGGACATTCCCAGGAGGCCAGGTCTGTGAGCACATTCTGCACACCTGGCCTAGCTGACCTTCACACCAATTCTGTTGTGAGAGTTTCTTCATTATCTGAAAAGTCTTTAATGGCCTGGGAGAGAGAGCTCAGCCTCTGCATCTCCCATCCTCCCATGTGGCTTTTCAACATGCATCCCTCCTGCCCTCCAGATCATCTGATGTGCAAGGACCCCAGGAGCTCTCACCAGAAAGATTCAGGCACCTGTTCTGGGTACAGGTTGCTTTCCTCTGCCATCGCTGCATTGTTGTTAACTGCAGAAAAACAGGAAAATGGCATTGCTTTTGAGTTCCTTCAGTTTGCTTTCAATTCTTTTACTCCCCTCCAGAGGCCATCTTTGAAGACAGTTCTGTTGACGGGGTGCAAAATCTTAATTTACTTTTGTAGTACTCCTTGAAGAGAGTTCGAAGCAAACAGAAAGACAAATGTTTGCTTTAGTGATCTTTTATCATTTTATCCTTTGTAATGACCACAGAAGAGCAAGGAGTTTGCACATAAGTTATAAATAATCATGTCAAGGGAAAATGTGGTAAAGGAAAAAAAAAACAGACTTTAAGATCTCATTTTGTTATTATAGAGTAAATAAGCGGCAAATATTTGGTTCATGATATTTCTAAACCTCAAATTTAAGGTTTAGAACTGAGATCTACTGCCTAAGAGATAGCAACCTGACATTTTAGGTAGAAGGGACATGGAATATAATCTTTATTTTCAAGAAGCTTAGGCCGGGCATGGTGGCCCACGCCTGTAATCTCAGCACTTTGGGAGGCTGAGGTGGGCAGATCACTTGAGCATCAGAAGTTCAAGACCAGCTTGAGCAACCTGGCAAAACCCCATGATATGGTTTGTCTGTGTCCCCACCCAAATCTCATATTGAATTGCGGTTCAGTTCCTATAATCCCCATGTGTAGTAAATAACTGGCGAGAGCTCTTGTAATAGTGAGCTTTCAAGAGATCTGATGGTTTTACAACGGGCTTTTCCCTCTTTGCCCAGCACTTCTCCTTCCTGCCATCATGTGAAGAAGGACATGTTTGCTTCCCCTTCTGCCATGATTGTAAGTTTCCTGAGGCCTCCCCTCAGGAGAGAATCAATTAAACCTCTTTCCTTTATAAATTACCCAGTCTCAGGCAGTTCTTTAGAGCAGCATGAGAAGGGACTAATACACCCTGTATCTACCAAAAAAACCCACAAAAATTAGCCAGGCATAGTGGCACGCACCTATACTCCCAGCTACTCGGAAGGCTGAGCGGGGAGGATCACCTGAGCCCAGGGAGGTTGAGTCTGCAGTGAGCCGTGATCATGTCACTGCACTCCAGCCTGGGTCAGACCCTGATTTTTAAAAAAACAACTCATTTTATTCTAAAGGTTTCTTTGATTGGGGGCGTGGTGAAAATCCTGAAAGTTTAATTACTATGGGCCTTGCAAATGCTATTTATATCTCCCCCACACACATTGATTCAAGGAGTAGTCATTTTCATTTTCATTATATATATATATGTTTTACAGTCCAGAGAGGCCTTTTTTAAAACACCTATGATGCCATAAATTCATAGGGAAGAGGTTCCAGCAGTTCAGGCTCCTTCCCATTGGTTCTCACACAGTGTGCTTCTCTGGGTGGAGCAGGCTGGTGCTTCAGTTGAATCAGGTACCTTTCTCTTCGGCTTCTTTCTTTTTCAGATCATTTTCCTTCATGCGTTTCAGGAAGCTATCTTGGCTCTCGGAGTGCTTAATGTGCTCAGTGTGCACACTAATTCTCTTGGCAAAAATCTTGCCCTTAACATGTTTGTTTACATGCCAGCAGCATGCTGGGTGACACATAGACTCTTCCAGTTTCGCCATGGTGACACTTGTGGGGCATTCCCTTTCGAACAGTGCCCATTCCCTTGACGTCTACAGTATCACCTTTCTTATGGATTTGCATATATGTGGCCAAAGGAACAACTCCATGTTTCTGAAAGGCCTGCAGAACATATACTGGGTGCCTCTCTTCTTTCCCTTTGTGCTCATCATTTTGGCTAATTACTAAAGGATGGTGGTTCCACTCATTATATTTTTGAAGCCTCATTTTGGTTTACTTTTTAAAGTGTGTTATCAAAAGGAAAAACATTTAAATTATAAAAGCACTATCTACTCAATTCAGTAAAGCATAAAGAAGAAAGTGAACATTACTTGTCATTCCACCATCCAGTGGTGGGATATTGCTAATATCTGGTCTATTTTCTTCTGAACTCTCTCTATGCACGGGTGCACACACACACACACACACACACACACACCTACAAGAATGGTTTGCTTCGGTTATACACATCTGTGGGTATGAACTTAATGAGTCCTGATTCTACCACTTATAAAATGTGTGACCTTGGGCTCTTTCTTAATCCCACTAAGTCAGGCTTTCCCTAACTGTAAAATGGAATAAAGAACAATACCCAGCGGGGAGCAGTGGCACATGCCTGTAATCTCAGCATTTTGGGTAGGCTGAGGTGGGCGGATCATGAGATCAAGAGATCGAAACCATCCTGGCTAACATGGTGAAACCCTGTCTCTACTGAAAATACAAAAAGTAGCTGGGTTTGGTGGTGCGTACCTGTAGTCCCAGTTATTTGTGAGGCTGAGGCAGGAGAATCACTTGAACCGGGTAGGCGGAGGTTGTACTGAGCAGAGACCGTACCACTGCACTCCAGCCTGGCAACAGAGCAAGAATCTGTCTCAAGAACAATACCTGGCTGGGTGTGGTGGCTCACACCTGTAATCCCAGCACTTTGGGAGGGCAATGTGGGCAGATCACTAGGTCAGGAGTTGGAGACCAGCCTGGCCAATATGGTGAAACCCCGTCTCCACTAAAAATACAAAAAATCAGCCAGGCACGGTGCATGACAGAGTGAGACTCCATCTCAAAAAAAAAAAAAAAAAAAAAAAAAAGAATACGTAACTCCTAAGGCAATGAGAGAGTAAATGAGAGTCTGCATGTGAAGGCTTATCACAGGGACTGACATGCCATGAACACTTAATGAAGGTGAGCCATTAATTTGTAACTTTATCTTGTCACTTAAAAAAAACCATATAGTTTGATAAGCCTTTTGGTAGCTTTGAAAAACTACCAGTTCTCCTCCATTTCATCCCTGTTTTAGCTGGGATTTGCATATATTTGAACTCTTCTACACAAGTTAGAATTCTAAACCTACAATTAGTCATTGTTAATACAATGTTGATGCACATTTACAGTTATGCGCCAGCTCATTCTAGCTCACAACACCTCTGCAAGGTAATTGTCATTATCCCCAGTTACAGATGAGAGAATCCAGGCTGGTAAAGGAGGGATGAGATCTGAACCCAGGCCCCCTGGCTCCACAGCCTCTGTCGACTGGGCCACTCACCCTGACACAGCCCATCCAGCCTTCCAAAGGCACTGTGATAAGTCTGAAAGCAGTGTCTTGGCCTGGATCTGGCTGGTTTCTAATAGAGCAACTGCTATCTGCTAGACAGGGAAACCCCCTGGACCAGAAGTCAAGAAACCTGGGTTCCTAGAAGTGCCCACATCCTTTTCACAGTTTCATTATTCTGGAGTGTGTATAATCATATCTATCATTCCTTCTTTGTGGGGTGAAGTGAAAGGCAGATAAAAGCAAAGATATACTAACAATATGACAGGAGTTTCAAAAGGTATAGATGACTTTGTGACTAATTACGAATACTTTTTTTTTTTGCCTCCACCTCCCTACTAATACTTTCATTACTAATTACTATTACTAATAATAATGAAATGTTTTTTTTCCTCCCGTTTTTCTTTTTCTTTTTGAAATGGAGTTTCGCTCTTGTTGCCCAGGCTGGAGTGCAATGACTTGATCTCAGCTCACTGCAAACTCTGCCTCCCAGGTTCAAGCGATTCTCCTGCCCCAGTCTCCTGAGTAGCTGGGATTACAGGTGTGCGCCACCACACACAGCTAATTTTGTATTTTTAGTAGAGACAGGGTTTCACCACGTTGGTCAGGCTGGTCTTGAACTCCTGGACTACCACCCCAGACTACCACCCTGTTTTTAATGAAATTCTTTATGACTCTGGTAATTCCAAAGTGTTTTCCCACCCTGGACATATTAACAACAACTTTTTTTTTTTTCTTTTCTTTTCTTTTAGATGGAGCCTTGCTTTTTCACCCAGGCTGGAGTGCAGTGGCACAGCCTCAGCTCACTGCAACCTTCACCTCCTGGGTTCAAGCAACTCTCCTGCCTCAGCCTCCTAAATAACTGGAATTACAGGCGCCTGCCACAACACGCAGCTAATTTTTGTATTTTTCAGCAGAGACGGGGTTTCACCAAGTTGGCCAGGCTGGTCTCAAATTCCTGAGCTCTAGTGTGCACCTGCCTCAGCCTCCCAAAGTGCTGGGACTATAGTGTGAGCCAGCATACCTGGTCATTAACTATTTTTTCTTGATCTCATTGTGTCCTTCCTTCTGTGTTAACCAGCACACCCGGGTTTCCATCAGAGCTTGCTTTCTACCCTGTCTCCCTCTCCGAGTCTCCCCCACAGTGCTCCAAGTGTAAACTGGAAAATAGTCGTTACAGTTCCCCTTCATCCCTTCCTCCGCAGACATGCATTGATAAATGGGCTAAACTCGACCCTCTTTGGGGTTAAAGTGAGGTGGGCCCTCGGTACCGTGCCATGTGTAAACAACGTGGCTTTTAAGCTGAGATGGCCCCTGAAGCCTGAAGAGGAAGCCACGTTTTTCATTTGCAAGAAAATTACTCAGGGTTCTGTCTGATCCTTTGCTTTTCCCAACTAGGAGCTTGTTTAGCTGATGGAGAACAGTGGTGGACCAGATAAGAACTGAGGCTGGAATCCTAAGCTGCTTTTCAGGAGGATTTCCTAGAGTTGGAGAGCATGGAATAATTACGAAGAGGTATCTGATCCTTGAGGTCAATTTGGAAGAACTGAGGGAGCTACCTACCCTCAATTCAGTGTTTCCTGAACTTGGTTCATTGACTCGTAAAGAAGAGCCATTTTGATACATCATTATAAGAGAGCAAGTCAAGGTGAAGCACTCAGCTGAATGCTGATTGCTTGGGAAGGGAAGAAGGGTCAAAGTGGTTGAACTTAATGATGCGAAAAGAATGATCATGGAGAGAGTTATAAACGGAGTGAGAGAGGTTAGGCAAAGGCGAGGGACTTCAAGTCAGCTATAAAGAAAATGATTAGAAACTTATTGTTGGAAGCAGATATCCATCAGAGTGAGAAACAGAGACCACAAAGGAATGTCTTCAAGCTTCTCAGTTTGTAACAATGTGCATATGTTTTGTTTTCCATATAATTATTTACCCGTGACTGAGTAGAGAAATGATTTTTGTCAAGACCAAGGAGTAAGGACTTGGTCGTTATAAAATAAGATTTTCAGATTTAATAAGTGAAAAATTCCATGTGATTTTTGCGATCTACTGAGAGTAAAAAAAATTCATTTTTCAGCTGTGATTCAAATTCAGCTGGGTCTCCTGTATTTTATCTGGAAACGTTACTATAAACCTGTGTAAGGAAAGGCACCAGCCCCTGCTAGACAAAGGTTTGCAGGGGAAAGGAACAGCCTCTGGGATACTATCCAGCTTTAACTCTCCTAAGAGTTTATAGAAGGCCCTTCATGGTAATACAGCACTCACTATTAAAAAGCCATCTGGCAGGGCCGGGTGTGGACCCGGCCTAGAGGTGAGCAATGGCTGCGATGGATTTTTTGCTTCTGAGTTTGCATTGTCCAATGCCCAGTTCTCAGGGATAAGTCAAAGCGGAAGACTTCTGTGAGCTGGAACAAGATTCTTTGGTGCAAGGAAAAGGGAAAGGGGAATGTATTAGTCCGTTCTCAGATTGCTATAAAGGAATACCCAAGACTGGGTAATTTATAAAGGAAAGAGGTTTAATTGACTCACAGTTCTGCACGGCTGGTGCGGGGAGTACAGGAAATTTACAATTATGGCGGAAGGCAAAGGAGAAGCAAGTACCTTCTTCACAAGGCAGCAGAAAAAAAGAGAGAGTGAAGGGGGAAGAGCAGCTTGTAAAACCATCAGATCTCACGAGAACTCACTCAGTACCGTAAGAACAGCATGGAGGAAACCACCCCCATGATCCAGTCACCTCCCACCAGGTTCCCTCCCTTGACACATGGGAAGTACATTTCGAGATGAGATGGGTGGGGATACAGCCAAACCATGTCAGGGAAGATGGAGTAGGTACAGGCAAGGGTGCTCTTACCCCTTTGAAGAGAAAACATGGAGAGGCCGGGTGCGGTGGCTCACACCTGTAATCCCAGCACTTTGGGAGACTGAGGTGGGTGGATCACCTGAGGTCAGGAGTTTGAGACCAGCCTGACCAACATGGTGAAGCCCCTTCTCAAAAAGAAGGAAGGAAGGAAGGGAGGGAGGGAGGGAGGGAAAGAAGGAAGAAAGAAAAGAAGGAAAGAAGGAAGGAAGGAAGGAAGGAAAGAAAGAAAACAAACAGGAGAAACTGCCATCATATGCAATTGACAGGAATATGTATTAATGGGAGTAAGGTTGGGTAAGATTCTGTATCCGGTTAGTAGGAGTTCATGAATGCTTCTTGCAGATGGGGGACTATTTTATTTTATTTTGAGACATTGGCTTACTCTATTACCCAGACTGGAGTCCAGTGGCACAATTTCGGCTCACTGCAGCCCCCTCCTCCCAGGTTCAAGTGATTCTCCTGCCTCAGCCTCACAAGTAGCTGGGATTATATGTATTTGCTACCACACCAGGCTAATTTTTGTGTTTTTAGTAGAGATGGAGTTTCACCATCTTGGCCAGATTGGTCTCGAACTCCTGACCTCAGGTGATGGTCCCGCCTTGACCTGCCAAAGTGCTGGGATTACAGGCATGAGCCACTGTACCTGGCCTGTTTTATTTTATTTTCAAATAAAACCATAAAATATTGTGTTTTCTAACGTAAAATAAAGAATGAAGTAGACTCAGGATATCAGATGGGAGGGAGGAGTCACTCCACACAAGTGAGTTTGCCACTGTAAAACTTTCAAGATGGTTGGGGAGGGGACTCTTTAAGCCAAGCCCAGGTCTTGACTAGTTACAGTAGTGGAATAAGCTGGGCCATAGTGGGAGGAAAAGACAATGTAAGATATTTAGGGGGCTGTGAAGACTAGAATCAAAGTCTGTGCTTTGTAAGAAAGGAAGTGAGCGGCAGTGTACACCTTGGAGCAACTCAGGGTAAAAGGAGTAGGGTAACTGGCGAAAAGAGATTGCTGCAGGCCGCAGAGGCAGAGAGGACAGGCCTCGCCTGAGGAATCTAGCAAAAGGAAATGATCATTGTACTTAAGGAATTCTGTCGTTCAACATGCACCAGCCACCCCTTTACTGAGGACTTTATCACCTGTGGCCACTGAGGATCCAGAGATGAGTGAATTCCAATTTTTGCCCTCTAGGGATTGACAGTCTAGCAGTAGGAAAGAGCCTATAAACAGAGCAGCTCTGGAGTTTTGTTTGACACAAGGGAAGCCCTGGCCCACAGCAACTCACTTTGGCCAGGCACCATCTTTTCCTGCCTGGATTCACGTGACAGCTTCCTTACCCCTCTTTTCACCTCTGCCCAGCTGGCCTTCTGGGATGTGCTCCTCCTTGTAGTCAGTGTAATCTCTCTTTCCCTTTTTTTTTTTTTTTTTATTTGAGATAGATTCTTGCTCTGTCTCCCAGGCTGGAGTGCAGTGGCACGATCTCGGCTCATGGCAACCTCCACCTCCTGGGTTCAAGCGATTCTCCTGCCTCAGCCTCCAGAGTAGCTGGGACTACAGGCATGTGCCACCACACCTGGCTAATTTTCTGTATTTTTAGTAGAGATGTGTTTCATCATGTTGGTCAGGCTGGTCTTGAACTCCTGACCTCATGATCCACCTGCCTCGGCCTCCCAAAGTGCTGGGATTATAGGCGTGGGCCACCTTGCCCAGCCATCTTTCTTTTTTTGAGATAAAGTTTCACTCTTGTTGCCCAGGCTGGAGTGCAATGGTGCCATCTCAGCTCCCTGTAACCTCCACCTCCCGGGTTCAGGCAATTCTCCTGCCTCAGCCTCCAGAGTAGCTGGGATTACAGGTATGTGCCACCATGCCCTGCCTCAGTGTAATCTTTCTAACATGGAAATCTGTCCACCTCACTCCTCTGTTAAAAGCCCGCCAAAGATGAAGCCCAAACCCCTGCCTCCGAAGCCCTCACTCAGCTTCTGTTCAGTTTCCCTCTCTCCTCATACTGACCCCAGACCCACCAAATTTGCAGCCAGAATGGACCTTGGCCCTTGCCACTTCTGTTTCCTGGAATATTTTCTTCAGGGCTCCGCTTACAAGCACTTCTGGAAGCCCTCTCCAATCTTTCAGTCTAACCAGTTGCCCCGACGGCATCTCCCAGTTCCCTGGACTTAGCAGTTATCCCATAATACATGGTAACTGCCTGCAGCTTCATCACCCCACCTCGGCACCTAGCATGGCACCTGGCTCAGAAAACCATATTCTAAAAATCAGCATTTTCAGGGTGCAGGAAGAGTCTTGCCCAGCTTACCTCAGGCAGTTGAGGTTTATCAGAAGGGTCTCAGCAATGTGTAGGCAGCCATTTCAGCAACCCTCGGAGCTCCCAAAGGGTGGCGATTATCAAGAAAGAAAGTGTTCAAAGCAGGGGCACTTTGGTGCTGAATGTTGAGACAAATGGGTGTTTGCCAAGAGAGCAAGGCAGAGAAGGAGGTGTTGCAGCCCCGCCCGAGCCAACTGGCCACTCAGAGTTGTCGTGTTCCTTTGTTCAACATCAGTAGCTTCTGATTGTCAGGAAAGGTGGAAGCTGTTCGCCTCCTGACCCACAGCCTCCCTACCAGGTGGGAGGTCACCATGAAAGCAAGTCCTTGACTCCTGCCTTTCCATGGAGTGGTAGAGATCGTCCACAGCCTGCTTTATTAGATAAGTCTGGCAACGTCTCCACTGCTTGTTCTTGTACGTGCTCTTTCCTAGCAGGTTCACTGTGAGGTGCAGGCACCAGGATCCTGAACAAGAAGCACCTGACCTCATCATCACACCCAGTGACAGAATCTTCCATTAGCTGGGGAGCACCAGGCCCATCTGCCCAGCTACGGCTAACACAGAGGTGTATTAGTCCATTCTCATATTGCTATAAAGAAATACCTGAGACTGGTTAATACATAAAGAAAAGAGGTTTTGGTTCTACAGGGTGCACAAGAAGCATAGCAGCTTCTGGGGAGGCCTCAGGAAACTTACAATCATGGTGGAAGGCAAAGGGGAAGCAGGCATGCCTTAAATAGCAAGAGCAGGAGCAGGACCAGGGAGAGACAGAGAGAGAGAGAGAGGCAGGCAAGGGGAGGTGCTACACACTTTTAAACAACCGGATCTCACAGTAACTGACTCACTCTCATGAGAGTTGCCCTGAGAGGATGGTGCTGACCTGTTCATGAGAACTCCGACCCCTTGATCCAATCACCTCCCATGAGGCCCCACCTCCAACACTGAGGATTACAGTTCTACATGAGATTTGACTGGGGACACAGATCCAAACCATATCAGAGGTGTCAGGGCTCTGCACACCTATCATCCTTACAGCTCAGCAGGCAAAGGCAGAGGTCCCTGTGCAAACCTTTCTAACCAACTTACCTTGATCATTCCACAGAAGAAAGAAATATTTCTAACTTCCATTTTGGTACCTTCGGAACCTTCTGCTGCAGATTTAGATAATGATATTTCAAGTGTTCACTGTAGCTGCAGAGCATAGACTCGTGACGGGTGTCTTTCACACGTTAGCTCATGGCCTCTGGAGTGTAGGTGATGGTGACATCACTTGACATCACACAGTCTGTATCAAAAATAATTTTTTGTCTTTTTCTTTTTTTTTTTAATAGAGTTTCACCATGTTGGTCAGGTTGGTCTTGAACTCCCGACCTAAGGTGATCCGCCCGCCTTGACCTCCAAAGTGCTTGGATTACAGGCGTGAGCCACCACACCCGGCCAAAAAAATTTTTTTTTGAGACAGAGACTTACACTGTTACCCAGGCTGGAATACAGTGGGGTGATCTCAGATCACTGCCTCCTGGGTTTAAGTGATTCTCCTCCCTCAGCCTTCTAAGTAGCTGGGATTACAAGTGTTTACCACCACACCCAGCTCGTTTTGGCATTTTTAGTACAGACAGGGTTTCGCCATGTTGTCCAGGCTGGTCTTGAACTCCTGACCTCAAGTGTCCACCTGCCCTGGCCTCCCAAAGTGCTAGGATTACAGGAGTGAGCCCAGCCTACTCTCTTTTTTTTTGAGATGGAGTTTTGTTCTTGAGCCCAGGCTTGAGTGCAGTGGCATGATCTCAGATCACTGCAACCTCCACATCCTGGGTTCAAGCAATTCTCCTGCCTCAGCCTCCAAAGTAGCTGGGATTACAGGTGCATGCCACCACACCTGACTAATTTTTGTATTTTTAGTAGATACAGGGTTTTGCTGTGTTGGCCAGGCTAGTCACGTACTCCTGACCTCAAGCGATCCGCCCGCCTTGGCCTCCCAAAGTGCTGGGATCACATGTGTGAGCCACCATGCCCCATCCAAAATATTTTAAAGTAAGTTTCAAGCAATATACAGAGTCAGTAGGGACATTCCAGGCAAGATGATGGCCATCAGAAAAGCTCATGAGTGAATTCACACGTAGTCTTTTCTTGGTGGGAGTTAAGTTCGTGTAAATGGATGGCTGTGAACTTACGTGTCAGAGACTCTTTTTCATTAGGGGCTGTGTGAGTGAATCGATGTCTTTCTTCATCTGTACAATGGGAATAATAGTGTCTGCCACGTGGGCTTTTGGGGGAGGATAAAAATCAAATATAATAGCTTAGCAGGATGCCTGGGACATAGTTAATGTCCAGTAAACATTAGCTGTGGTTGTTTTCACTGTTGTTGTTGTTCATATTAGGGTACAAATAGTTGTTTGCCCATTGCCTAGTTCTGTACCTGATTTATAGTAGGCGTTCAGTAAGTAGTTGCAGGAATTAATGCATTTGAGTCTCTTGATTTATATTCATTGTTCAACACATAACTATTGGGCACCTGTATATGCTAGGCACAGTGTGAGGTTCTGGCAATAAAACTGTGTCAGACCACATGACCTTTCCCTGAAAGGTTTTACAGTCTATAAGGGTAAGCAGACAGATGGATGGGCAGTGGGGACACTACTGGGGCACCAAGGAGGGCCCTGAATATATTCTAGGGAAGGGTCCCCCTTCTCCCTCGAGAAGGTGATCTCTAAGCTGAGTCCTGAGAGGTGAGTAGGAATTGGCAGGTGATGGTGTTTAAAGTGGGAAGGACAGCCTCAGCTTCAGTCTGTTCAGAGGCCCAAGGTAAGAAAGAACCTATCTTGTTATGCTCAGCTCTGGGCAGGTGGTTTAGTTCGGGACATCTCCCAGAGATGCTTCAAGATGACTAGAGGCCACAGTTAAGTTTCACATTTTCTCTCATACAACTGCACAAAAATTATTCATGTTTTCTGACTGTAAAAGGTAGAAATGGAAGAAGATATTGTCACCATGTCCAAAGAATGGGAGATGAGAAGAATTCTCTCTCTCGACCAGGCACAGTGGCTCATGCCTGTAATCTCAGCACTTTGGGAGGCCGAGGCGGGTGAATCACAAGGTCAAGAGATCGAAACCATCCTGACCAACATGGTGAAACCAGGTCTTTACTAAAAATACAAAAATTAGCTGGGCGTGGTGGTGCGTGCCTATAGTTCCAGCTACTCAGGATGCTGAGGGAGGAGAATCGCTTGAACCTGGGAGGAGAAAGTTGCAGTGAGCCAAGATTACACCACTGTACTCCAACCTGGTGACAGAGTGAGACTCCATCTCAAAAAAAAAAAAAAAAGGAAAAGCATTCTCTCTCTCTTTCTCTCTTTCCATCAGATTCCAGTAAGCATCCTTCCCCACAGTTGTGACTATCAGATATCTCCAGTCATTGCCAAATGTCCCTGCAGGGGTGGGGTAAGGGTGTGTAAAATAACACCTGATTCAGAATCTCTGGCTTACAATATCAGGCATCATCCTAGACACTCAGCCCCTCCTCTTCAACAAGCCCTTAAGGCAGATGGTTTAAATATAAGGACAGGAAATGTCAGATGACTTACCCAGAATCCCATGGGTCATAATTATGGGATTTGGACTTTAAACCTAGGTCTTTCTTATTCCACTCCATCTCCGGACTGCCATGTAACACACAGTTCCAACACCAAAGGAATTTCAGAGGTATTTGGAGAGGTGTGATGTGAACCAAGTAAGTTTCAGTGTGTTCCCTGGAGAATGAGTGATGAGCACTCACAAGAGAGAGGTAATGGTGGAAGGGAGGTCAGGAAACTTGTCCTGCAGAGATTAGAATGTTCTTTGCATATTTGTGGGCAAACAATGAATTTATGCAGAGAAGTGGCAGAGAGTAAGATCCGGACTGGTAGCATTGAGTAGCACTTAAGAGCAAGCACTGGTTCCAAAGGGACTCTGAGTTCTAGCTCCTCTCCATACTAGTTGTCTGACCATGAGCTAATTAGGTAATCTTGTGCAGTTTCACCGCCTGTAAAATGGGTGGCTGTAATAATTATATATTCTAAGATTGTAATAAGAATTTAATGACCTAATATGTGAAGGTCTTAGAACAGATCTTGGCATCCTGTATGGATGCTAGCTGTTTAGTATTTGCTTCTGTTGGACTTCAAATAGAGTTTAGAATCTGTACTGTAAATAACGGCAGCTTTTCAATCAAGGCCTGCAAAGATGTTCCATAGGTACCACAATTCCCCTTCCTGTGTTCACTGGAAGATCACCCATTGGTATATCTTTGGGTGGGAAGCCAGTCTCCAGTTCCATGAACTGTTCTGTTCCTGGGGAACTATGTCAAATGTTTCAGCCCCTCTGTGGTGGCTTTGGATTTGAAGCATTTTGTTTGTTCGTTTGGTTTCTTTTTTTTGAGACAGAGTCTCTCTCTGTCACCCAGGCTGGAGTGCAGTGGTGCAACCTCATCTCACTGCAACCTCCGCCTCCCGGGTTCAAGTGATTCTGAACTGTCTCAGCCTCCCGAGTCACTGGGATTACAGGCATGTGCCACCACGCCCGGCTGATTTTTGTATGTTTAGTAGAGACAGGGTTTCACCATGTTGGCCAGGCTGTCTTGAACTCCTGACCTCAGATGATCCGCCTGCCTCTGCCTCCCAAAATACTGGAATTACAGGCGTGAGCCATAATGCCCGGCCAGGGTTGAAGCATTGAGGACATCTTCCCAACAGAGCTGCAAAGAGGGAAGGAGACACGGGCATCTGTTCAGACTTCATTCATTTATCCATCCATTCAATCAACACTGACTAAATACCTTTTCAATTCTGAGCATCATGGCGTCATGTTTCCATTAACTACATCTGGGACACCAATAAGTCACCACCCCTGTGTGTCAGCCAAAAGTTGATTGGATAGAATTGTCATTGTTTGGTTTCAGGACAATTCAAAGTTAATTTTGTGGACTGTGTCAGAATCCTGAGGTTTCTTCTCGTGCTTTGCTTGGTGCCACGGCTGGGGCTTGTGTTTGTGGAGAGCTGGTGGTTCTGAACGTGGTTGGGAATCTTCTCCTGGGAATTTCCGCTTTCTTCCTCTCTCCAGCTTTTTATAGCCGCATGAGGTTTAGATCTGTTAGCAAACACTTGTATAATTATGCCCCTCTCTGTTTATAGATTCAGGATAAATTGTCCTAATGGGAAAATATCTGTCCTTTGGCGTAAAAGGCTTTTTATTTTTTGTTTGTGTGTGGTTCACTTGCCTTTCTAAAAATCATTTTGATGTCTGTTTCACTCATGACTCATCTGTTGTTGATATACAACAGCACTCAATAAACCTCATTAAAAATCTTGTCTTGATCTAAAAGTAGTTGACATTGGGAAAATATGTGACCCATATTATATGATCTATGTTGTCTCATAGATACTGAGTTGAAGGAAACACTGGATTGTAAGACTCTCAGGGGACATCTGATAAGAAGTCCATGGAAATGACCAGCCAGGGCTGGGCAGGGTGGCTCATGCCTGTAATCCTAGCACTTTGGGAGACCGAGGAGGATGGATTGCCTGAGTTCAGGCATTCACAATCAGCCTGGGCAACACAGTGAAACCCTGCCTCTAATAAAATACAAAAAAAGATTATTCGGGCATGGCAGTGAACGCCTGTAGTCCCAGCTACGCAGGAGGCTGAAGCAAGAGAATTGCTTGAACCTGGGAGGCGGAGGTTGCAGTGAGCTGAGATCGCACCGCTGCACTCCAGCCTGAACAGATCAAGACTCCGTCTCAAAAAAAAAGAAATGACCAGCCAGAGGTCTATGCTGAGCCATGGATGTGAGTCTCTGTCTTGTAGAACAGGGTTTGTTAAAGCTGTCAAGAATAAGGCCCACTTTAAGAGATACCAAGTGAAACTGAGACGACGATGAGAGGGTAAAACTGATCACTATGCTAAGAAATGCTTGGTGATACAGATAAAAATAAGTACAACACACCCAAATGCAGGATGAGAGTTCGCGTAACAGAGATATCATTTGTCAGATTGCTTATGCCCATGTAGGAGGGGATATGAGAGTCTGCGCAGCCTATGCACACAAACTGCCAAAATTTGGTGTGAAGGTTGGCTGACAAACTCTGCGGCAGCATATTGTCCTGGCCTGCTGCTGGCCCTCAGGGTTCTCAGTAGGTTTGGCATGGGCAAGATGTAGGAAGGCCAAGTGGAGGTGACCGGAGATGAATACAATGTGGGAAGCATTGATGATCAGCCAGAATCATAGCCTTTACCTGCTATTTGGATGCACGCCTTGCCAGAACTACCACTGGCAATAAAGTTTTGGAGGCCCTGAAGGAAGCCGTGAATGGAGGCCTGTTTCTTCCTGGCAGTACCAAAGGCTTGTCTCTCCCTGGTTATGATTCTGAAAGTGAGGAATTTCATGCAGAAGTGCATTGGAAGCACATCATGTGTCAGAATGTGGCAGATGACATGCGTTACCTAATGGAAGGTGATGAAGATACTTAACCAGAAACAGTTCTCTCAATACGCACAGAACAGTGTAATGCCAGACATGATGGGGATGTGTAAGAAGCTCATGCTGGGCCGGGCACGGTGGCTCAAGCCTGTAATCCCAGCACTTTGGGAGGCCGAGGCGGGTGGATCACGAGGTGGAGAGATCGAGACCATCCTGGTCAACGTGGTGAAACCCCGTCTCTACTAAAAAAAAAATACAAAAAATTAGCTGGGCATGGTGGCGCATGCCTGTAATCCCAGCTACTCGGGAGGCTGAGGCAGGAGAATTGCCTGAACCCAGGAGGCGGAGGTTGCGGTGAGCCGAGATCGTGCCATTGCACTCCAGCCTGGGTAACAAGAGCGAAACTCCATCTCAAAAAAAAAAAAAAGAAAGCTCATGCTGCTATGCAAGAGAATCCATTCTATGAGAAGAGGCCCAAAAAAGAAGTTAAAAAGCAGAGGTGGAACTATCCCAAAATGCCCCTTGCCCAGAAGAAAGATCAGGTAGCTCAAAAGAAGGCAAACTTGGCTGAGTGTCGTGGCTCATGCCTGTAATCCCAGTACTTTGGGAGGCCGAGGCGGGTGAATCATTTGAGGTCAGGGGTTTGAGACCAGCCTGGCCAACATGGTGAAACCCCGTCACTACTAAAAATTCAAAAGAAATTAGCTGAGCATGGTGATGGGCACCTGTAATCTCAGCTACTGGGAGGCTGAGGCAGGAGAATCACTTGAACCCCAGAGGCGGAGGTTGCAGTGAGTGGAGATTGCACCATTGCACTCCAGCCTGGGCGACTCCATCTCAGAAAAAAAAAAAAGAAGGCAAGCTTCCTCAGAGCTCAGGAGTGGGATGCTGAGAGATAAACCAAACAATTTTCTATAAAGGTTTTTCAGATAAAGACAATAAACTTATTGACTAAGCAGCTGAAGAAAAAGAAAAAAGGAAATGACCAAGCAGAGCCTTGACCAACATGCTGGAAAATCTCATTTCAGTTCAGTGTGTCTTAAGGCATCACAGTCATAAAGCATTTGTATTCATTCAACAGTCACAGAAGACCTACTGTATGCAAAGTTAGATGAATAACTAAATGTATAAAGGTGAACTTTGATTTGAATTCTTCCGCTGTGTGGGAGGTAGCAATGCACCCTCCCTATCAGAAAGTGAACTTGGTCCTTCCCTTCCTGTTATGCTGGGAAAAGATGATTTCTTTTCCCACAGGCAATGTAAACCTATGTAAAGGCTGCTTTTCAATCAGCTTGGGCCAATAAGCATGAATGTTTCTTTTTGCCGTGTTTCCTCCCTCTGAATAGCTAAAAATACCTAATGATAAGAGGCAGTAGTGTAAAGATTAAGTACACCCTTTTGAGTCAGACCAAATGGGTTTGGATTGAGATTTCAACATTTTTTAGCTGTGTTACTTAACCTCTTTGTGACTCAGTTTCCTTGTTAGAAAAAGACTAATAATTATACCCACTTCACAGGGCTCATGCAAATAAAAAAAGATAATCTATATAAAGTACTTAGCAGAGTGCCCAATATAATTATAGTAAGAGCTTAATAAGTCATAGCTATTATTATCATCATCATCATCATCAGCTAATTATTGAGACCCATTAAAAAGCAATACATCCTGTACACAGAACAGGAGTGAAACTATGAAACAGACTTATCAGTCTGGGCGAGGTGGCTCACCACTGTAATCCTAGCATGTTGGGAGACCAAGGCGGGTGGATCACTTGAGGTCAGGAGTTCGAGATCCACCTGACCAACACGGTGAAACTCTGTCTCTACTAAAAATACAAAAATTAGCCAGGTGTGGTGCTGCGTACCTGTAATTCCAGCTACTCTGGAAGCTGAGGCAGGAGAATTGCTTGAACCTGGGAGGCGGAGGTTGCAGTGAGCCAAGATGCCTGGGGGACAGAGCGAGACTCAATCTCAAAAATAAATAAATAAATACATATTATCATCTAGTCAGTGTCCACAGTTGGGCATATTCTTATGAGATGCTCATCCCAATAAACAAAACAAAGGTCCAATGTTTTGAGGGAATATTACATTCTCATGGCACCTTGTTTGTGAATTAGGGAACATAGAGGTTCAGGATCTTTACTCCCACATGTGATGGAATAGCAGTGGAATGCTGTAGTTCTAGAAGGGAATAGAAGGAGTTTTCTAGCCTGGCTTCTGCTTAAACATGCAAAACTATCACTTAGCATGGAGTCTGATAGATGGAGATTGCACAGTGATATGAGATGAGACTATCCTAAGGTCAAGCAGTTACCATTAAGATTAAGCAAGTCGTCTTTACATTGTACCCCAATTCTTTTTTTTTGGAGGCTGAGTCTCACTCTGCCACCCAGGCCAGGCTGGAGTGCAGTGGCATGATCTCGGCTCACTGCAAGCAATTCTCCTGCCTCAGCCTCCTGAGTAGCTGGGACTACAGGCACAAGCCACCATGCCCAGCTATTTTTTTTTTCTTTTTCTTTCTTTTTTTTGAGACAGAGTCTTGCTCTGTCGCCCTGGCTGGAGTGCAGTGGAACAATCTCGACTCACTGCAACCTCTGCCTTCTGAGTTCAAGTGATTCTCTTGCATCAGCCTCCCGAGTAGCTGAGACTACAGGTACATGCTACCACGCCTGGCTTATTTTCTGTATGTGTGTGTGTGTATATATATATATATATATATATACACACACACATATAAATATAAATATATATATGTATTTATAGATGGGGTTTCACCATGATGGCCAAGCTGATCTTGAACTCCTGACCTCAGGTGATCCACCCACCTCGGCCTCCCAAAGTGCTAGAATTACAGGCATGAGCCACCGCGCCTGGCCTTATTTTCTGTATTTTTAGTAGAGATGGGGATTCACCGTGTTAGCCAGGATGGTCTCGATCTCCTGACCTTGTGATCTGTCCACGTCGGCCTCCCAAAGTGCTGGGATTACAGGCTTGAGCCACCACACCCAGCCTCCAAAATTCTAAAGTTGTATTTTGAATCTCTTACCTCTTCTGTCCTCTGTAGAGATGACAAACAGCTGGTCAGTATCCTTTTTATAATAACTCTTCAAGTAGGAAAAGACTGTTAAGTTTGTCTTTAATCATGTTTTTTCACTCTAGACTAAACAACTCCAAATCCTTTAACCTCCCCTCATAGGTTCTATTTTCTGTCTAATCACTTAGGTTCTGCTTTGGAACCTTTCCACATCTTCCTTACAATAAGAGCATCAGACTGGACATACCCGCCCCCCACACCAGAAAGAGTCTCTCTGCTATAAAATTCTTTGTTATGGGGTAGGAAGAAGGGGGGCACTTCCCTTTCCTGTCAAACTCCCACCAATGTGAGTTCACCCCAGCACTGCCTTGCCTATTTCTTAGTGCAGCAGGCAGATTCCTATTAAATGCATGATCTGCTGTGATCCTCACCTCTTTGTCAGTTTTTCTTGAATCTAGACATTAAGCCCCATTTGTGCCTGTCATTTTGATCATCACCCCTGAGGATACCACTTTGAAATCAGCCATCATGCTGAACTCTAAACTGTTTTTAATGAACCATTTCCTTAGTGTGTGGAAGCTACTTTGGATTCTCTTAACATATCAGCAGTTCTCACTCAAATTAATGTTATTTGTAGACCCTGGGTGTGCATGTAGCAATTTCAAGTATTATTTAAACCAGACCCAAGATAAAATTGTAGACTGCATTCTAAGTACCCCTTTGTTTACTGGGCTATTGATCTCTTTTCCAGTCAGCAGTGAAACCCTGGTTAGGGAAAAGACGCACCAGATCATATCTTTCTGGCCTGCTGCTGATGAGAATGGCATATGTATGCAAAAGCTTTCCTGAAATTAAGGTATTATACAGATGTGGTCATATTTTTTCCCCCTTGAGATGGAGTCTTGCTCTGTTGCCCAGGCTGGAGTGCAGGGTGAGATTTCAGCTCACTGCAACCTCTGCCTCCCGGGTTGAAGTGATTCTGACGCTTCAGCCTCCTACAGCTGGGCTTGCAAGCGCTGGCCACCATGCCTGGCTAATTTTTATATTTTTAGTAGAGACAGGGTTTCACCAAGTCTTGCCCTCCTGACCTCATGATCTGCCCACCTCAGCCTCCCAAAGTGCTGGGATTACAGGCATGAGCCACCACATTTTTAATTCCCAGCACTTACAGGCCCTAAACTGAGTTTAGGCAACAAAAATGAGGACAGGGGCAGAGTATTTATTTGCATTATACTTAAAACCATACATTTGTTTTTATTATTTTTAATTTAATTAATTAATTAATTTTTGAGAGGAAGTCTTAGTCTGTTTTCCAAGCCCGAGTGCAGTGGTGAGATCTCGGCTCACTGCAACCTCCACCTCACGGGTTCAAGCAATTCTCCTGCCTCAGCCTTCTAAGTAGAGTATCTGGGACCACAGGTGTGTGCCATCACGCCCAGCTAATTTTTGTATTTTTAGTAGAGATGGAGTTTCACCATGTTAGCCAGGCTGGTTTCAAACTCCTTACCTCAAGTGATCTGCCTACTTTAGCCTCCCTTTCTTTTCTTTTCTTGAGATGGAGTCTCCCTCTGTAGCCCAGGCTGGAGTGCAGTGGTGCGATCTCGGCTCACTGCAACCTCCGCCTTCCAGGTTCAAGTGATTCTCCTGCCTCAGCCTCCAGAGTAGCTGGGATTACAGGTGTCCACCACCATACTCAGCTAATTTTTGTATTTTTAGCAGAGTCAGGATTTCACCATGTTGGCCAGGCCGGTCTTAAACTCCTGACTTCAAGTGATCTGCCCACCTCTAGCTCCTCAAGTGTTGGGATTACAGGCATGAGCCACTGATGTACACACATAATTTATTGTATACCTGCATTGAAGGAGGAAAGAAGCTAAAACGTTGAGAACTGTCATGGAAAAATAGAAAGGAAGCGAAGGAGCACTTCTGAAATTATTAGAAAATTATTCAATTTGAACTTAATTCCCATGAAATGTACAGGATACTAATGAAAGACGACTGCCTCTTGGCAGAAGAGTAGGAAAAGGGAAGGAGGAGAAGGCAACATTCATTGAGGCCCTTATAATATTTGTAAGCCAGATAGGTTCTGCTAGAGAGTTCCAATACCCTTGACCTTGCCTTTTTCTCTCTCTTTTTTTTTTTTTGAGATGGAATTTTGCTCTTATTGCCCAAACTGGAGTGCAATGGTATGATCTCGACTCACTGCAACCTCTGCCTCCTGGGTTCAAGTCATTCTCCTGCCTCAGCCACCCGAGTAGCTGGGATTACAGGCATACCCCACCACGCTTGGCTAATTTTTGTATTTTTAGTAGAGACAGGGTTTCTCCATGCTGATCAGGCTGGTATCAAACAGTGATCCACCCAACTCAGCCTCCCAAAGTGCTGGGATTATAGGCGTGAGCCACTGTGCCCGGCATCTTCGCTCTTTATGAAATCATCAGCCTAATTTGCTTTGACCCAGGAATTGCAGTGGAGGACTGGCCTACAAAGCCTGTTCTCATGGGTGCCTAAACTCCATGAGGTATTGTTGGTTGCAATACCCACACCTTGAAACAAACCTTATCCTGGGGTTTTGTTTCCTTTGGGTTCTTCCAGAGGAGGACTGGCAGGGCCTGACACTCCTTGCCTGTTTCTGGTTTGGCTGTTGTGCGGACCCGAATGAAGCAAGTAGGGGTAATTCCAGGGCTGGTCATGATGATCATTATTTCCTATGTGCTCTGGGGCTGCTTCTGAGAGTGGGCAGATTTCCAGCCCATGCTTGACATGGGTTGGCCCTTCTTCGGCTCTAATTACCCATTCCAGTGGCAGTAATGGTACTGGGAATTGAAGCTTTCTTTTGCCTCCTCCATTATAATTAATTGCTTCGAATTCCACCAGATCTGTCCCTTGCAAAGCTCATTACTTTCAGGAGCTGCTGGATGCCCGCACCAGAGCTTAGAGAGAGAAGGGTGGAGTGAGACTGGGGTGTGACTAACATCAACCCCAAGGAGTGGAGTGAATGTGTACCTGCCTGTGCAAGTCCCGGGAGGGAGGCCCAGGGCTTGAGTGAGTTTGTTTGCACTGAGATTGATGCCATCAAACTCAGGAGCTCTCCATACCTCTAACTCAAGTCCCTGGGAGCTCCACCCTGGATGCCTTTTTTAGGCAGGTGAAATGTGTTTTGAGCAGAGGTTCCATAAGGGTTTGAGGTTTGGCACCAGCGACGCTTTTATTTTTCAACAAGTGTCAGGAGTAGAAAAATGGAATGAATAGAATACAACTAAGTTTTGAAAAGCAGTGAAATGTGGGGTGACCCTCCCCCTCCCGCTGCCAGCCCCCTCCCCTGCTTTAAGAAAAGCAAACACTCTTTTCCTGTCTTATTTGTGTTCCCATTAATTTAAGACAGGAAGCCTCAGTGGGTGTGATGTAAACAATTCGGCCTCGTGGGTCGGGCTTCCTCATCAGTTTGCAGCTGGAGCGATGGCTTGCGGGGCCGAGGCCCACTCAGGCCTCTCCGGGGATGGCTTGTTGACTGAACCCCACAGAAGGTGGGAGGGGTAGGGGCGCTGGAGAAGGTATAAAGGAAATGCTTCAGTCGTGCGGTCACCGGCGAGTCTAATTCCGCGGTGGTAAATCTGGTTACTCCAGCAGAAAGGCTCTGACCGGAGATTTCTGGAAAGTTCCCTGACATCCTGCCCCGTGCGATAGTTGTGATTTTAGCTGGGGGCTCCACCCCCGTAAGAACCCAGGCTGCTGCGGATTATGAAACGGAGTGGCAGTGAAGTGTAATTGATGGGGGTGGGTGGAGCTTCTGGCCAGGGCTGGGAGGGAGAACTTTCGTAGCAGGCGAGGGGCTGGGGTCTGCCGCTTTCTCCTCTAGCCTGCTCCGGTTTGCCCCAGGAAGCTCCTGAGCCCCTAGTGTCAACAAAAGTGTCTTGGATGAGAAGCCCCAAACTCCCTGAAATCCTCCGCAGGGCGGTTTCCTTTTCCCGGCCAGGGGAGTGACCGGGGCAGGGATCCTGGAATGCTGTGGGGTTTTGACAAGTGAGGCGGGGAGTGGCGAGCCGAGTTTAGGATTGCATTACAGGCTTTCCTAACCTCCTCCACCGCCGCGCGCAGGGAGGAGAGGGTCCTCCCACAGACGCGGAGCGGGAGGAGAGCAGCCCTTGGGAAGTCTTGCAGGGGCTGCGCGTTCCGGGAGGGCAGCTGGCCGCCGCCCCCGGGCCGCCCGCAGCTGATTAGGCTAATGAACCGCCCCGGGGGCGCGGAGCCCGGCCCGGCGAGCGGATTACCCCGCGCGCGGCTGCAATTGGCGGAGACTCCCAGGAGCCCCGGAGAGGGGGGCGGACGGGAACCTTCCGAAGGTGACTTCAGAACTGGAGGTAGGACATGGGCTTCTCCGGCGACGACAGCCTCAGGCTTCCCGGTCTGATCCGGGTCGGGGTGCAGATGGAGGCTGAATCCACAAACGTGGAGAGTTAGCCATAGCCTAGGAGCCGCCCCCTAAGCGTTTGCTCTTCGCGTCTCCCGAACTCCTGGGGTGTGTTGTTTTTAAAGCGGGGGATATGCGTGTGGAGAGACGGTTTGTGTTCCTCGGGAGGAGTGAGTGACTTGGAGCTGGTCTGTCAATGGCTGGACGGAAGGAGGCGCCCCGGGTATGTGTGACGGGCAGGGAAGGAGTGCGCAGAGGGGACAGGTGGCGGGGGGGAGGGGCGCTCCGAGACCAAGGCGGTTTCAGAACCCGGGGCTGTGCAGTTGAGGCCCCCGTAGGAGCGGGGTGCATGGCAGCAGCCCGGGCATCCGTCAGTGTCCTCAGCCGTCGCTAGCAGGAGGAGAGGCGGAGCAAAGCTGCCTTCTCTACCCGCGGGAACTGTGGATGCTCCCACACGAAGTCGTGATCTCCTTTGGGGACAGATCTTTGCCCCCAAACTACTAAACAGCCTGCTTGGATAACAGCCCCACCACTGATTCACAAAATGTTTTGGTTATAGGATCCACAAATCAGAGTTTTAGAGATGCAGGATGTTTGGAAAGAGCATGGCATTTTCTGTCCCGTAGCTCCTCTCTGCTAGGTAGTTTATAAACACTGGAAGTGAAATGAAGTCAGTCTTGTCTCGTGAGATGGAGGGAAAAAAGGAGGTAACCACAGCTGTCATCCTGGGAACCATGTCTGGGAGAAAAAGGCTCTGCGAATGTAAACAGTTAATGCTTTTCATAGAAATCGGCCAGGCTGAGTTTGATACTGTAAACTCTGAATAATATAGAAATATCTTTACACACAAACTATAGTACTTTCAGACTTTGCACTCTTACACTGTTTTGCAACTCTCAATTCAACTTTGCAGGTGAATTGCAAGGGCATAGTCTCATCCCAACTGCGAATCTGGCCGTTGAATACTAACCTGTAGGCGCCCGGGGCTCCTTTTGCTGACATGTTAATGAGTTGAGGGCAAGCGGGACCCACCCACAGTTAATTCTTCGGGATCTCCAGTCAAACCCAAGTCCCCTGGGGGCAGCTGCGGGACTCTCAGACAAGATAGCCTTTGGGGAAAGAGGCCTGGGACAGGTCTTAATTAAGAAAAGAAAGAGTTCTCAGAGTGGGCCACAAATCAAACAAACAAGAAAGGGAAAGTGATGGGGGTCGGGGAACCGAAGTGTGGACTTAAGGCTTGCTCTGCGCCCTCAGCCTCTCTGAGCCTGTGTTGCTGGGTGTAATTTTCAGTCTCCCTTTAATTTCGGGATGAAGGGAAGACCGGTCTAAGAGCAGCATAGTCACCAGCTGCCTTTCTGCCTCCTCACGTGCCTAAATTTCCCAGCGGGGCACCTGGCACTTGAGCCTCAGTTCCTGCTCATCTCTGTATGCTCCAGGCAGGTCACACTTAAGGAAGGTGTCATTGAAGAGAATGGCAAGTTCATTGCACCCCGTTTCCTGGGACATTGAGGTCTCTTACTTGCTGTGCCCTTTTGCTCAGCCCTGCGTTCTTCATCAAGTCTTCTGTTTCCCAGAGGTTTGGCCAAGTGCTTGTTGCTCTGTCCTCCATAGAGTGGTTCTTCCTGATTTTATTGGGTTCTCCTGTAATCTGGTTCATAGCCTGAGCTTCCCTCCTTATCAAAACTATATATACACGTATAATTTAAAAAGTCAAATATGTCTACAAAGCTTATAACTAGGATGGTACTCATTCACCTTACCCCTCACCAACTTCCACTTCTTTTTATTCTCTAGAGATGGAGTCGCGCTCTGTTGCCCAGGCTAGAGTGCAGTAACGTAATCTCAGCTCACTACAACCTCTGCCTCCTGGGTTCAAGCAATTCTTTTGCCTCAGCCTTCAAGTAACTGGGACTACAGGCATGTACCACCACGCCTGGCTAATTTTTGTCTTTTTAGTAGACAGGGTTTCACTATATTGGCTAGGCTGGTCTCGAACTCCTGACCTCAGGTGATCCGCTTCCTTGACCTCCCAGGGTGTTAGGACTACAGATGTGACCTACCACACCAGGCCTTTTTTTTTTTTTTTTTTTCCAGTAGAAACAGGGTTTCATCATGTTGGCCATGCTTTTCTCCAACTCCTGACTTCAAATGATCCGCCCGTCTTGGCCTCCTAAAGTGCTGGGATTACAGGCATGAGCTCCTGTGCCTGGCCAGTTTCTTAGAGTTAAAATAATAATAATACTTTCCTTCCTTTTCTTCTGGAACACCCAGTCAACTGGAAGGAGACCCTCATGCTTTGAATCTCTAATTTTCTTACTGAAACCACCTTTGCAAAAATTAGAACAGCTGTGATGGTGAACGAGCTCTGATCTATTTTGCTTCTAACCTCCAGGTTGTCCTGGGTGTAGGCCAGACTAACTTTGGGAGGAGTTTATAAACTTTGAAACAAAGATGATTAGAGCCCTTTCCCCAAAACAAATCCCCATGTTGCCTGGGGATCAGATAGGACTAACAGATTAGCCATTAGCCACAAGATTTGCAGCTTGATAACATCACTATTATAGAACCTAAGATTGGCCTTTTGAGATGTCTTTTCAGGTTTTGGCATTTCCTTTTTCTTTTTTTTGATACGGAGTCTCTGTTGCCCAGGCTGGAATGCAGTGGCATGATCTTAGCTCACTGCAACCTCTACTTCCTGGGTTCAAGCAATTCTCGTGCCTCAGCCTCCCAAGTAGCTGGAACCACAGGCATGCATCGCTGTGCTCGGCTAATTTTTGTATCTTTAGTAGAGACTGGGTTTCACCATGTTGTCCACCAGGAAATGGACTCGGCATGAGGACTATTTTCCACACCCCATGATTGAATCCCCAGCCAGTAAGTAGCACCCATTACCTAGCCACTCTGTCCCCCAAACTATCCTTAAGAAACCATAGCATTCGAATTTTCAGAGAGACTAATTTGAGTAATAAAATTCTATTCTCCTATTCAGCTGGCTCTGTGTCAAACTTCCTCTATTGCAATTCCCCTGTCTTGATAACTTGGCTCTATCTGGGCAGCAGGCAAAATGAACCTGTTGGGTGGCTTTATTACCTTTTTTCTTATACTTTCTATTTCCTTTTTAAAACAACATTTCTACTTCCTGGGAAATTTCCTCATTTTTGTCTTCCAACCCATATGTTCAATTTTTATGTCTGTCATATTTCTAATTCCCCAGAAAGCCTTAAAAATATCTGAAATTTTCTTTTTATAACCTCCTGTTACTGTTTCTTGGATGAAAAGCTTCTCAATTCTTTGTGGATCTCAATTACAGCTTCTTTGAAGCATTTCTCTGCTCCCTGCACTGTTTGTTTCCTCTGATTTCCTCTTGGTTTTGTGTGTGTGTGTGTGTGTGTGTGTGTGTGTGTGTGTGTGTTGCTTTTGGTTTTTAATCACTTCCACATTAAAGGCTTTCTTCAAATGTCTAATGATCCTCGACTGGTCACTCACTAAAAAGCTAACTGGAAGGTCTACATAGATTAAGTATACCCAGGAATAGTTACTTCTTACTAAGGAGACAGAACAATGTCTCCGAATCTAGAACAATGCCTGGCACACACTAGCCTTTCCATACATATAAGTATTTGCTGAGTAACTGAATGACATACACTCTTGCTGGGGCCCAGGTAGTTGTGAATATTAAAGCTCTGAGGTGATTCAAATATGCAGCTAGCATAGAGGACCTCTGCTGTAGGATTAGCCCACTGGTGGTTTTATTGGAGGACTCCCACCTGATAGTAGAAAATATTTGTTCTCTGGGGAAACTGATCCGGTGAAGAGAAATCCCATACAAAGGGAATTGGTTGGCTGCAGTGTTCTGGGAGCCAGATGAGAAGGAGTCTGAAAGTCTAACCATGTGGTATGATGACTTTGTCTTATTCGCCTGTTTTTTAGCCCCTGCCCTCAGCTACACCTGGTGTCTCTGAGTCTGGAGTTGCCATGACACAGCAGAGCACACAAGTTGCAGAATTTCAGCCTTCACTTCGTATCTAGGGCTAAGGTGATTTGGGGCCCCTTCCCCACCAGTGCATGTTGCCCCCAGTTTCAGAGCTGTTGGGGGCATAAATCCCAACCTGGTTTCCACACTGCTGTGCTGTGCTAGGTTTTCAGTTTCCCTCATCTGCTAAGTCAGTTACCACTAGTTTGTCTGCATTCCAGCTTCCAAAATTGTGTTGCAATCATTGTTTCTCCTGTTCTCTTTATCTTTTCGAGTTTAACATCCCTCCCTTCACCCTCACTCATATCGGACCATTGTGTTTATTGGAAAATGAATCTCCCTGCCTGACACCCCCAACTTTGCCCCAGAACCCTCCTCTCAGTTCCTTCTCCTGTTGCAGGTGCCCACCTGGAGCCACATTGCAGATAGGCCACATTGAACTTTCATCTCAGCAGTAATCATTTGAAATGCCCCAGCCCCTGAAGAGAGTGGCTGTTGGTCATTCCTGTTGGCATGGTAGTGTCTTCTCCATCGGGTCATTCGTTATGCTGCTGCTTTTGTGTGGAGTATTGAGCAGAAGGCATTTCTGAACATATGTGATGCTGCGGCTTATCAGGGTTCTGTCTATGAGGATAACTCTGCAGCACATTAACTTTGAAATATATTCGTGTCTGTTTCCTCCTTTGGTCCTCACCAGCAGCCCCTTGGGTGGCGGTGTGCTCAGGTGGACTTGGAAGCATTATAGTCTGAGATGATCAGCCTGTTCCGGTCATGTATCTCCATTCCACACCCCAGAGACAAGCTGTAAGAAAGAGTTCACTATCAAAGGCTAAGGAGTGAAGGAAAGTCCATCATGGAGGTTCTAGGGAAGGTGTACTCACTACCAAGAAAAACGCAAAGTAGATGGCTCTTTTGCTTCCTCTCTGTGTTGCTGTGTAAACTGGCACGGACATCTTGCCTCCAGCCTTAGGATGAAGCCACAGTGCAGGAGAGAGTAAGTAGCAGGTCCCAGAGAGTCCCAGAGAAGCACAGCTCGGGGCCCCACCCTTCCTCTGCACTTCTGGCATGTGAGATGATTAATTTGCTCCCTGTTTAAGCCACTTTGAGTCAGGGTTTGATATCATTTGCTGCCAAAGTGATGCAGGTGGAGATTTATTTATGTATCACTCATCTCCAAAAAGAGATGAGGCAGACCATGGGCTCACTCAGCTTTGAGCTGCTCGATTCCTCCTTTGATTCTCCTTCTGATTCCAAGTACAGTTCCTTTCTACTCAGCCTATTTTCTAGGCAGATGAAAGTAATTTTATTCTCTCTTCCAACTTCAAAGGAAGGAATAACTATTGAGACATTTGGGGAAAAGGGGGAGTTCTTTGCTTTGGAGATTGCCAACCGATCCTAGGGAGCAAACATCCTGGGCTGTCACTGAAGTGAGGACTGTTTTTAAATGGCGCAGCACTGAAGACACCTCATGCTCCTGCCTGTGAAAAGCGAAGCGCTAGTTATCCCTCCCTCCTGGGACCAGGGAGGCTGAAAAGTCTGCCTGCGGACTTTGTATCATTTCCTCCATCTTCCACCCTTTGTGCCTGCCAGACTTTGGGAAGTTTCAAAGATGAAACAAACTCCGGAAATGCTTGGTGGTGTCGGGGAGACCAGAATGCAGGAGAAAGTACACTGTTGGTTCCTGTCTGTCTCAAGTGGCAATGATGTGCTCTCCCTATTTTTATGAATGGAATGCCTCCAGAGCCCATTCGGTACTACGTAACATGTATGCCTTACACCCTATAGTTCATCCTTACATCCTGAACACCCTACACCATCTGTTGGTATTCAAACACTATGATGAATGAGTAACACAAGGATTGCTCATGTTAATACAGACTCATTAAATTTTTTTTTTTTTTTTTTTTTTGAGGCAATCTTGCTCTGTTGCCCAGGCTGGAGTGCAGTGGTGTGATCTCAGTTCATTACAACATCTGCCCCCATGGTTCCCTTGATTCTCCTGCCTCAGCCTCCCAAGTAGCTGGGACTACAGGCAAGCTCTACCACGACCAGCTAATTTTTTGAATCTTTAGTAGAAATGGGGATATTCCCATGTTGGCCAGCCTGTTCTCAAACTCTTGACCTCAGGTGAGTCACTGTGCTGGCCCAGACTCATTAATTTTAATGGCAGCACATTTTCCCATTGAGTTGAAGGACCACAATTTGTGCACCTGTTTCCCCAGGACTAGACATTTAAAGTAGTATGGGCTAGAATAGCTGAGACTGAGACCATACTGAGAAATCTCATACATGTGGTCATTAATTGGGAGATGACTATGGGACTTTTTTTTTTTTAGACAGCGTTTTACTTTGTTCCTCAGGCTGGACTGCAATGATGTGATCTCGCTGCAACCTCTGCCTTCTGGATTCGAGTAGTTCTCCTGCCTCAGCCTCCTGTGTAGCTGGGATTTACAGACAAGTGCCACCAGTCCCAGATTTATTTTAATTTATTTTTTTGAGACAAAGTTTTGCTTTTTCGCCCAGGCTGGAGTGCAGTGGCCTCACCTTGGCTCACTGCAACCTCTGCCAGGATCCTGGGTTCAGCAATTCTCCTGCCTCAGCCTCCCAAGTAGCTGGGATTACAGGCGTGTGCCACTACGCCCAGCTAATTTTTTTTTGTATTTTTGGTAGAGACAGAATTTCACCACATTGGCCAGGCTGGTCTCGAACTCCAGACCTCAAATGATCTGCCTGCCTCAGCCTCCCAAAGTGCTGGGATTATAGGCCTGAGCCACTGCTCGTGGCCAATTTTTATTTTTTTATTTTTTAGTACAGACAGAGTTTCACCATGTTGGTTAGGCTGGTCTCAACCTCCTGACTGAAAGTGATTCTGCCTGCCTCAGCCTCCCAAAGTGCTGGTTACAGGCATGAGCCACCATGCCCAGCCATGAGACCTTTTTTTTTGACTGTTCTAGTCTCCATCCACCTTATATGTTACTCTCTATCTTCCTAACCCCATAATCTTCAGAGAAGCCCTTAGCATCCCAGTTCCAGATTCCCATTGCCAGCAGCCAAACTCAGCAACAAGACCAACCTGGCCAACATAGTGAAACCCCATCTCTACTCTCTATTAAAAATACAAAAAAATTAGTTGGGTGTGGTGGTGGGTGCCTGTAATCTCAGCTGCTAGGGAGGCTGAGGCAGGAGAATCGCTTGAACCCAGGGGGTGGAGGTTGCAGTGAGCCGAGATCGCACCATTACACTCCAGCCTGGGCAGCAAGAGCGAAACTCCATCTCAAAATGGCATTTTGGAAGTACTGATATTTTTGTAACTTTTTCCAGGGGTTCCTGTTAAGCATTGGTTGGCAGGGAATCGCCATTTGAAATGTGCATCCCTGAAACGTTGCCTGCCTAGCATGGTTTTCCAGGTGGTTTCTCCTAACACGTCTTACTACACTTTTGAATCTAGAGATTATTTAACTGGCTCTTACATTTGCTAAGACTTTTGGCTGACCTCTGAGATGCTTGTTTTAATTGCCAACTGATAGAAAATCTAAGTGGAAAAATGCATGAGGGTGAGAACTTTGGAGCTGGTTTTATCTCTGGAAATTGGTGAGCTTGTGGGGACAGGTGATGAAGGAAAGCTGTTAGAGACAGTTTTGTCTGGTTTGTGGGCTGTTGTCTTAACGGTTTCACTTATCAGTCCCCCTGTAAATAAATATGCCATTCCTTAAACAATGTAAGCATTCTGTGGAAGTTTACACCTGAAGAAATTTACACATAAAAAAATTTCTGTTTTTGTAAGTTGTAACTGAGATACACTAGAAGACCTTGATGTTTCCATTTAGATTAATCCTATGGTGAAGCCCTTTTGTAGAACAAATAATTTTTTTTAGAAGTCAAGACATATTTGTCCCAAATACATACCAGATATATATGCGTGTGTGTGTGTGTGTGTAACTTACAGTTGTTTGTATGTGTCATTCTTCCCCCTGCCCCCAATTCATTCTCAGTCTTCCTCGGTCCTAAGAAGATTGTGTCTCTGAACTGCAGCATCTGGACTCCCTTGCCTGCGGTTTCTGGTTGGATTCAGCCAATGGGAGGCACTGGCAGGGGATCAGAGGAGGAGGAAAGAGCATCTGGGTATTTATCTCCCTCGTGGTCCCCTAACCTTGCAGGGGTTCTGACAATGGCTGATGTCTTCTAAGCGCTTGAGGCAACTCAGTTTCCTAGCTCCAGTTCCTGCACAGTCTGATAATACTGCTTCCTGACCTTGCCCTTCAGACCTAGAGGTCCTAGCAGTTTCCCTGCTGTTGTTGCTGGCCCCGGGTGCTGCACTCTGCCTGTCTCTTGCACTTTCTCTCAGGCTGGTGTGCAGTGGCATGATCACGGCTCACTGCAGCCTCAACCTCTCAGGCCCAGTTGATTTCCCACCTGAACCTCCCAAGTACTTGGGACCATAGGCGTGCACTACCTTGCCCAGCTAATTTTTATTTTTATTTTTTGTAGAGATGGGGGTCTCCCTGTGTTGCCCAGGCTGGTCATGAACTCCCAGGCTCAAGCAGTCCTCCTGCCTCAGACTCACAAAGTGCTGGGATTACAGATCTCAGCCACCTGTGTGTGATGGCAACTTTTTTTTTTTTTTAAACCAGGATGGCAACTCTTTGCTTTTGTTACTTTGTGTTTTTGTTTTTGTTATTTATTTATTTATTTTTTGAGACAGGGTCTCAATGTCACCCAGGCTGGAGTGCAGTGGTGTAATCACAGCTCACTGCAACCTCCACCTTTCTGGCTCAAGCAATTTGCCCACCTCAGCCTCCCGAGCTGGGATTGCAGGCAGACACCATCACACCTGGCTAATTTTTGTCTCTCTCTCTCTTTTTTTTTTTTTTAAAAGAGTTTTGCCATGTAGTCCAGACTGGTCTGGAACTCCTGAACTGAAGCAATCAGCCTGGCTTGGCCTCTGAAATTGTTGGGATTACAGACATGAGCCACTACACCCAGCCTCAGGATGGCGACTCTTGAAGTAGAATAGTAACATACATATCGGAGTGCATGTGTCTCTAGTATGTATGCAGATATCATGTCTGTGACTGTTAGAGAAATTTTTTTTTTTTTTTTTTTTTTTGAGACAGTCTTGCTCTGTTGCCAGGCTGGAGTGCAGCCTGTTAGTGAAATTTCTTTCTTTTTTTTTTTTTTTTTTGAGACAGTCTCGTTCTGTCGCCAGGGTGGCGTGATCTTGCCTCACTGCAACCTCCACCTCCTGGGTTCAAACGATTGTCCTACCTCAGCCTTCCAAGTAGCTGGGTTTACAGGTGCATGCCAGCACACCCAGCTAATTTTTGTATTTTTAGTAGAGACAGGGTTTCAGCATGTTGGCCAGGATGGTCTTGATCTCTTGACTTCGTGATCTGCCTGTCTCGGCCTCCCAAAGTGCTGGGATTACAGGTGTGAGCCATCGAGACCGGCCTGTTAGTGAATTTTTGTAACTTTTCATTTGTGTCCTTATCAGTGTCAGTTCATTCATGTGGTAAGCAATTACCGAGTGGCAGTTATAGGCATCACACTGTGCTAGCAATTAACTATCATGTTTTTCAGAGCCAGGGATTCCTTAAAGGACTAAAATAATAGAATTTTCTAGCTAGAAGGGATCTAGGAGCATGTCTAATCCAGCTTCATCCTTTGAAGGTGAAGCTCAGGCCACGAGGTTCAGGGCCTTGTCTGCAGCCCAGTTAGTAAATGCGGTGGATGGTACCAGACCTCCGTGGCTTGATGGAGTTCTGTCCTCATTTTGCTCTGGTTACACCACCTGGTCATTTCCTGGCTGCTTTCTGGTGCAACTAACCTACACTAGGTATCCTTTAAAAAGCTTCTCTGTTGTTCTTTATTGATTCCCTCTGGCTGCAAATGCAAACCAGATAGTCATGCTCTGAGCTCATTAAAAAAAAAAACCTAATGGCATCCAGACAGCGGATTCCAACCTAGACTTCAACATAGCCCCGGTGTAGACAGCTGGGGGCTATTCAGACCAGCCCACCACCACTGCTCTGGAGCATCTCACCACCTGTAAACTTCAGAGCAGCATTGTATGTGGGTGTATGAGGTACTGGGCGTTGGGTCGGGTGAGTTAGTTATAAGCTGTGTGGGTTTTGGAGCCAGAGCCTCAGCTGTCATCTGCAGACGTGGTCTCCTTCAAGCCAGGCGAGGGCTTCTGAGAGGCCTTTGCTGCCACACAGGGATCGATCGGTGCTGCTTCTGAAACTGTGGCCCTTCATGGGTCTATATTTAGTTCAAGGACCAGGGTACCAGGTGTCCCCTACAAAATCAAAAACTTTTGATGCCACTAAATTTACAGCTTCAAATTGGATTCAAGTGGACAAAAAGCCTTTCCTTAATGAAGAGACATAAAGCAAATTAGACTGAGAGTAAGCCTAGGTCTGTGTGATGAGGTGAATCCCAGTTATTGAGTGTTCCACCCCACGTGTTACTACATTCTTCTACATATGTGTGTCAGCCAGAGTCCTGATAAATCTCTACCAGCACCTATGAGACATAGGTTCAGAAAGATTAGGAAAAGGAAGGCAGCAGGGGTGGAGTGGGGTGGGGCCGGATTGGGCAGGTGCAGCTGGTAACCTTTACTGATGACCTGCTATTTGTCAGGCTTTGTGATGGGAATTTTAACTAGGGGATCCCACAGCTAGATAGCTGAGGATTATCATCATTTTGCAGTTCTGGACTTGAGGCTCAGAAGGGCCTTGACATACCCTGAGTTGCATAGGTAATGTAAGGTGGTATGTCACTTGCTCACTTCTGCCTGACCCCACACACAAACTGTCTTATTGAAGGATACTGTTCTAAATGCAGCTGTCAGCCAGGTGCAGTGGCTCACGCCTGTAATCCCAGCATTTTGGGAGGCTGAGGTGGGCGGATCATGAGGTCAGGAGATCCAAACCAGCCTGGCCAACATGGTGAAACCCTGTCTCTACTAAAAATACAAAAATTAGCCGGGTGTGGTGGCATGCACCTCTAATCTCAGTTATTCAGGAGGCTGAGGCAGGAGAATCGCTTAGACCTGGAAGGTGGAGGTTGCAGTGAGCTGAGATCATGCCACCTGCACTCCAGCCTGAGTGACAAAGCAAGACTCTGTCTCAAACGGATGAATGAATGCAGCTGCCCCATGAGTCTTTGGGAAAAGCTAGTTAGCATCCCTGCCTTGCTTTTCTCAACTATAAAGTGGGGATAAAGTTTGTCACTCTCAGGTTTGTGGTGAGGGTAGAGTGAGCAAGGGACTGCACATGTGTTTGTCACTACGCCAACTATGGATGCCCTTCATAAAACTTAACTCCTGGGCCCCTTGTGCTGGGTTTGCTGCTGCTGCTTTTTCTAAAGGGTTTTGTCACTTTTGAGCCAGCTGTTAACATCATTGAATTAGTTTGCTCATTCATCATATGAGGCTTGCATTAAAGATGAGGTTTTTTTGTTTTTGAGATAGAGTCTTGCTCTGTCACCAGGCTGGAGTGCAGTGGCATGATGTCAGCTCACTGGAACCTCTGCCTCCCGGGTTCAAGTGGATTCTCCTGCCTCAGCCTCCAGAGTAGCTGGAATTACATATGTGCGCCACCACTGCTGGCTAATTTTTTGTATTTTTAGTGGAGATGGGGTTTGCCATGTTGACCAGGCTGGTCTTGAACTCTTGGCCTCTAGCGATCTGCCTGCTTTGGCCTCCCAGAGTGCTGCGACTACAGGTGTGAGCCAACTGCCCCCAGATAAAGGTCAGTTTTCATAATGGAGAAAATCCCGAAGAGAAAGAGAAACTTTGCAACTATCAAAGTTCCAGTCATGCTCTGTCTGTATGTTCCTTCAGGACGTAATCCATTCACGGCTACTGGTGAGAGGCTGGACTTGGTCAGCTGGGCTGGAGGAGCCTGTGCTGTCTGTAGCTAAATTCCAGCCACCCTCCTTAGTCCTAGCTGCTTGGGCTTCCTCCTTCCTGACCCACTGTCCCTGTGACGTATGTTTGTCAGCACTGCACATTTTTTTCTGCCTCCCCCTCCCCTTGAAACAGAAATGCATTGGCTGCGATGAGCATCTTTATAGCTTAGAATATTGCCCATTGTCCTTTCCACTTCAGTTATTGAAATAGGTAATCATGGGGACTCCCTGGAATCTCCCAAGATATTCATGCCTTTCTTCAGGATGTTCCGTCTGTTACAGCCCTCTCTGGCTCTCATGGCTGTCGGCAGTGCTTTCTAGCAGTGCTGCGGCTGAGCTCAGAGTCTTAATTCCTGCTGTTGGCTCCGGCATCTGAGGACAGAGAAAGGGTGGGTCTGACCCCCTGCAGAAAGTGGTGATGGCGTCTGGGAGGATTTGTGCCCTCAGCTGCCCAGGAGTATCTCCGACAGATACTCTCCCAGCACCCTTAAAGGTATCATACCACAAGTATACAAATTATTATTATTATATTTATTTATTTTTTTGAGACAGAGTTGCACTCTTGTTGCCCAGGCTGGAGTGCAATGGTGCAATCTTGGCTCACTGCAACATCCGCCTCTCCGGTTCAAGCGATTCTCCTGCCTCAGCGTCTCGAGTAGCTGGGATTACAGGCGTGTGCCACCACGCCCAGCTAATTTTGTATTTTCTTTCTTTCTTTCTTTCTTTCTTTCTTTCTTTCTTTCTTTCTTTCTTTCTTTCTTTCTTTCTTTCTTTCTTTTTCTTTCTTTCTTTCTTTCTTTCTTTCTTTCTTTTTCGTCTCTCTCTCTCTCTCTCTCTCTCTCTCTCTCTCTCTCTTTCTCTCTCTCTCTTTTCTTTTCTTTTCTTTGACGGAGTTTCACTCTTGTTACCCAGGCTGGAGTGCAATCTCGCAATCTCGGCTCACCGCAACCTCCGCCTCCTGGGTTCAAGCAGTTCTCCTGCCTCAGCCTCCCGAGTAGCTGGGATTACAGGTGTGCGCCACCATGCTCGGCTAATTTTTTGTATTTTTAGTAGAGATGGGGTTTCACCATGTTGACCAGGATGGTCTCCATCTCTTGACCTTGTGATCCACCTGCTTCGGCCTCCCAAAGTGCTGGGATTACAGGCGTGAGCCACCGCGCCTGGCCCAATTTTGTATTTTCAGTAGAGACTGGGTTTCTCCATGTTGGTCAGGTCGGTTTTGAACTCCTGACCTCAGGTGATACACCCGCCTCAGCCTCCCAAAGTGCTGGGATTACAGGCATGAGTCACCACACCTAGCTGCAAATTATTTTTTGAGAAAGAAGAAAGACAGAAAGCCGTTGACCCTGCCGGCTGACCTCATGTTGGCCACACTGTCCTGTGGGAGACGCACCTGTTTCTGTGTTCTTGGGACCCACACTTTGAATTCCTCTGGAGTCCCCAATTCTAGCTTGGGGAATTCTACTTAGGACGCAGTACCATATTGCCCTCACCACCTGCTGAGGGAAAAGAACATTTGAGAGAAAATGTGGAAAATAAGTTATACAGCTTAACACATAGGCCCAAATATAAGGTGAGATTCTGCCCCCAGCCCCCCAAAAAAGTGATCAGAAATGAGAGTTGCCTTATATTTAAGTCTCTACAAATTCTCTCTCACTGTGGGAGGGTCTTGCAATTATTTTATATTGAACAAAGTAGTATTTAGAGAACACACATTACTTCAAAATGACCTTAGTCAGTGCTGGTTTTGGATGTTTTGGAGGTCATCTAAGGAAATCGTAGTTTTAAAAAGGAAGAGGGTGGTTTAAAAAAATCTACTAATATTCCAGAGCATCTGACCTCACAGTAACAAGAGTCGGGTTTCTTTGTAAACAAGACTTTTAAAGATCATTTAAAAATGGAACAAGTTGGCCAGCACAGTGGCTCATGCCTGTGATCCCAGCACTTTGAGAGGCCAAGGCGGGCGGATCACCTGAGGTCAGGAGTTTGAGACAAGCCTGACCAACATGGTGAAACCCCGTGTCTACTAAAAATACAAAAATTAGCTAGGCATGGTGGCAGGTGCCTGTAATCCCAGTGACTCGGGAGGCTGAGGCAGGAGAATTGCTTGAACCCAGGAAGTGGAGTTTGCGATGAGTGGAGATCGTACCACTGCACTCCAGCCAGGGCAACAAAGTGAGACTCTTAAAAAAAAAAAAGAAAGAAACAAGTTAAGAACTTTATTCAAATAACTTAGATTGAAGTGAGGAAGATATGTTTTGGAAAACTCACAAAATGTAGCTCTAATCACAGGAACTGGTGTGAAAATGCCAGTGCCGCTGTAGACTTTAAATAAATGTTTTCCTAAAGTGTGAGCGAGAGCTGAGGGTAAACCGGAAAGCTTTCTACTTTAGCATGCATTTAATGTTTATATATTCATGTATATAATATATACATGTGTATATGTGTTACTCTATTAATACCTTAAGGTATTTTAAGTGTATCATATTTTAATATTTAAATGGGATATTTACATCTAATAATATAGATTTTTTTTTTTTTTTTTTTTTTGAGAGGGAGTATTGTTCTGTCTCCCAGACTGGAGTGCAGTGGTGTGATCTTGGCTCACTGCCATGGCCACCTCTTGGGTTCAAGTGATTCTCCTGCCTCAGCCTCCCAAGTAGCTGAGATTATAGGCATGTGCCACCATGCCTGGCTATTTTTTTTTTTTTTTTTTTTTTGTATTTTAGTAAAGACAGGGTTTCACTATGTTGGTCAGGCTGGTTTTGAACTCCTGACCTCGAAGGATTCATCTGCCTTGGCCTCCCAAAGGCCAAGGATTATAGGTGTGAGCCACTGCGCGGGCCCAGATTCTTTCATTTACAGTTATCTAATCAAATTGCCCCCAAAACATTTTCAGCTATAATCTAATTGGGACAGTAGAGGATCCACCTATATTTGGAATATCCTTATGATCTAATGGAGAAGTCTTTCATTCACACCAATTATATAGAAAGTGCATGTCAAGAAGTGAGTTAATAATATATATTGTTATCATCTGGAATCATTGTTTCTATACCTTCATTCTTGTTTCTTGATTGAGATTTCTTTTTTTCTTGAGACAGTTTTGCTCTGTCTCAAGGCTGGAGTGCAGTGACACGATCTCAGCTCACTGCAACCTCCGCCTCCTGGATTCAAGCAATTCTCCTGCCTTAGCTTCCTGAGTAGCTGGGATTACAGGCCTGTGCCACCACGCCCGGCTAATTTTTGTGTTTTTAGTAGAGACTGCGTTTCACCATGTTGGCCACGCTGCTCTTGAACTCCTGACCTCATGTGATCCACCCACCTCAGCCTCCCAGAGTGCTGGTATTACAGGTGTGAGCCACTGTGCCCTGTGCTTGAGTTGTCTTGATTTGCAAGAGTCAAACTAAAATGAACGTACGTATAGATTTTTTTTTTTTTTTTTTTTGTGAGACAGTCTCGTCATTGAGGCTGGAGTGCTGTGTGTGTGAATGAAGCTGACGGCAGCCTTTACCTCCTGGGCTCAAGTCATCAGCCCTCCTTAGCTTCCCAAAGTGTTGGGATTACAGGCATGAGCTACCATGCCTGGCTAAAAAAGCAGAATATTGAAATGATTCAAATATGTTTTCTTTGAAATCAAGGAATCTCTACTGGGAAAGGGGTACCAGCTTATCTTTGGGAGTCACTTCATAGCAGGGCATGTGTGGTATTTGGAGTTGCGTTGAGCAGATTACAGTGTTGTGTGTGTGTGTAACCAGCCCTCCTGAGGCTGCTGACAGCTTGTGGGCAAAGCAGAGCCCAGCCATAGGAGGTGGGAGGACAGTCCGGAGAGTGCTCCATCTCAGGGCCGGCCAACTGGAGGTTTTGGTAAAACAAACATGGAGAATTTCCCTGGGAAAGAATCGGGTACAGGAAGGACAGAGGTCACTTCTCTAGCTCTTCTTCATCCCACTCCATGGGAATGTGGACATATGTCCTCTAGAATGCATCTTGCCAACAGGTAAGATGGAGATTGTCACTAGGAAATACACATGCAACAAGAAGCCTGCCTGGCTGAAGAAGTTTATCTTTTCATGAGATACACTTTCCCTGAAGACAAACAATATATGTTTAAACCCACTGTGTCTACTATGGCCTGTCATTGCCCCTTCCTCCCCCAAGGCAGCCTTTTCTGCCTTCTCAGTGTGACAGACATTGTATTTATTGTAGCCATGTAGTTGTTGAGAAACCATGGCTGCCTCCAAACTTAAAACACTGGCTTATTAGTCAGGGTTCTACAGAGAAACAGAACTGAGAGGATATGTGTGTACACACATAGATACATATATCTACCCACATGTGTGTATGTCACGAGTGTGTGGGTACAGTCATGCACTGAATAATGATGTTTCAGTCACCGATGGACTGCATATACAATGGTGGTTCCATGTGATTATAATGGAACATACACAGAAACCTGCTAATGGCACTTGATATTGGCATTGCAGGACAAGTAGGGGAAATGATTGATAGTAAAGTGCTGGGATGTTTGGTTTTTCGTATGAAAAAATATATAAATAATATATAAGCTGCCATCTAGTTTCGTGTAAGTACATGGCATTTTTACACAATGACAAAATTACCTAACAACACTTTTTTCAGAACATATCCCTATCATTAAGCAATGTATGACTAAGTATTATATATAGAGAGCCTGAGAGCGATTGAGATTTATTTTAAGAAATTTGCGGCCAGGTGTGGTGGCTCACACTTGTAATCCCAGCACTTTGGGAGGCCGAGGAGGGTGGATCATGAGGTCAGCTCGAGACCATCTTGGCCAATGTGGTGAAACCCCATCTCTACTAAAAATATAAAAAATTAGGCTGGGCGCGGTGGCTCACGCCTGTAATCCTAGCACTTTGGGAGGCCGAGGTGGGTGGATCACCTGAGGTCAGGAGTTCAAGACCAGCCTGGCCATCATGGTGAAACCCCATCTTTAAAAAAAAAAAAAAATTAGCTGGGCGTGGTGGCGTGTGCCTGTAGTCCCACCTACTCGGGAGGCTGAGGCAAGAGAATCCCTTGAACCAGGAAGGCGGAGGTTGCAGTGAGCCAAGATCACGCCACTGCACTCCAGCCTGGGCAACAGAGTGAGACTCCGTCTCAAAAAAAAAAAGGGCTCGGTGTGGTGGCTCAAGCCTGTAATCCCAGCACTTTGGGAGGCCAAGGTGGGTGGATCACGTAGACCATCCTGGTCAACGTGGTGAAACCCTGTCTCTACTAAAAATACAAAAAATTAACTGGGCATGGTGGCACGTGCCTGTAATCCCAGCTACTCAGGAGGCTGAGGCAGGAGAATTGCCTGAACCCAGGAGGCGGAGGTTGCAGTGAGCCGAGATCGCACCATTGCACTCCAGCCTGGGTAACAAGAGCGAAACTCTGTCTCAAAAAAAAAAAATAAACACAGAAATTTGCTCACATATCCCAGCACTTTGGGAGACTGAGGCAGGAGGAGTGCTTAAGCCCAGGAGTTTGAGACCAGCCTGGGCAATGTAATGAGACCCCATTTCTACAAAAAATTTAAAAATTAGTTGGCATGGTAGCATGTGCCTATAGTCCCAGCTACTCTGGTGGCTGAGGTAGGAGTATTACCTGAGCCCAAGAGGTGAAGGCTGCAGTGAGTCATGATAGTTGGAGACCAACCTGACCAACATGGAGAAACCCTATCTCTACTAAAAATACAAAAATTAGCTGGGCGTGGTTGCTTGTAATTCCCTTGTAATTCCAGCTACTCGGGAGGCTCTTTTTTTTTTTTTTTTTTTGGACGAGGTTTCGCTCTTGTTGCCCATGTTGGAATGCAATGGTGCCATTTCTGCTCACTGCAGCCTCTACCTCCTGGGTTCAAGCCTTCTCCTGGCTCAGCCTCAAACTCCTGACCTCAGGTGATCCACCCACCTTGGCCTCCCAAAGTGTTGGAAATACAGGCATGAGCCACTCTGCCTAGCCTTTTAGTCTTTGTTTAATAAAAATGATAACAAAAGTCCCTTTTACTCCTGGGAAGCCCAGCTCTATTCCATTCTCTTCTAGTGCATATCCTTCCAGACTAAGTTTTGATGTTTAAATACTATGTATTGTTATAGATGCGTTTTTTATGTGTATTCTAGTTGACATAAATAGTATTAACATATCGCATCTTGCCTTTTGTACGCTACATTTTTTCTTTCTGAAATCTGGCCATGTTAATGGAGTGATTCATTTTAACTGCCTTTTCTGCTTTAAGAAAATTCTCTATATCCTCTATATTTTTCTTCCAGTACTATTTCATATTTAGGGTTTTTTTTGGCTTTCATGTGGAAAATATATAATAAGATCTTCATTTGGAAGGGAAAAACAAGCTTCAGATGAATTAAAAGTATATTTCAAGGCCAGGCATAGTGGCTCATGCATGTAATCCCAGCACTTTGGGAGGCCGAGGCGGGCTGATCACTTGAGGCCAGAATTTCGAGATAGCCTGGCCAACATGGCGAAACCCTGTCTCTACTAAAAGTACAAACAAATTAGTCAGGTGGGGTCGATCACACCTGTAATCCTGGCTCCTCGAGAGGCTGAGGTGGGAGAATTGCTTGAACCTGGGAGGCAGAGGTTGCAGTGATCTCAGATAGCACCACTGCACCTCAGCCTGGGCCACAGAGTAAGACTCTATCTCAAAATAAATAAATACATACATACATACACAAACACACACACCACACACCCTAAATGGATTAAAAATCCAGTGCACTGATTAACATGGTCTTGGTCTCACATGTATAGTCCCTAAAAATATTAAGGTCAGTGTTATGGTTCTTTATTCCCTTCTGATAATTTGTTCCTGCATTAATATTATGTTGTCTTAATTACTACAGTTACCTACTGTGTTTTAATATTTGATAGAATCAGTTCATCCTTTTCATACTCCTGTTTCACAATTGGCTTAGATATTCTTAGTTCTTCCCATATAAACATTAAAATATTTTTCAAGTTTCCTAAAATTTCTTATTGGAATTTCACTGAAGTTATTGATTACTTCGGAAATATTGACATCTTTAAAATGTTGTCCTCCCCTCTCCGTAAATAAGGTCTCTCATCTCATTAATCCAAATCTTCTTCATTTATAGCCTTCAGTAAAGTTTTATGATGTCTTACCAAAGTTTCTTTTAGACTCGTGCCTATGTACTTTCTAGTTTCGGTTACTATACCAGTCAGTGTTTTTTCTTAGTATTGCATTCTCTATTTGGTTATTGCTAGTTTAAAGGAATACTATTGATCTTTGAGTTTTTGTTTTGTTTTGTTTTCTGAGACAGTCTCACTCTGTTGCCTAGACTGGAGTGCAGTAGTGTGGTTTCAGCTCACTGCAGCCTCTGCCTCCCAGGTTCAGCCTCTCCTTTCTGAGTCTCCCAAGTACCTGATGTTACAGGTGTGTGCCATCATGCCGGGCTAATTTTTGTGTTTTTAGTAGAGATGGGATTTCACCATAGTGGTCAGGCTGGTCTCGAACTCCTGACCTTAAGTGATCCACCTTCCTCAGGCTCCCAAAGTGCTGGGATTACAGGTGTGAGCCACTGTGCCCGGCCTGAATTTGGATTTTTGTTTCCAACAATCTTGCAGCATCCTCCTATTAATTCTAATTGTTTGGAGGTTGGTCTTGATAATTAAATGTAATCAAGTGTCTGTAGGTCTTCAGTACTATTTTGAATTATAAACTCTGTAATTATACTGCCATCCACAATTACATAAATTTCCCTGAGCATAATGTAACATAGGGCATTGACTCTGGAGCCAGGCTGTGTGCCAAGGGACATAAAGATGAAAGCAATGGAGCCCCACTTCTGGGCGGTGACCAGGTATGGCCTCAAATTTACTCCTTCAAAAATTTTAGTGTTGGCGGGGTGCCACTACACTCCAGACTGGCGACAGAGGGAGACTCCATCTCAAAAAAAAAATTTTTTTTCCGTGTTGGCCAGGTGAGGTGGCTCATGCCTGTAATCTCAGCACTTTGGGAGGCCGAGATGGGTGGATCACAAGGTCAGGAGGTCAAGACCATCTTGGCCAACATGGTAAAACCCCGTCTCAACTAAAAATACAAAAATTAGATGGGCGTGGTGGCATGTGCCTGTAGTTCCAGCCACTCAGGAGGCTGGGGCAGGAGAATCACTTGAACCTGGGAGGCAGAGGTTGCAGTGAGCCAAGGTCGCACCATTGCACTCCAACTTGGGGACAGAGGGAAAATATGTCTCAAAAAAACAAAACTCAGTGTTTATGCAGCTTTTCAGACCACTGGGTTCTGAAACAGCCCGGGTTCCAGCATTTTCTCATTTGTATGACCTTGGGAACTATCTGTGCCTCAGATTTATCTGTAAAGTGGGAATATTAGTAATATCTACTCACAGGAGATGGTGAGGATTCTGAATTATTGCATTTATCTGGTCTAGTTTAAGCTTCTGATAAGTGTTGATCGTTACTCTTGATAGCATTACTGCATTTTAAAATTTCAACTGTCTTAAAACTTCTGAGTAGCACAGGATTATTAAGTTTAGATTTATTAGTGCTTTATCAGAAAATCAATTTTTTTTTTTGTTTGTTTGAGATGAGTTTGGCTGGGCGGGTGGCTCACACCTGTAATCCCAGCACTTTGGGAGGCCAAGGTGGGTGGATCACCTGAGGTCAGGGGTTCGAAACGAGCCTGACCAACAAGGTGAAACCCTGTCTCTTTAAAAATAAATAAATAAATAAGAGATGAGTTCTCACTCTGTCACCTAGGCTGGAGTGCAATGGTGCAGTCTCAGCTCACTGCAACCTTGGTCTTCCGGGCTCAAGTGATTCTCCCACTTCAGCCTCCCAAGTAGCTGGAACCACAGGCACATACTGCCACACCGAGCTAATTTTTTTTTGGGGGCGGGGGGGCGGGGATTTTGGTAGGGATGGGGTCTCGCTATGTTGCCAGGCTGGTCGTGAACTCCTGAGCTCATTATCTGCCTGCCCCAGCCGCCCAAAGTGCTGGGATTACAGGGATGAGCCACCACGCCCAACCCAGAAAGTCAATCTGTTCTCTTTTATGATTTGTTTTAAAATGCTGTGCTTTGTTCACTGTCATCGTATTGCTTCCGGTAAGATCACACCTGGTATCCCTAATATAGGTCAAAAGGAAAATTGCTTCACAACAATTTGCTTGAGAAACTTTGCTGAAAGATCTCTTGATGGATTGATTGAGATGGAGTTTTGCTCTTTTTGCCCAGGCTGGAGTGCAATGGCGTGATCTCAGCTCACTGTAACATCCGCCTCCTGAGTTCAAGTGATTCTCCTATCTCACCCTGCGAAGTAGCTGGGATTACAGGCTCACGCCATCGCGCCCAGCTAATTTTGTATTTTTGGTAGAGACCAGGTTTCACCATATAGGCCAGGCTGGTCTTGACCTCAGGTGATCCATCCGCCTTGGCCTCCCAAAATCCTGGGATTACAGGTGCGAGCCACCATGCCCAGATTATTTTTGCCTATGAAGATACCTTATAACTCTGTATTAATTAGCTCTAGTCCTAGTTTTTTAATAATGATAAATCAGAGTGCAGAGTTTTCAAGTGGTTTGCATTTTATTTTTTGAGAAAAGGAGAAAAATACCCTGATGGTAATTGATTAGCTCAACAAGCACCCTGACACCTCACATGCTCAGATTGCTTGTGGTTGGTGGTAACTGAAATGTGTGGCAGACAGCACAGCAAGCCTGGGAGCACTGCCCTGCACCACTTCATTCACTGAAGATGTTCTCTGGTCCATGCCTTCCCCAGGGGCTTTTTTCTTGCTCCCAGACAACTGGCTCCATCCCTTCCCAGTGCCCCCATCAACCAGCCTGTTTTACTAGAATGTGTCTTTAAAAGCACTATTCTCTTTTTCTCAACTTCAGAAGAACATAGACGATCCCGAGACCCTGAATGGCATAGCTTGTCTCTTGCTTAGCGGGACCACAAATGAAGGATGCTTGGAGAAGAGCTTGGACATGGGCAGGTCCTTTTCTTTGGTGGTCAGATGACCTTGGCTCATTGTGGAATTTGTTAGAAAATGGCTAACCCAGTGTTTAAATATCTGTTACTATCCACCCTTCCTCCATTAGCCAACCTACTGTATAGGCACAGCAATGTCCAACAGTGTAGGTGGATCAGCAGTTGGACCAGGACATTGATATGGTCATTCACTGGGGCGACCACCCATTTACATTCTAATTCCTGTCAGCGGCAGAATGCTCAAATGGATGTTAAGAATTGACATTTCTCCTCAAGTGTATCCCCAGCAAGTAGTCACACACTATTTTTTTTTAGAGAATAAAGGCTAAGATTGAGAGTAACTCTAAGTTATTCTGATAGCTGTTTCCTGAGTCTCCTCTTAGCAGGATTTGGAGAGTATCTAGCATTTTTATGAATGGTCAAATCAGTTTCAGCAACAGGCAAACTCCGTTTGTCAGCTGGTTGGTTTTTCCTGCCTACATTTCAACTGCCTTGTCCTTCCTTTTTCTTTCCTGTGCAGCAGCCTTCAGAGATTTATAAGAATTGGGTAACGTTTTCCCTTCCAAGGCAGATTTTAAAATGTTTTCTTCTTAGCCTTTCTCATTATCTTCAGGATCTTGGTTAGAGAAACAAATGTTTTTTTCTGTAATTGAGAAAAAGGTGCCTTCAGTGACCACACTGGTCTGTGATTTAATCACTAGATCTGATTTGGGCTCTGCTAGACTACTTACATTTTTCTCAGCAATACCTACCTTTAAAAGATCGGAGCAATGATGGACATTTTGGTTTATACTTTATATGGAAATCCAATTAAGATTTTTCAAATTTGGCTAATTTGAAGACATAGATTCCTAAATTATTATTCAAATCTTTGAGGACATATCAAGATTCCATGCCATGGGGACTGTCCGTGTCCCAACATTGTGCTGCGTATAGTGCATTTCATCACCGCTTCAATAGCCATCTCTATGAATGGATAGAAGAAAGCATGTTCAAATTCTATGAACAGAGTGTTTTCTCTTTCTTGCTTTTCCAGAGTTGGCTATAGCTTTTATCCTCATTTGCAGAGATCAAAATCTGATCTGCAGGAACCCTATTTTGATTGGCTGTCAGGCATTCATAGCTCTGTAACTAAATACCAATGTATGAAATGGTTATTGTTCCCTGGAGTGGTGGGCCTGGGCCAGAACACATTCTTTGTGATTTCAAGGGGGCCAAATGGAAGCTGTAAATGTCCTGGCAGCCAAGTTGGGTAAACATGAGCTCTTATAACCTCAGATACAAGAGCAGAAAGGTAGCTTGCCTTTTTTTTTTTTTTTTTTTGAGACAGGGTCTCACTCTCATCACTCAGGCTGGAGTGCAATGGCGCGATCTCAGCTCACTGCAACCTTTGCCTCCTGGGTTCAAGCGATTCTCCTGCCTCAGCCTCCTGAGTAGCTGGGATTACAGGCATGAACCACACCAGGCTAACTTTTGTATTTTTAGTAGAGATGGAGTTTCACCATGTTGGCTGGCCTGGTCTTGAACTCCTGACCTCAGGTGATCTGCCCACCTCGGCCTCCCAAAGTGCTGGGATTACAGGCATGAGCCACCGCACCTGACCATTATATAGTTGGAATAACACACTGAAATAATGGATCAGTGCATATCTTCAGCAATGAACAGTGCATTTGTTTACAGCATGTTGCTGCATGGGGTGAACCCTTAGGCTGGTAGCGACTCCAAGCTGTGGTTGGGTTTGCTAGTGCCAAGTTGTTTACGTGCCTCCCCTGGGCCCCTTCCTTCCCTGCTGCTCCTTCTTCCTCCCAGCCTGCTGAGCTTGCTGCCCCGACTCCCTTCCTCTCTCCTCTCCACTGAGGTTCTGCCAGCTGGAGAAATTCCTCCCGTTGCCCTTCCACCTTTCTGAGAACTGTGGGTTGGCAAGGGACCAGGATACTCCGTGACGGAAAGTGCTTTTGTGAAGGATGCTGAGGTCTGTGGGCCTGCAGCCCCGGCCCAGGGTGGAAGTGAGGTCTTACGGGAGGACCCAGTGCCTGTTGCAGGTAGAGCCAGAGGGACTTTTGCATCGAGTAGATTCTGCACTTGCCTCTTTGTTTTTGTTTTGGGTCTCGTTCTGTCGCCCAAGCTGGAATGCAGTGGCGTGGTCTCTGCTCACTGCAACCTCTGCCTCCCAGCTTCAAGCAATTCTGTGCCTCAGCCTCCTAAGTAGCTGGGATTACAACATCTGGCTCATTTTTTGTTTCACCATGTTGGCCAGGTTGGTCTTGAACTCCTGACCTCAGGTGATCTGCCGGCCTTGGCCTCCCAAAGTGCTGGGATAGCAGGTGTGAGCCACCACATCCGGCCTCTGTACTATCTCTTGAATGCCGCCTGGGTGCCAGAACCAGTGCCAGGCTGTGCCTCGTGCCTACTTGGTCTGGCCTCTTCCTTCTGTGCCTGCTTCCTTGATGTTTTCTATGGGCTGGGCTCATTCTTACCGTGGATTTCTTTGTATTGACCACTTGGATGAGTTTTGAAAATCTTACAATGTGGTGGATATTTTTAAGTACATACTTGGTATGCTCTGGGGGAAAGGCAGATTTGACACACACATACACACAAAATCGATATGTAGTGTGAATGGAGAGGCAGCGGCAGAGTGGGAATTGTGTGAGGAAACTGACTCTTGCTTCAGAAATGCTTGGAGCACTTGTGGTGTCCTGGGACGCCCTCTCTGGAAGGACTTTGGTGCCGGTGGAGGGACCACATTCGGAGCCTGAGAGCAGTGTGCACTTTCATCCACAGGCTTGATTTGGTTTCATTTTGCTTTTTGAGAAAGAAAGCAGCATTGTGGATGGAGGAGGGCTAGGAGGGTGGCAGCTGTTCTAATAGGAACCATTTTTACAGCAGAGAAGTGCCATTCCTGAGATCTCCAGAGCTGGCTTCCCTCCTCTCACTGTCCTATCCATTGTCCATTGTTCTGTTGGCACAATGGGGCTGATTTTTCCATAGGAATCTGACTAAATTTTGCATAGCCGTACAGAGAACTGCCAGTTAGGGGGACAGAGTCAAGAGTGACACAGGCTCAAATGCTGAGGGTTGCCTGTGCTTGGACTGTGTCTCAGAACTGCCCTACGCTTTGCTTTCAGTCATCAGTTTTATATAGTTAAGAAATAAAAATAGCACTTTTTCTAAAGGAAAAATAAAATGGATTAGTTTATGGGAGGGACAGTCACACATAGCTTTGAAAGGCTGCTTAGCTGGAGAGGGAGTGGGAGTCTTCAGCATTGTTAACTTTAGCACACAGTGGGTGATTGGGCACATCAGAGGGATACGACCCTGTTTTTCAAGCCTGGGTTCCAGGGGTGCAGCTGTTTTGGGCCATTTACAGCAGTGGAATTTGGATGGTGCAGATATTGCCCATAGAAGCTCACTCTTTCCCCTCCCTTCCCCTCCCTCCCTCCCTTCCCCTCCCTTTCTCCCTCCCCCCCCCACCTTCCTCCTTTTTTTTTTTTTGAGATGGAGCCTCACTCTATCACTCAGGCTGAGTGTAGTGCCATGATCTCGGCTCACTGCAATCTCCGCCTCCTGGGTTCAAGTAATTCTCCTGCCTCAGCCTCCTGAGTAACTGGGATTACAGGTACATGCCCCCACACCCAGCTGCTTTTTTTGTTTTTGAGACGGAGTTTCCGCTCTTGTTGCCCAGGTTGGTGTGTAACGGCACAATCTCGGCTCACTGCAACCTCCACCTCCTGGGTTCAAGCAATTCTTCTGCCTCAGTCTTCCGAGTAGCTGGGATTACAGGCTTGTGCCACCATGCCTGGCTAACTCTGTATTTTTAGTAGAGATGGGGTTTCTCCATGTTGGTCAGGCTGGTCTTGAACTCCCAACCTCAGGTGATCTGCCCACCTCTGCCTTCCAAAGTGCTGGGATTACAGGTGGAAGCCACCATGCCCAGCCTGCAAATTTTTGTATTTTTAGTAGAGATGGGTTTCGCCATGTTGGCCAGGCTGTTCTCAAACTTCTGACCTCAGGTGATCCATCCTCCCCAGCCTCTCAAAGTGCTGAGATTAGAGGTGTACCTGGCCCCATAGAAGCTGTACCTGGCCCCATAGAAGCTTTGTAAAAAGAAAATGGAATGAGATTGATCAGGGCTATGTACTCGGAGTTGTGAGGCAGTGATGTCTACGCTTGGCTGTTAACTTGGTGGTTTATACGCTACAAGGCACATAAAATTATTTGGGGGGAGAGGAGAATGTGTGCTTTCCTAACTCTTACCATGTCTTAGACACAGAGGGTCGTGAATAACCAGCTGTTGAGGATGTAGTTTTTCTCAACACTAAATCATTCTGTGAGAGAAGTCCATAAACTTGACTGATTTTAACGGCCTGTGAGTTGGAAATCTTTATGAGAAATGCTGTTGAGGGATAGGAAGTCAGTCTGGGATGATACGCACAGGGCGGAGGAGCTGGCCATCAGTAGAGTGGTCCCATTTGATAATGGAAAAACATGTTGGACGGAATGGAAATGTTCCCAGTCAAGATACCCTCATGCCCAGAGCCAAGAAAATCTTTAGACCAACCTCCGTCGGCGTCAGTTTCTCCTTCCTCAGTTTCTCCACGCTCCTCCCCGTGTCCCCCGATCACGTAGATTGTGTGAGTAGTTGTTCTGTTGTCTTTGAAAAGATTGATTTATACATTTGTACAGAAAATCCCAGAGCCTTTTCCTCTTAATGCTATAAAGTAGCCATTTAATGAGGCGTTTGGAAGGCCACCCAGCCACTTGAAATCTGAAGTGTCATGCTGAGGGATTGTTACCAAGAAGTATTTATGTTGGAGTCAAGGTTTTAGCTCTCTTTTGGCAATTGATTAATTTACTGTGAGAGCCAATAAGTCCTTGGACAGATGAGGAACAGATTGGAGGGGAGGAGCTTCTGTTTCGGCCCTTTCTCTTGGAATGTTTTTAACACTTGGCGGAGGGACAACTGTGTCTTTTTGTTTTGTTAAATAGTTCAAGTTGGCCATTTTCTGGTGCTCTTCAGAAAAGCCTGTCAGGAGGATGGGAGGGAAGTGCCTGGGTCTCCTGGTCCCTGGCTTCACACGGACCTCACGCTCCTGTTGAGAAAATGTTTGAAATGCGTTTTCTTAAAAGTAGGACTGTGTAAATAATAGATTAGGTCTGAAAGGGCCATCTGAGTATAAAGGCAGTAGGAGCCTTGCATGGAAAGCTGCTTACTCACCAACGCTAGTTTTAAGTGTTGGAAGAAAAACGGTGCCACTTTCTAGAATTTGGAAGTGGGCCTGGTGGTGGCCCTACTGTGTCCGAGTAAGGGTCTCCTCTCCTTGGAGGCATTAAAAGACATGGGGACCAGGTGCAGTGGCCCACGCCTGTAATCCCAGCATTTTGGGAGGCTGAGGTGGGCAGAACGTTTGAGGTCAGGAGATCGAGACCAGCTTGGCCAACATGGTGAAATCCTGTCTCTACTAAAAATACAAAAATTAGCCAGGCATACCTTGTAATCTCAGCTACTCAGGAGATTGAGGCCAGAGAATCGCTTGAACCCAGAAGGCAGAGGTTATAGTGAGCCCAGGTGGTGCCACTGCAGTCCAGCCTGGGTGACAGAGAGAGACTGTCCCCCTCCAAAAACAAAAACAAAGCCCCCAAAAACAAACCACATAGGAAGCATTGCTCTCCTGAGCATTGACAAGGCTGGGGTATTCTTTTTTGTGTGTGTGGAGAGACCAAGAGAAGCTGTGGGGCAGTGCCGTCCATTAGAACTTAACGGGTGATGCCGTGTTACGTGAGGTGGCCAAACGGCAGCCACTAGCCACGTGCAAAACGTGATGCGCCTGACCCAAGAATTGAATTTTTCATTTTAATTAGGTTTAAGTAGCAGCATGTGGCGAGTGGGTATCCTGTTGGACAGTGCAGTGCTGTGGGCCTTTTTAATGCTTTTGCAAAATGACTCTATTAACCCTCTTTGATTTTTCACAGCCTGCTCACAGGGGATGGAGGTTAGGTAGAGGGTCAGTTCCCGGTAGGGAAAAATGAAGAAACCAAATGAATGGCTCAGATCATGGACTAGTAAAAACAGCCAAGCCGGGCCTAGAGCCAGGGCCCCTTCTTCCCCGACTCCCACCCCCTCCAGCCGCTCAGAACCCAGCTCTAGATGTTAATTACTAGTACTGCTTAGCAGGGTACCCCAACCACAAAGGGAAGGCTGGCTTAACATTTGGAATCTTGGCTGTGAGCTGTGTATTTAATCTTCTCCTTTTAAATCAAACAGGCTTAATGAGCGGCGAGAGTTGGGAAGTCCCTGTGGGCCCCTAAATCCAAGGAGGAGTTTCTCTGGAACCAGAGGAAACAGGCCAGACAGGTGGAGTAATAGTAACTCCCCTCCCGCCTGGCTGCCTGTGCTTGCCCTTGTCTGTGGCAATTAGATGGGGGGAAGAAGGACCTGTGGAGACTGGTGGTCCTAGTCTCCTATACTTACTATGCTGTAAGGAGGCCAGACCCCGGGACACATGGCATCCACCTGGATAATTCCTTGCTATCAGTGCGTCTGGCAGCCATATTAACATGCCCCTTGCTGTGCCATATCAGCCAGGACCCTGAGCCGAGTGCCGTCATTGACTCAGCCCCATCCTCACCTTCTTTCATTCTTGATGTTCCCTCTCATCCTGGAGGACTGTAAGGAAAGCTCAGGGTTTGGTTTTTTTTTTTTTTTTTTTTGAGACAGAGTCTCATTCTGTCGCCCAAGCTGGAGTGCAGTGGTGCAGTCTTGGCTCACTGCCACCTCCGCCTCCCAGATTCAAGCGATTCTCCTGCCTCAGCCTCCCAAGTAGCTGGGAATACAGACATGTGCCACTATGCCCAGGTAATTTTTGTATTTTTATTTTTATTGATTGAGATGGAGTTTGGCTTTTGTTGCCCAGGCTGGGGTACAGTGGCATGATCTCAGCTCACTGCAACCTCCACCTCCCGGTTTCAAGCAGTTCTCCTGCCTCAGCCTCCCAAGTAGCTGGGATTACAGGCATGTACCACCACACCTAGCTAATTTTGTATGTAGTAGAGACAGTTTCACCATGTTGGCCAGGCTGGTCTCAAACTCCTGACCTAATGCTATCCACCCATCTGGGCCTCCCAAAGTGTTGGGATTATAGGAGTGAGCCAGCATGCCTGGCGGTTTTTCCTTTTTTTCTTTTTTTGAGATGGAGTTTTGCTCTTGTTGCCCAGGCTAGAGGGTAATGGTGTAATCTTGGTACTGCAACCTCCACCTCCTGGGTTCAAGTGATTCTCCTGCCTCAGCCTCCCGAGTAGCTGGGACTATAGTCACGGGCCACCATGCCCAACTAATTTTGTATTTTTAGTAGAGACGGGTTTCTCTGTGTTGGTCAGGCTGGTCTTGAACTTTCAACCTCAGGTGATCCACCTGCCTCACCCTCCCAATGTGGTGGGGTTACAGGTGTTAGCCACCATGCCCGGCCAGTTTTTCCATTTCTCAGGGCACTGGAGAGGAGTTGGCATCGTGGGCAGGGTACTGAGCCACTGAGGCAGGGAGATCCAGGTGGGAATGCTGAACACTCGCCAACACTGTCAATCACAGCAGAGCCTTCCCCATTGCTCCCAGTACATTTTTGCCATTGCCAGTCTCATCCCATGCCCAAACCATGCCAGTGTGCCCAGCGGAGCCAAGGAGAGGCAAGACTGATACCGTTATCAAAGGGTTAATAAGTAATTAGAAGGGAAATCTGCTGTGACAAATCCAAGCCACCAGCCATGGCTGCTTTTTGTTTTCTTTGGAGACAGGGTTTTACTGTTTTGGCCAGTCTGGAGCACAGTGGTGCAGTCGCAGCTCACTGAGGCTTCAACCTCCCAGGCTCTGCTAGTCCTTCCGCCTCACCTCCTGAGTGCTCTGACTGCAAGTGTGCACCACCATGCCTGGCTAACTTTTTACATTTTGTGTAGATACGGGGGTCTCAATACGTGTTGCCCAGGCTGGCCTTGAACTCCTGGGTTCAAGCATTTCTCCTACCTCAGCCTCCAAAACTGCTGAGATTACAGGTGTGAGACACCATGCCCCGCCTCTAACTCTTAACAAAACTCATTTCTGGATCACCTTCTCCTCAGGGTCTCTACCCATCTTTCTTTTCTCTTTTTTTTTTTTTTTTTGAGACAGAGTTTCGCTCTTGTCACCCAGGCTGGAGTGCAATGGTGCGATCTCGGCTCACCGCAACCTCCGCCTCCTGGGTTCAGGCAATTCTCCTGCCTCAGCCTCCTGAGTAGCTGGGATTACAGGTACGTGCCACCATGCCCAGCTAATTTTTTTTGTATTTTTAGTAGAGATGGGGTTTCATCATGTTAACCAGGATGGTTTCGATCTCTTGACCTCATGATCCACCCGCCTCAGCCTCCCAAAGTGCTGGGATTACAGGTGTGAGCCACAGCATCCGGCTGTACCCATCTTTCAACCCATGTTACCTGTTGCTCTGCTCACCAGCAGTAACCACAGCAGATCACGGAACAAGATCTTATAAACATCAAGGGCCAAGATGTATTTACTGTTTACTGATAGGGAGATCACAGGATATAGTGTTCACACTGGGCACTTCTGAGAGCAAAAGAGAGCACTGATAATTATGCTGGAATAAACCAGGATGATCTAAGAACAGCAGGGCAGGTTGGGCATCTACTGTGTGCCAGGCTGTGCCTGAGTTTGGGGTACACAGGTGTAGTGGGCCTAGTTTCTTTTTGAGGGGTATGGGGAAGTCTTGCTCTGTCATCCAGGCTGGAATACAGTGGTGGGACCACAGCTCTCTGCAGCCTCGACATCCCAGACTCAAGCGATTCTCCCACCTCATCCTCCCAGCTAGCTAGGTCCACAGGTGTGCACCAACACACGAGCTAATTTTTTTGTATTTTTCTGTAGGGATAAGGGGGTCTCGCTGTGTTGCTAAGGCTGGTTTTGAACTTCTGGACTCCAGCGATCCTCCTGCCTTGGCCTCCCAAAGTGCTGGGATTATAGGTGTGTGCCACTGTGCCCAGCTGGGCCTAGTTTCTTAAGGAGCTCACAATCTGATGGTGGAGACAGGTGTGTAGACACAGGCAGTGCTACAGTGTGGGTGCTGAAACAGGTGTGAACAAAGTATGGAGTGGGAGGAGCAATGGAGAGGGCAAGGGGGGGCTTTTCTAGAGGGAGGCAGACAAAAACTAAGCTTTGCTTTTTCCTGTCATGGCTTATTTCTCCAAGAAAATATTTTTTGGATAATCTTGAAACTATTAAACTTATATTCACTGACTGGGGCCTTCCGCCCTTGCCCTTGTGAGGGTTGTTTGTGTTGGCCTTGGCAGAGTTAGGTCGTGGTGAAGACCGGAGATAGCAATCATCCTTGAGACCATCCTGGCCCCACGTTACTGCTTAGCCCGCCACTGATTGCGGTATGCATTAAAAAACAAAAACCTGGCTGGGCGCTGTACCTCATGCCTGTAATCCCAACACTTTGGGAGGGCAAGGTGGGAGGATTGCTTGACCCCGGGAGTTCAAGACCAGCCTAGGCAACATGGTGAAACCCTGTCTCTACAAAAAACAAAAATTAGCCATGCATGGTGGTGCACACCTGCAGTCCCAGCTACTCAGGAGGGCGAAGGAAGGCACGAGAATCACTTGAACCTGGGAGGTGGAGGTTACAGTGAGCCGAGATCCTGCCACTGCACTCCAGCCTGGGTGACAGAGTGAGACTCTGTCTCAAAACAAAATGCCAAAAAGCTTAATGCATGGATAATGAATGAATGTCCGTGAGTATAGAGAGACTTTCCAGAAGAATGAATGTAGTGATGAGCCATGTCTAAGTCTGTCTTAAAGTGTAAATCACCTCGCGTAGGCTCTTACTCTATTCTTCTTATACTGTTTAGTTTCTCAGCAGGGATTGTGTGTGTGTGTGTGTGTGTGCTACAGTTACTAAAAATTTCAGACTAGTAAGAAAAAATTAGCTTAGGCATTTGTTAGCATGAAGTTGTATAGAAATTGCTGAGTTTAGTCTGCTATCAGCATATTGCTTTTATTTATTTTTATTTTTATGTTTTAGGTGCAGTTTTGCTCTTGTCACCCAATGGTGATGTAATCTCAGTTCACTGCAACCTCCGTCTCCCAGGTTCAAGAGATTCTCCTGCCTCAACCTCCCAAGGAGCTGGGATTGCAGGCAGGCGACACCACGCCTGGCTAATTTTTTTTTTTTGTATTTTTAGTAGAGATGGGGTTTCATCATGTCGGCCACGCTGGTCTTGAACTCCTAACCTCAGGTGATCCACCTGCCTCGGCCTCCCAGTGTGCTGGGATTACAGGAGTGAGCCACAGCATCCAGTCAGCACATTGCATTTTAAGGGTGCTCTATATGAGTAGAGTTTGCACTGAAGTTTTGACCGAAAGAAATTTAGTCTTCAGGCCTGGCACAGTGGCTCACACCTGTAATTCCAGCACTTTGGGAGGCCAAGGCGGGCGCATCATCTGATGTCAGGAGTTCGAGACCAGCCTGCCCAAGATGGTAAAACCCTGTCTTTTCTAAAAATATAAAAAATTAGCTGGGCATGGTGGTGGGCACTTGTAATCCCAGCTACTCGGGAGGCTGAGACAGGAGAATTGCTTGAACCCAAGAGGCAGAGGTTGCAGTGAGCCCAGATGGTGCCAATGCATTCCAGCCTGGGTGACAGAGCAAGGCTTCATCTCAAAACAAACAAAACAAAAGGAAATTTAGTCTTAAGCCTTTCATTCCCCTAAGCTCTGGCCTCAGCTGCAGCTGCATCTGGCCTACGATTGAATGGACTAGAAGCCAGGCACGGTGGGGTGTAGGATTTCAACAGTGGTCTCAGTCCAGATTTTCCTGCTATGGGCTGAGTGACATCAAGGAGATTGGGCCATTCTTGATGTTTTTTCCCTTCCCAGCTTTTATGCATTGCACTAATAAGATCAGAATTATTTTTAAAGGGAGAATTTTCCTCAGTCCCACCACCCAGTACATTTATTCTTTTTTTGGTTGTTTTTTTTTTCTTTTTTTTCCTTCTTACACCCAGTACATTTCAACTGTATTTTGCTTTTCCAAGCACTTCCAGACCCCTGTCTGCATGCACACTCAGAATAACATGGTTATGATTATGCTGTATCCTGGCTTCATTTTAGTCTGGTTTTTCTATAGTCTGAAATTAAGTTTGGGGTGAGCCGGTGTGGCCTGAGGATTGAAAGATAATGTCCTAAGTATGGCTCTATCCTCAGCCCAATGAATCCCTAACGCTGCTTGAGGGAAATGCCCCCGAAGGTAAACCAAAAGGTTACTCAGGTGCTAGAAAGTTATTCTGGAGTTCATTACCTCATTTCCTCAATCTTGTCCCAATCTTGCCCTTTCTTCTTTTCTTTTCTATTTATTTTTTCCTTTGAGAGGGAGTGTCACCCTGTCACCCAGGCTGGAGTGCAGTGGGGTGATCTCGGTTCCCTGCAACCTCTGCCTCCCGAGTAGTTGGGTTTATAGGCAGGCACCACCACGCCCAACTACCTTTTGTATTTTTTAGTGGAGATGGGGTTTTACCATGTTGGCCAGGCTGGTCTTGAACTCCTGACCTTGTGATCTGCCCGTCTCTGCCTCCCAAAGTGCTGGGATTACAGGAGTGAGCCATCGCGCCCAGCCTCCTTTTCCTTTTTTTGCCAAGTGCAGTGGACTGAACATTTCTGTCCCCGTAAAATCCATATATTGAAATCCTAACCCTGAAGGTTGAAGGTCTCAGGAGGTGGGACCTCTTGGAGCTGGTTAGGTTGAAGGGTGGAACTCTCATGAATGGGATGAGCGCTGTTACGAAAGAGGCCTCTGCCATGTGAGGACACACCAGAACACAGTCATCTGTGAATGGCCTCTCACCAGGTTCCACCAGTACCTTGATCTTGGCCTTTCTGGCCCCAGAACTGTGAGAAAGAAATTTCTGCTGTTTATAAGCCACCCAGTCTACGGTATTTTGTGATAGCAGCCCAGATGGAAGAAGCTACCAAGATACTTTTAGCTCACTGACACATCTTCTGTTGGGATTTGTCAGAAAGACGATCTTCTCATTTGGCTGAGCCGATAGAGTGACTTTAAATTCTGCCCGGAGCCTTACATGAACATATTGTAAATCCTCTTCCTCTTTTTTTTTTCACTCAGCCACAAAACACGCTTACCTCCCTCATGCAGGCGCCTCTACCTTTTCCCTTCCTCACTGTCTGCTCCCACCCTTTCTAAAGACGATGTTACTGTGTTGACGCCCGCGCTGGGAAGCCTTTCCCACCTCACTCTTCTTTCTTCATGGCTGTCGATAGTAGCGGGGGCCATGTTCCAGCCTCTGTCAGGGAACTGGCTTTATTAAGCACCAATGCTGTGCTTAATACCTTCTCACTGTAACCCCCAGCCACACTGTGCAATAGCAGTTTGTTCCATTTTGCTCATGTGGAGGCTGCATGTTGGAATTTCAGAATTGTGCACAAGGACACAGACTCGGGAGCACTAGGATCCAGAGCTGGTTGACTTCAGAGCCTGGCATTTCCCATTGGACCATGCTTTGTGTCTGCCCTCTCTGACATCTCCCAGGTATTGTGACGGAAAGGTAGAAAAAAAATAGACTACTCTAGGCGTACACCTGTGGGGCTGGAGACTCAATTGAGAATGCGTGTCAGCTGGTTTCTTGGAGGTAACTGTTGGCAGAGTTAGCTCATCCTAGTGACTTTATTGCCTCATCAGATTCCTGTATGATACTCTCAGGCACGTGTGTGTGTGTGTGTGTGTGTGTGTGTGCGCGCGCGTGCATTTTAAATATCCACCTACCTAGGATCTCAGTTCAGTGCCTAGATTTTGAGTTCATCTACCTCAGTAGTGTTTTAAACCTTGGACTTTCCCCAGCTTCTTTCCCCAGATAGAATTCATCTGCTCAGAAAAAGTTTAGTGAATTGCTGCTACATGTCAGGCCGTGTGCTGAGGGCTGGATATTAAATCCAGAGAAACCGTTAAATAGTTTAAAGTTCTGTTTCTCAAACAAGGATTTCTGAGCTTTTAGAGATGCATAAGAATTTTTAAAATTGTGTTTGTCACAATGATTTTATTTTACTGGCTGGATGCAGCGGCTCATGCCTGTAATCACAGGACTTTGGGAGGCCAAGGTGGGCAGATCACTTGAGCTCAGGAGTTTGAGACCAGCCCCGGCAACATACTGAGATCCTGTATCCTCAAAAATTTTTTAAATTAGCCAGCCATGGTGGCATGCACCTGTAGTTCCAGCAACTTGGGAGGTTGAGGTGGAAGGATTGCTTGAGCCTGGGAGGTCAAGGCTGCAGGGAGCCATGATTGTGCCATTGCACTCTAGCCTAAGTGACAGAGACCCTGTCTCAAAAAAAAAAAAGTTACAAAGAAAGCTTCTTTTATAGCAATATTTTACAGCTGAAAGATAGAGCAATAAAATCATATTTTATTTTATTTTTGAGACGGAGTTTTGCTCTTGTTGCCCAGGTTGGAGTGCAATGGTGCGATCTCAGCTCACTGCAATCTCTGCCTCCCGGATTCAAGCTATTCTCCTGCCTCAGCCTCACGAGTAGCTGGGATTACTGGCATGCACCACCATGCCTGGCTGACTTTGTATTTTTAGTAGAGGCAGGGTTTCTCCATGTTGCTCATTGGTCAGGCTTGTCTTGAACTCTGAACCTCAGGTGATCCGTCTGCCTCGGCCTCCCAAAGTGCTGGGATTCTAGGCATGAGCCACCACAGCCAGCCAATATTTTGTTTTCATAAATCAATGTTACTCAAATGAGAGCTCTGGATGTGGGGTGGGGGATTTGGTGAGGCTTTTTTCCTTTAAAATGGGCCTATACATTACTCATGTGAAAAATACAAGGTTAAACTATTTTTTTTACCTTCTGCAGAAACATATTTTAAAATATTTTTTGAATTAGCACCAACAGTGTATGAACTTGAACGCTGAAGTTTAGGGCACCAGGACTGTGTCAGGCCAATGGGGAACATATTCCTGGGAAGGTAAACCTTGAGTTTCTCTTACTACAGTGCGAAAATTGTGTTCCTGCCTCTGAAGTCTGTGGGCAGCCTAAACTGCTTTTCATCTTCTCTGTGGAACTTTCCTAGCCAGCCAGTATGATCCATGTCCTCAGCCCTCGGAGTGTTGTCCACACCTCTGTTATTCTCTGTGTTGTCCTGATGTTCACATGTAAGTCGCAGGTGCTGTGTGTTCGGAAGAATCGCCGGCTGAAGTTGCACTTGAGATCCCAACTGTCGCTGACATGGAATCTCTGTGTTCCCCCAGCATCACTGAGTGCCTTCTATTGATGTGAAATGAAATGTTCTCTTTTTCTGGGGCTAGGGCAGAAAAAGAAGTAGCATGCAGGTGAGGCACGGTGGCTCGTGCCTGTAATCCCATCACCTTGGGAGGCCAAGGTGGATAGATCATGAGGTCAGGAATTCCAGACTGGCCAAGATAGTGAAACCCCGTCTCTAATAAAAATACAAAAATTAGCTGGGCGTGGTGATGAGCGCCTGTAATCACAGCTACTTGGGAGGGTGAGTCAGGAGAATTGCTTGAACCCGGGAGGCGGAGGCTGCAGTCAGCCAAGATTGTGCCACTGCCCTCCAGCTTGGGCCACAGAGCAAGACTCTGTCTCAAAAAACGAACAAAAGTATTAGCATGCAGAAAGTTTCCAACATCCAACGAATCAGTCTAGTTAAGTACAGAAGAGACACATATGAAACAGGAAAATGCAGATGATATAAGGTCTCATTTTGTTTGTTGGTTTTTTTGTGTGTGTTTTTATTTTATTTTTGAGACGGTGGCTCATTCTGTTGCCCAGGCTGGGGTGCAGTGCCAAATCTCAGCTCACGGCAACTGCCACCAACCAGGTTCAAATGATTCTCCTGCCTCAGCCTCCTGAGTAGCTGGGATTACAGGTGCCTGCCACCACACCTGGCTAATTTTTTTTGTGTGTTTTTACTTTTAGACAGGGTTTCACAATATTGGCCAGGCTGGTCTCAAACTCCTGACCTCAGGTGATCTACCCGTCTCCACCTCCCAGAGTGCTGGGATTATAGGCATGAGCCATTGCACCCGGCCAGTTTTGTGTATCTTTTCTCTCTACCTCTAGAGGGTGGACACTCAACATTTGTTTCCTCCCTGGAGTCAACTATGTTACAGGCATTTTGTTTAGTGATGAACTCATATGAATCATACCAAAAGTACAGAGTATGGAAGTGTAACCAGGTATCCCACGTTCTTGGGCTCCTTCGCCCCAGGAATGGGGGAGAGGCCCTGGCGGCATGGTGAGGTTACCTGCTAAGTAAATATAGGAACCAAAGAGTTTTGCAGAGAGAGATTTATGAGAGAGAGAGAGAGAGGTAGAGAGAGAGCTCCCATGCTGTTGTGGGAGGGGATCCCAGAGAGGGAAATGCGCGCAGGCAAGGTGCAGTGGAGTTTTAACTTTGAAGTTATTTCTGCTCCATTTATGTTCTTGTCCAATGAGAGGAGTTCTTTCAAACTTCCCCTGGAGTCATTGATCCTTGACTCTGATTCCAGATTGGTTGCTTGGGCCCACAACTGAGCGTCTCCTTCCAGGGCATTCGGCGGGCTTTCTGAACAAAGGAAGCCCACCTAGAATTTTACCTAGCTCAGGCGTGGGAAAGTTAGACAAAGAACTCTAGGTTCCCCGATGCAGAGGCGGATGGAGGCATGGCGCTGGGAAGTTCTTGCCTTTGAAACCATGCCCCTTATGGACCCAGGAAGAGAAGTTAGCATAGTCCCTCAGTAGGATCCAGACCTGGCTTCTTCAAATGGTTGGACCATTCTTGCCTCTGTAGGATTATCTGCTTCTATCAGTTTATCGATAACTGCACGTAGTATATGGCCAATGATAAAAGTGGACATATGGCTTTAAAGCTGGGCTTCAGGACAGTAAGAAGGAGCCCTAGTAAATTAGGCTCCTCTGGCAGTTGCCAGGGAGGGGGAAAGGACAAGAGATGACTTACATAAAATGCTGACATGGCCAGGGCAGTCCTGTTGAAGCTGTTGGGTGAAGGTGAGTGCTTTAGGGGTTTGATGCAGAGAGCTTTTCTCAGAGCTGCTCTCCTGCCATCCCCAAAGTTTGTGCTGGGGTGTGTGTTGAGGAAAACCCCATCAGAAATGCTTAGAGGATTTTGCTGATTAATTTTCTACTAAAAGTGAGTTTCCTAAATCTTCCTGGACAAATACTTACTACTCATTGAGATACAGTTTTTCTGGTTTTCCTGAACACTAGTGTGTTGCCAGTTTAAAAAGGGGAAGGGGAGATGGAGGCAAGAGCTGACCTTTCTAAGAACTTGTTATACTTGCCAAGCATTTTTAATATGCATTTAGGCTAATGCTATAAAAATAGGTGACTTTGGCCAGGCGCGGTGGCTCACACCTGTAATCCTAGCACTTTGGGAAGCCAAAGCAGGTGGATCACTTGAGGTCAGGAATTTGAGACCAGCCTGGCCAACATGATGAAACCCCATCTCTACTAAAAATACAAAAATTAGCCAGGCATGGTGGCATGTGTCTGTAATCCCAGCTACTTGGAAGGCTGAGGCACAAGAGTTGCTTAAACCCAGGAGGCAGAGGTTACAGTGAGCCAAGATCACGCTTCTGCACTCCAGCCTGAGCAACAGAACGAGACTCTGTCTTCAAAAAAAAGAAAACAAAAAAAGTGGCCGGGCGCGGTGGCTCAAGCCTGTAATCCCAGCACTTTGGGAGGCCAAGGCGGGTGGATCACGAGGTCAAGAGATTGAGACCATCCTGGTCAACAAGGTGAAATCCCATCTCTACTAAAAATATAAAAAAATAACTGGGCATGGTGGCGCGTGCCTGTAGTCCCAGCTACTCAGGAGGCTGAGGCAGGAGAATTGCCTGAACCCAGGAGGCGGAGGTTGCGGTGAGCTGAGATCGTACCATTGCACTCGTCTGGGTAACAAGAGTGAAACTCCATCTAAAAAAAAAAAAAAAAAAGTGACTTGAAGGATCTTGATTTTTGTCTGTTTCAAATTGGAGAAGTATATACTTCTCAATCAATTTTCAGTACCTTTGTGAGGGGACATAAATAGTGTTGGGGAGTCCACACACCTACATCTGAGGTTTTTGTTTTTGAGAGAGAGTTTTGCTCTTGTCGCCCAGGCTGGAGTACAGTGGCGCGATCTTGGCTCAACGCAACCTCTGCTTCCTGGGTTCAAGCAGTTTTCCTGCCTCAGCCTCCCAAGTAGCTGGGATTACAGGGATGTGCCACTACACTTGGCTAATTCTTTATTTTTAGTAGGAACGGGGGTTTTGCCATGTTGGTCAGGCTGGTCTCTAACTCCCAATCTCAGGTGATCTTCCCACTGGCCTCCCAAAGTGCTGGGATTACAGGTGGGAGCCACCAAGGCCAGCCTTTTGTTTTTGTTTTTAACAGTTTTATTGAGATTACGTTATTACACATTTCATGCATTTAAAGTTTACAATAAATGGTTTTTAAGTAAATTCAAGCAGATCTGCAGACATCCCTCTATCTACTTTTAGAACATTTTAATCACCCCAAAAAGAAACCCTGCATCCATTAGCAGTCACTCTTCCTCCCCCACAGCACTTCCCATTCCCTGGCAACCACTCATCTATTTGCTATGTCTCTGAATTTCCTTTTCTGCACACTTCATGTAAATGAAATCTATGTGGTCTTTTGTGACTGGCTTCTTTTCACTAAGCATATTTTCAGTGTTCATACAGGTGTGATATATGTCACTACTTCATTTCTTTTTATCACCAGATGGCAGTCCAGTGTTCTGTATTCACCAGGTGATAGATATTGGGGTTGTTTCCACATTTTTGCTATAGTAACTAATAAGAACATTCATGTTCAAGATTTGTGTGGACATAATGTTTTCGTTTCTCTTGGGTGTATACTTAAGAGTGGAATTGCTGGGTCATTTGGTAATTCTATGTTTAACATTTTGAAAAACTGTGAAACTTTTCTGACGTAACTACACAATTTTACATTCCTGCCAACAATGAGTGAGAGTTTCAGTTTCTACGCATCCTCACCAACGCTTGTTATTATGTCCTTTTTAAAAATTATCACCAGCCGGGTGAGGTGGTTTATGCCTGTAATCCCAGCACTTCGGGAGGCTGAGGTGGGTGGATCACCTGAGTTCAGGAGTTCGAGACCAGCCTGGCCAGCACAGTGAAACCTCGTCTCTATTAAAAATACAAAAAAATGAGTGGGGCATGATGGCAAGCCCTGTAATCCCAGCTACTAGGGAAGGCTGAGGGAGGAGATGAGCCGAGATTGCGCCATTGCACTTCAGCCTGGCAATAAGGGGGAAACTGTCTCAAAAAAAAAAAAAAAAAAAAAAAAAAACAACTATTGCCAATCTAATGTGTATGAAATGGTCTCTCATTGTGGTTTTGATTTGCGTCTGTCTGATAACTAATGATGTGTTACGAATCTTTTCCTGGGTTTATTGTCCATTTTTGTATATCTTCTTTGGAGAAACATCTGTTCAGATCTTCAGCCTGTTACTCAGTTGAATTATCTGTTTACTATTTAATTGTTACAGGGATTGATTTGGATACATTCTCTTTTTTTTATTTTTTAGACAGAGGCTCATTCTGTTGCCCAGGCTAGAATGCAGTGATACAATGTCCGCTCACTGTAACCTCCACCTCCCAGGTTCAAGCAGTTCTCCAGCTTCAGCCTCCCAGTAGCTGGTATTACAGGTGTGCATCATTACACTCGGGTAATTTTTGTATTTTTAGTAGAGATGGGATTTCACCATGTTGGCCAGGCTGATCTCCAACGCCTGACCTTAGGTGATCCACAATTTTATACTGCGCCCAGCCTGGATACATTCTTAACCCAATTCCCTTATTAGATATGATTTGCAAATATTTTCTCTCCTGTGGGTTGCTTTTGTCATTTTCTTGATGATATCCTTTGAAACACAAACACTTTTAATTTTGGGTTAGGCCAGTTTATTATTTTGTCACTTGTAGTTTTGGTTTCTTATCTGATAAGCCTTTGCATAATGGAAGATCATGAAGATTTATCCTTATTTTTTCTTCTAAAAGTTGTATAGTTTTAGCTCTTATGTTAGGTCTGTGATCCATTTTGTATTAATTTTTGTTAAAACTTATAATTTTATGCCAGGCGTGGTGGCTCATGCCTGTAATCCCAGCTACTCGGGAGGCTGAGGAAGGAGGTTCAAGTTCAATCACTTGAACGCAGGAGGTGTAGGTTGCAGTGAGCTGAGATCATGGCCCTCCAGCCTGGCTGACAGAGTGAGACTGTCTCAAAGCAACAACAACAACAAGAACTTAAAATTGTATTAGGGTTTTATTTCTTTGCATGTCAGTTTCTCATTGTTCCAGCACCATTTATGAAAAAGGTTTATTATTTGCCAAAAAACAATTTTGGCAAATAATAAAGTCTGATAAGGGATTTGCATTCAGCAGGAAAAAAAAAACGTCTTACAACTTGAAAGTAAAAATTGTACTTTGGGAGGCTGAGGCTAGTGGATCACCTGAGGTCAGGAGTTTAAGACCAGCCTGGCCACCGTGGTAAAACCCTGCCTCTACTAAATACAAAAAATTAGCCAGGCATGGTTGGCGCATGCCTGTAATCCCAGCTACTTAGGAGGCTGAGGGCGGGAGATTCTCTTGAACCCGGGAGGCAGAGGTTGCAGTGAGCCGAGATTGCACCATTGCACTCCAGCCTGGGAGACAGAGTGATACTCTGTATCAAAAAAAAAAAAAAAAAGTAAAAAGTAAATATTATTATGTAATTTAGAGGTAGAAAGAACAGGAAAGGCTGATGCCTGTAATCCAAACACTTGGGGAGGCCAAGGTGGGAGGATTGCTTGAGCCCAGGAGTTTGAGACTAGCCTGTGCAACATAGACCCTGTCTCTACTAAAAGTGCAAAAATTTAGCTGGGTAGGGTGGCACATGCTTGTAGCTCCAGCTACCCAAGAGGCTGAGAGATGACACGGTGAGCCACGATCACGGCACTGTACTCCAGCCTGGGCAATGAGAATGAGACCGTGTCTCCAAAAAATGGAAAGGAAAAGTTGTTGTAAATTCGAAAAAAACAAAAAGCTTTTTTTTTTAAAGATGGAGTTTAGCTCTGGTTGCAGGCTGGAGTGTAATGGCATGATCTCACTGCAGCCTCCACCTCCTGGGTTCAAGCGATTCTCCTGCCTCAGCCTCCCGAGTAGCTGGGATTACAGGCACCCACTACTACGCACAGCAGTTTTATATTTTTAGTTGAGACAGGGTTTCGCCATGTTGGCCAGTCTGGTTTCGAACTCCTGACCTCAGGTGATCTGCCCATTTCAACCTCCCAAAGTGCTGGGATTACAGCTGTAAGCCATTGCACCCCTCCACCTTTTTTTTTTAAGTATTTTGGAGCAATGTATTTCTTTCAACTGTGTGGGTTTCAATTAGCCAAAATACAAACAAAACCAAACCAGCAAAATAATAACCAGTAAGTCTTTATCATGAGATATTTATTCAACATTAAGTTAGGCCACTTCTTATACGCTCAATTATTAGTAAAAACTTATTACATCTACAAATTACAAGTGGGTGAAGGTTAGCATAGTGAAATCAGCTAGAAATGTTAAAAATCTGGGAAAAGTTTATTTAGTCAACAATCATTCAATAAACAAACATTTAATGAGCCCTTACTGTGGGCAAGGCTGCTCATAGTTGAAAGATTTCTTATCTTCCTTTTAAATTAACCGGTATTTATAAACATGCCAATACATTTTATTGCCTGAGAAAACAATTAATATTGCTATTATCATGACCTAGAGGCTGAGATGTGGAGATTTGAGTCACTGGAAGTCAACACTTGTTAATATGTCTTTTTTATTATTAGTAGTAGATGGTAAATATTATTGGAAAGGTACAGAGACAGAATTCCAGGCACAATTACATCAAATAAGGCTGAGGTATAGTTGAGCATTAGGAAAGAAGCAGAACATCTAAATGCTGCTTGTCTTTCAGATTCACCTATAAAATTATGCAAGTGAATCTGCTTTTACCCGAGGGAGTGAATTTGTGGTTTTGTTTTGGTTTTTTTTAGACAGAGTCTTGCTCTGTTGCCCAGGCTGGAGTGCAGTGGCTAGATCTCAGCTCACTGCAGCCTCCGCCTCCTGGGTTCAAGTGATTCTCCTGCCTCAGCCTCTCGAGTAGCTGTGAATACAGGCACCCATTTTTTTGCTTGCTTGTTATTTTTGGTAGAGACAAAGTTTCACCATGTTGGCCAGGTTGGTCTCGAACTCCTGACCTCAGGTGATCCACCTCCATCAGCCTCCCAAAGTGCTGGTATTACAGGCATGAGCCTCCGTGCCTGGAGGCTGAAATTGAGATAATTTTAATTGAGATGCCACACAAGTAAAATACACTTCATGTTACTGATGTGCAGTTGGTTATTGGTTTTTTGTTTTAGAGATGGAGTCTCCCCCTGTTGCAGAGGCCTGGGATGCAGTGATGCCATCACACTGTAGCCCTGACCTCCCCAGATTCAGGTGATCCTTCCACCTCAGTTTTTGTATTTTTAGTAGAGATGGATTTTGCCGTGTTACCCAAGCTAATCTGGAACTCCTGGGCTCAAGCAATCAGCCCATCTCAGCCTCCCGAAGTGCTAGGATTACAGATGTAAGCCACCACACGTGGCCTTAATTTCATTTTACCAATGATTTAGAAAATCTATTAAGAGACTGCAGCCAGCTGTAGACTCTTAATCAGGTAATCCCGGCTCTTTGGGAGGCCCAGGTGGGCAGATCACCTGAGGTCAGGAGTTCAAGCCTGGCCAGCATGGTCAAACCCCTCTCTACTAAAAATACAAAAATTAGCCAAGTATGGTGGCACGTGCCTGTAGTACTAGCCACTCAGGAAGCTGAGGCAGGAGAATCGCTTGAACCCAGGAGGCAGAAGTTACAGTGAGCACAGTTGCGCCACTGCACTCCAGTCTGGGCAACAGAGCAAGACTCCATCTCAAAAAATCAAAGAGACTACTTACACGATCTAGAACAGAATGTTTGAACATATTTTCCACCTTTGGGTGGGCTCATATCCAGTAAGAATTAGATTAAATATTATATATAAGTTTTAAAGGTTGTACTATCCATCTGGGTAGAATGCTTGGTTAGCCCAAGTTTATTATTGAGAGCCAAGAAGATGATCAATGCAAAGGGTTTTGTCTTGTTATAGTAGATTATTGTTTTGGTTACGATGACTTCTTAATGTTTTAAGTGGCCATGATCCTTACCTTTCTTTGGCAGGATGCCGTAACAAAATACTTTGTGGCTGAAATGACAAGACGTTTATTTTCTCTCAGTTCTGGAGACTGGGAAGTCTAATACAAAAGTACCAGCATGTTGGTTTCTGGTGAGGGCTCTCTTCCTGGGTTGTAGATGGCTGCCTTCTCACTATGTCTTCACATGGCAGGAGAAGCGAGCAAGCAAGCTGTCTGGCCTCTCCTCTTATGCAGGCACTAATCCAATCATAGGGTTCCTTCCCTGACCTCATCGAAACCTAGTTACCTCCCAAAGATCTCATTCCAAATACCTTCACATTGGGGGATTAGGGCTCCAACGTGTGTATTTTGAGAGGGGACACAATTCATAGTATTAGTCATAAATGACATAAAGGCTCTGGTCCATACACCCATCAGGGTTATTGTGCCTTTCTTTCAAGAGATCCACTAAAACCTACAGGTAGTGGATTATCAGGCCAAATTCATCAATCCATCCATTTCCCATGAAGTAGAGGACACTGGGAAATACAATATTTTCTTTTTTTTTTTTTTTTTTTTTTTTTGAGATGGAGTCTCACTCTGTCACCCAGGCTGGAATGCAGTGGTGCAATTTCAGCTCATTGCAACCTCCGCCTCCCGGGTTCAAGCAGTTCTCTGCCTCAGCCTCCCAAATAGCTGGGACTATAGGCGCCCGCCACCACACCTGTCTAATTTTTGGAAATACGGTATTTTCTATGTTTAATGTTTTATGCCTTAAGAAGAAAGTCTTGCTGTTTTAGTTGGATTTTCTTATCCCCACTCCCACTCCCAATTAACTGAAGACATAAGGAAAGGATCAGGTAAATAGAATTGAATAGCATCTTTATCCATGTTGGAGATTTTATGTATATGTATTTATTATTATTTTTTTATTTTGAGACGGAGTTTTGCTCTGTCACCAGGCTGGAGTGCAGTGGTGTGATCTCGGCTCACTGCAAACTCTGCCTCTTGGGTTCAAGCGATTCTCCTGCCTCAGACTCCCAAGGAGCTGGGATTACCAGATGGGGGCCACCACACCCAGCTACTTCTTATAATTTTAGTAGAGATAGGGTTTCACCATGTTGGCCAGAATGGTCTCAATCTCTTGACCCTGGTGATCTGCCAACCTCGGCCTCCCAAAGTGCTGGGATTACAGGCATGAGCTGCTGCACCAGACTGATTTTATGTATATTTAAAATGCCAATGCACAAAGATAGTTTATATTTCCTCTCTATTTCCTTTTATTTTGGTTTGATCCTTTTTTTGTTTGAAATGTAGGCAAGGCCTACAGTAGTCCAGTGAGCAACCAAGCCACCTGGATTCATGCTTTTCCCGTTACAGAACTGCTAGCTTTTTGTTTGTTTTGAGACAGTCTTGCTCTGTTACCCAGGCTGTAGTGCAGTGATCTCGGCTCATTACAGCCTCTGCCTCCTGGGTTCAGCAATTCTCCCACCTTAGCCTCCTAAGTAGCTCGGATTACAGATGTGTACCTCCTCTGCCCCACCCCCACTGAGTGCAGCTCTGGGCTCCTCTAAGGCAGCGCCACTGTTCAGCCACCATCATGATTATCTACTTGGACCTCATCTGCCATGATAAGGTGTGTTCACAAGATCCCAGAAATCTGACTGGCTGTGCTTGGAAGTGGAGGGGAAGACGGTCAGTAGGATGACACTGATGACTGGCTCATTGGTGGAAATGCCTCTGCCAAAGGCTCTGATGGTGAGGTATGGAAAGCATAGTAAATGGCTGTGGTGTTGATATGGTCACAAACCCTCACTTGCAGGAAACCTTCACCAGAGAAGCCTACAAGAAATACATCAGAGGTTACGTGAAATCAATCAAAGGCAAACTTGAAGAACAGAGACCAGAAAGAGTAAAACCTTTTATGAACAAATCAGGCACATCCTTAGTAATTTCAGAAAAGGTTCTGGCCTGGTAGGGTGGCTCACACCTATAATCCCACCACTTTGGGAGGCTGAGGTGGGCAGATCACTTGAGCTCAGGAGTTTGAGACCAGCCTTAGCAACATAGTGAGACCCTGTCCCTGCCAAAAATACAAAAAAATTAACTGGCTCTGGTGGTACACACCCGTAATCCCAGCTATTCGGGAGGCTGAGGTGGGAGAATTGCTGAACCCGAGAGGCAGAGGCTGCAATGAGCCGAGATCACTGCACCGCAGCCTGGGTAACAGAGGAAGACTCGTCTCAAAAATGCTGCCAGTTCTGTATTGGGGGAAGCATGAGTCCAGGTGGTGAAGTTGCTCTACTGGACTACTGTGAGGATGGGATGACTCAATATGTGATTTTCTTTGAAGATGGTTTAGAAATGGGAAAATGTTAACAGATTTGGCAGTTACTTTGGATCTATCACCTGTCATCATAACTGGCTGCCACTTGCTATCCACACAACAACAGGACTTAAGAAAAATGGGACTGATGTCATCTTGAGTTCTTCATTTATTTTGACCATGCTTTATTTGGAGTAGAGGCATTGTTTTTTAGAAAAACATGTAGCTTGTCTGAATATAAAATACGTTTAAACTCAAATCTAGCAAAAGTCAGGAGTGGGGATCATAAGAGCATTAATTTGGGGAGCACAAGGACATGTGGTTAAGATGCTTTTTGAGGCCGGGTGGGGTGGCTCATGCCTATAATCCCAGAACTTTGGGAGTCCAAGGTGGGTAGATCACAAGGTCAAGAAAGCGCCACCATCCTGGCCAACATGATGAAACCCTGCCTCTACTAAAAATACAAACATTAGCTGCGTATGGGAGAGGGGGCGCCTGTAGTCCCAGCTACTCAGGAGGCTGAGGCAGGAGAATCGCTTGAACCCGGGTGGCAAAGGTTGCAGTGAGCTGAGATCGCACCACTGTGCTCCAGCCTGGGAACAAAGCGAGACTCTGTCTAAAAAAAAAATGCTTTTCGAAAGCAGTTTGAATTTTCTATGCTGATTAAAAAAAGAGAAGAACATTTTCTTTTACCCTGTATAGTAAAATATAAGCCTCATACATAAGTAAGAGCTACAAAAAGGTTTTTGGCCAACATAAATATACAGAAACTATTTAGTATACTAATAGGATACAGTTTAGTTTACTAATAATACAGTGATATACATGAAATAGTCATGTATAGCTCTAATATTTCATTCACATACATAATTAAAATCACATTTAAAATTTAAATGACATTAATTTTGAATATTCCTTTTCCCACTCATATCGTTTATGAAGCAAATTTATTCAAATACTCAGAGCCACATTTTAAGTCAGCTGATTCAGTTTTCAGAGTGTATCACCCTCCATCTTTATTATTTGAAAGACTATAATATTTATATTTATGTATGGTGCTGCCACTGGACATTTTATCCAAGGCCACAAGTATTCATATAACCCTGACACAGTTCCTCCATCCCTTCATGGTATAATTGAAACTAGCTTACGTTTATGGATGCGTTTGCTATGTGCCAAATACTGTCATAGGTGCCTTACGTGTGTTAACTCATTTACTCAGAGAAATCTGTGAGATTGATGCCTTATCTCACTTTACTCACGGAACTAAGCTTCAGAAAGGTCAAATAACTTACTCAAAGGCACACAGCTCGTGAAAGGCAGAGCCAAGATTCAAACCTACCTGTGGAGCTCCAGAGTTTCTGCCTTTTTTTTTTCTTTGAGACTCTGACATCCAGGCTGGAGTACAGTGGTGCGATCTTGGCCCACTGCAACCTCCACCTCCCGGGTTCTCATGACTCAGACTCACGAGCAGCTGGAATTGCAGGTCCCTACCACCATGCCTGCCTAATTTTTTTTGTGTGTGGAGTCTCACTCTGTCACCCAGGCTGGTGTGTGGTGGTGCAGTCTCGGCTCACTGCAACCTCTGCTTCCTGGGTTCAAGAGATTCTCCAGTGTTCAAGAGATTCTCCTGCCTCAGCCTCCCAAGTAGCTGGGATTATAGGCACCTGCCATGACCCCCAGCTAATTTTTTTGTGTTTTTAGTAGAGACAGGGCTTCACCATGTTGCCCAGGCTTGTCAAACTCCTGACCTCATGATTCGCCTGCCTCAGCCTCCCGAAGTGCTGGGATTACAGGCTTGAGCCACCGTGCCCGGGCTTTTTTTTTTTTTTAATTTTTTTAGTAGAGATGGAGTTTCACCATGTCGGCCAGGCTGGTCTCTAACTCCTGATCTCAAGCTATCTACCCACCTCAGCCTCCCAAAGTGCTGGGATTACAGGCTTGAGCCACCGAGCCTGGCCAGCTCCCACTTTTAACCACCCTGTTACTCTGCTATGATAAAATAGAGCACTTAAGATGGTGAGATTATTCCCCTAGGAATAATTGTTAAACTTAACTTTAAATTGATTTCCCCCTCGATGTTAAACCAGTTGTGTCTAAGCATCTAAAAGTCCCATTGGTTAAGTATTAGACAGTTGTGTCTTCTCCAGATAGTCATTTTTCATCCGAAACAACATAACTGAAGGAGGTACATAATATAATTTGTACAGACTCAGCGGTATAACAGCTTCCTCTTTTATAAGGTGTTAGAGAAAATATAACCTTATATTTGACATGCATGCTATGTAAGCCAAATCAGCTGGTGACGATTTGATGGTATAGTTGTCCTAGTTCTGAAACAGCCACCGGTCACTCGGCACGGGACTTGGCCGTTTCCATATTACCTAGTTTTATTCTCTCTGAAACTCTGGAAGTGAAGTAGCATTGCTCTAGTTTTGTAGATGAGTCAGTTGAGGCTCAGACAATATAAGAAACTTGTCCAGGACAGTATAGAGTCTAGGGCAGTAGAGTTGACATTCAACCTTTGTGCAGCCACCGCTAAAGCTTCTGCTCTGTGGATGCCACCACGTGGCCTCACTGGGCATACAGCACTGGGTTCAGAAGCCCCAGACTTAACAGCACGTGGCCACCGCGTCACCCTGTCAGCTGGCTCCCACAGTTCTTCCAGCTTCCTTTCATTTCTCTGCTTTCTTGCTGAGTCTGGCAGGACTTCTGGCTGCAAACAACAGAAATTCCTGTAGCTAGTTTAAGCAGAAAGGGATGTATTAAAAGTTGTTGGTTAGGTGGTTCACAGAAGTTCTGGGAAGAACCGAGAATCAGGCTTGGATGTGATGGAGCCAGGAAAAGAGCCAAACCACACCGTGGGTCTGTTCTAGCAGAGAAATCACGCTGCCTCTGCTGGCTGCTGCATCCCCAAGAGCTGAAGGAATGAATGCCAGGACTGCACTTCTCTTCTGCCATGCTCCTCAGAAGGCCTGGATCATGATGGGTGACCCTTGCTGCCTCTGTCACTCACGCTGTGTCCAGGTTGCGCAGGGATGCTTCTTTTTTGGGAGACAGAGTCTCGCTCTGTAACCTAGGTTGGAGTGCAGTGGTGTGATCTCAGCTCACTGCAACCTCTGCCTCCCGGATCCCAGTTGAAGCAGTTCTCCTGTCTCAGCCTCCGTATTACCTGGGATTACAGGCGTGTGCCACCATGCCCAGCTAATTTTTGTATTTTTTGTAGAGATGGGGTTTCACCATGTTGGCCAGTCTCGTCTTGAACTCCTGACTTCATGATCCTCCAGCCTCAGTCTCCCAAAGCACTGGGACTACAGGCATGAACCACTGCACTCAGTCACTCTGGGATGCTTCTGATTGGTAGAAATAAGCTCACATGCCTACATTCTGGCTGCAATGGAATATGGTGGTTTCACATTTTCTGCTAAATGAGGATTGAGTGAATCAATCTACAGTGTCTACCGCTTAATCCACCCCCGTCCCAGCCCCAGCCCCAACCCCAACCTCGGCTCTTCCACACAAAGACCAGTGTCTTAGTCCATTTGGACTACTATAACAAATACCATAAATGAGATGGCTTGTAAATAACAGAAATTTATTTTCCACAGTCTGCTGGCTGGGAAGTCCAAGATCCCAGCATTAGCTGATACAGTGTCTGGTGAGGGTCTGCTTTCTGGTTCATAGATGGTGCCTTCTTGCTGGGTCTTTCTATGGTGGAAGAGGCCAGGTAGCTCTCTAGGGTCTGTTTCATAAGGACACTAATTCCATTCATGAGCCCTCTTCCTTCATGACCATATCACTTCCCAAAGGCTCCACCTCCTAAATCATACCTTGGAGGCTGAGGTGGGCCTCCCAAAATTTGTATGCTAAAATCCTAACCCCTAAGGGGGCTCCTCCAATTTTGGAGGAACACAGAGATTCAGACCATAATAGACAGGTGGGTACACCATTTGTGCCTTTATTCTCTGGTGCTTTGGCGAATACAGACTGAATTGAAGATTGACCTTTCTGTGCTCATCTAAGTGTAACCAAACCCCACAATTCACACACTAGAGAAGGTTCGCCTTGTTCTGTTTCTCCTCCTCTGGCCGTGGGGCTAACAGTGGGGCTAACGTGAGGGTCCAGTGTGAAAAACTGCTCAACCACTCAAAGGAAACCCACTCCATGGAGGTGTCTCTCTAGCATGGTGCTACTTTCTGAAGTTACGTTGCTTGTTTTTTGTTTTTTTAGTGGAGGAAGTCTTTCTTCTGAAGTCTGGTATCCTATTTGGAGTTCATAGGGTGAGGAACATAACCTTCTATTCCCATGTTTCTCTGAAGTTTGGGCTTTCATTTGCTGGGTCCCACATGCTGAGTGCAAGGATAACAAACGTACACAGTGAACAAAAGTGTAGCATTTTTTTTTAATATGAAAAACATGACATCCTTCTTTGAGGGTAAAGGTTTTCAGTTGCTTTTGAGAAAAGCGTCAGAAGTAAGCTCAAGATCTGAAAATAAAGGAGACTTGAAGAAAATATGTTGATGAGAAGAATAGTATCAGGCTGGATGTGGTGGCTCATGTCTGTAATCCCAGTGCTTTGGAAGGCTGAGGCAGGTGGATTCCTATGAGGTCTGAAGTTCAAGACCAGCCTAGCCAACATGGCAAAACCCTGGGCGTGACAGTGCATGTCTGTAGTCCCAGCCACTCAGGAGGCTGAGGCACAATTGCTTGAACCTGGGAGGTAGAGGTTGCAATGAGCTGAGATCACGCCACTGCACGCTAGCCTGGAAGACAGGACAAAACTTCCTCTCCAAAAAAAAAAAAAAACGAAAGAAACACAAAACTAAGATTTAGCCCACATCCTATATTACTCACTGACGGCATCAGGCAAATCTAATTCATATCTCTGCTTAGTTATCTAGTTGGTACAATTGGAAAAAAAAAATACAAAGGCTAAGACCCTAAGAGTTACTGTAAGAAATGTGCAGACTCTGGATGCAGTGTCTGGTTCATACTACTATAATGTTAATTTCTGGGCATTTTAGAAACTGTGATCCTGCTGGGTGGGGCCATTCCCTATGGCTTGTGCTGCCAGTGTGGGTTTCTGTCTTCTTAGCACATGGGTGGTTTACATCCTCAGGTGAATAAGCAGGTCAGAGTTGAAGGGGGAAAAAACAAATCTGCTTGTTTAACACCATTGTTTACTATGGCAGGGTTTAGAGCTTACGCAATATTAGAAATACAGTCATGAAGGATTTTAGTTTGCATTTTCTGGTTATCTTGAAGTCTTGGTTTTGCCAGAGGCTTGGAATATATGTATTAATTTTCCTTCAAGGTTCATTTAGCAGCAGCAAGGGAAGGAACGTTTGCATTTTAATTGGGTCCTTCTCCAACCTCTCCCCTACCCCCAGCACACACTCTCTACTGCTAAGAGCTAGAGCCAGATGTCACTCCCTGCCTCTGGGTGACAGGAATGTCATGTCTGTAACTCTTCAGTGGCTACCAACGCAACCACAGTGTGCCCCCATGAACTTCTCCAGTACCATGTGATCCCAGCATTAAACAGCGAATGAAATTCTCCACTCGAGTGGCACATGCTGACATGGCTCCAAACATAAAAACTTGGAGGTTTTTTCAAAATTAAAATGACTAGGTTAAGAAACTGCATTGTCATTCCAGTAAGTCAGAACTCAAGATTCTGATCCTGGCCAGGCGCGGTGGCTCACGCCTGTAATCCCAGCACTTTGGGAGACTGATGCAGGTGGATTATGAGGTCAGGAGTTCAAGACCAGCCTGGCCAAGATGGTTAAACCCCTGTCTCTACTAAAAATACAAAATTTAGCCAGGCGTGGTGGCGGGCGCCTTAATCCCAGCCACTTGTGGGGCTGAGGCAGGGAATTTATTGAACCTGGGAGGCAGAGTTTCCATTGAGCCAAGATCGCACCACTGCACTCCAGCCTGGGTGACAAAACGAGACTCCATCTCAAAAAAAAAAAAAAAAAAAATTCTGACTTTAACAGGGATCTCATTTTGAAAAGGAAAACTTTACGAGTAGATGAAATAAGTCTCAGAGTACAACTTTGAAACTTTCAGAGGACAAATGTCAATGTGAGAAAGGATGCCCCAATGAAATCTGGTGCCAGTGCTAATGTCATGTTCTTAGATGACGAACTGGAGAAAATGAATCAATGACAAAGGTGGTTTTTGTTCCAGGGGGTGGTCTTTGAAATTGAGTGTATGCTGTCTACAGGACCACTTCTTAACACAGAATTGACACAGAAAGCTGGTGAAGCAGACCTAAATTCAGGCTTAGCAGCCTCAGTAATTCTGACATGTGCTCATACAGGAATGGCGGTAGCATGAAATATTTACAGTGAGCCTGGCGGGGATTAGTGTATACAGAGGTTAAGTTCAGCAAAATGTAGGGGGTGGGGAAAGCTGTAAGTGGTGAAAAGGTTCCTAGTTGCCCCTGTGAGAGAAGCAAAGTTTTAGAGTTGAATTCCTCTTTCTTTTAGAAGTTGTAGGGGGTCTTCATTGTATACCTTTACTTGTTTTTCTTTTTTTTTTTTTTTTTTTTTTTGAGACAGAGTTTCACTCTTGTTGCCCAGACTAGAGTGCAATAACACGATCTTGGCTCACCACAACCTCCTCCTCCTGGGCTCAAGCAATTCTCCTGCCTCAGCCTCCCCAGTAGCTGGGATTAGAGGCATGCACCACCACACCCAGCTAATTTTGTAGTTTTAGTAGAGATGAGGTATCTCCATGTTGGTGAGGCTGGTCTTGAACTTCCGACCTCAGGTGATCCACCCACCTTGGCTTCCCAAAGTGCTGAGATTACAGGCATGAGCCACTGTGCCCAGCTGGATACCATTACTTTCTAAACAACAGAGAGTATATTGGGTGTTTCCAGAACTGTGCAGTGCTGCAAATGAATACTGGGACCAGATGGCACCTACCCTCCTAATGCCTGCATTCCAATTAGAGAAACATCCCTCACTTGAAGCCCCCACGTTATTAGATTGCTGCTGTCACATCCAGGCAAAAAAAAATGATAAGCCTATGGCATCTCCACTTGGCCCTTCCTATCAGACTCAGCCTTGTGGCCCCCAGATTCTGCTGACTCCCCAGTTAACCAGTTACGGACCTTCTGTGCTGTGGGGTGTTCCATAGAGACAGCAAACCCTGCAGCCAGGGTTTCCCAGTATTCCTTGCTGCTTGTCCTCTGAGCTCTTGACCAAAAGAACCATCTTTGTCTTACATGCAGACATTTCAGCCTAGAAGCAGGCAGACTCTCCAGGAAAGCCCTGCTCTGTCCCCAGGAGAAGGACATTTCTGGGTTTGGCAGAAAACATCCTGAAGGCTGGCAAGCATACCATTTGCTCTAGATACAGGCCAGAAAGTTTTAAAGACCCAGGGCCCAGGATGTGAGAGAAGGGAATTTTGATTTGTGTGTGTGTGTTAATTTTTTTTCAAGCGCTTACCCTGTGTAGAGACAAATACTATTTTCTGGTCTGTTTTTGAAAAACAGATGAAAGGATCAGTAGTATACAGACAGGTTAATATGCACTTGGCCTTTCTATCTGAACCCAGTCCTGATTTCATTCTGTCCATGGGGAAAACTTCCTTTTTACAGTGCATCTTCAGAGCGGGCTTTGTTCAGAAATCCTTTATTCAGAGCCTTTTGTTTTTAAGAGATTTATTGGAGATTGGTTTGGCAGGGGCTGTGAGTGTCAGATTGTACATGTGCTGGGGGCACGGTGGGAGAGAGCATTGGGTAGGGGCGCCATATGTGTTCCTGATGGTCGTGGGTGCTCATAGAGTTTAAAGACCGAATCTGTGGAAGGCAAACAATTGTTTTTGTTTTGATTTTAATGCTGGAATTTATTTTTCCATCTCGTTTTTTCTCCTGGACATTTTCTAGCTGGGTGTGTTTACAATATAAAAAGGCTTCATCATTGTGGGAAGTAGAAAAGTTTTTAAAGTTTCCTTTCTTATTTAAAATAAGCATGTAATAACTTCGTTAAGCCCTATCCTATGTAGCTGTTAGACATGCCATGCTTACAGCACTCCTTGTACTTTAACCAAGATACCTGTGCTGAATGGGCTCACTGGCATGTCCCAGCTCTCCATTGCTTTTAGCTACTTAGAAAAGTTTTCAGTTGTTAGTTGATTGGGTTTTAGTTTACATCGTGAGGTCTGGCTCCAGCCAATGGAAATCAGACACAACAGTAAGGACAACCCCAGATGTGTAAGGAATAAATTTGTGTGTTTTCCTTTGTTCGTTGTACTCTTGTGGCGAGATGGCTAGCCAGAGTACCCTTCCTGCAGTCCAGGAAGTAAAAATTGCGTTGCCGAAAAATCCTTTGTCTCAGTGCTGATTTTTCTTTGTGGCACGTCTATTTCCAACAGTCATTGGTCCATCCTGAAGTAAGGCATTGGTGTCTGTGTTGGTGGCTTCGGTTACCCTGCCTGGAGCGGGCTCGTCTCCCTGGGTGTCATTCAGAAACAGATGGCTGTATCCAGGGGTTGGCTTCTCTACTTCAGTTGCGTTTGTGTAGAGCAGGTTCAACCCCTCCTGGGGAGGGTGCCTTTGCATGCCCACAGTCAGTTGTAGAGGCCTGGTTCTACTCCCACTGGGTCCCTGATTGCCCTTGAGTAAGGGTTGAATGACAGTGCCCGTCCATCTTTTTCTTGCTTCATACTTGGGGTGCTGGCTGTCCCAGCCCAGCAAGTGAGGCCAGCTGAGCTGGGCGTGGTGTTCTTGTGCCTGCTGGTACCTTCTGATGTCCCAATTCAGGTACATCTATTTTTAGATTGGGCTTGCCCTGGCTTGAGTAGCACTTGAGCAAGACTGTGACCTTGCAGGTGTTCAGCTGTTTTCTTCACAGATCCCGGGTGTTCCCTGATTCTAACTCTTTGGAGGCCTTGTGCTCTGCACAAAGCCAGTGCAGCAGCCACTTGCCTAGCTGTTCCTGGGCAAAGACATTTCATCTAGCTAGAGATAAAATTAGTGTCCAGATGCCTGGGGAAGGGAGGGGCTTACAGACTTGATGGGACAGTTCACTTGAGTGAGTGTGAGCCTCCTACCAGCATCCGTCTCTATTAGCGAGAGCCCTGTGCTAACTGTCATCATGACAGGTCAGGTTTGTGTGAAACTATTTATAAACTCCATAAAACCATGTGCAAATGTGCGAAACTTAGGCTGGCAGGAGTGGAAGGAGGTCGATGAGGGACAGGTACTATCTCTTGAACAAGGGCGGGGACGCAGTATCTTGCCACACAAGATGAAGGGAACCAGATAGAGCTGGCAAGGGAGACAGGGTCAGCCAGTTGAAGGGGTCAGTGGCCACGGTCAGAAGTTTGCAGGAGATCCAGAAAACCCTTGGGAGCCACAAGATTAGGACGATTATTGCATCTGACACTTGCCAGGTAGAGAATATTGTAAACTTGTAGCCAAGGAGAGTTAAGAAGGAAATAAAAAGTGAGATCTGGATGGGTGCAGTGGCTCATGCTTATAACCCCAGCACTTTGGGAGGCCAAGGTGAGAGGATTACTTGAGACCAGCCTGGGCAACATGGAAAAACCCTATCTCTACAAAAGATACAAAAATCAGCCTGCATGGGTGCCTGCAGTTCCAGCTATAGGGGAGGCTGAGGCAGGAGCATCACTTGAGCCTAGGAGGTTGAGGCTGCAGTGAGACATGTTCACACCACTGCACTCCAGCCTGGGTGACAGAGCAAGACTCTTTCTCAAAAATAAACATAAAATAGCCCTTTCCATTGAAGGATGTGTAGAAATAAAAAAAATTCCGGAAGGATTTCCCAAGAGCTCAGAGTAGAGGTGCCCATGAGACTTGTATTAGTCTGTTCCCGCACTGCTCTAAAAACATACCTGAAGCTAGGTAATTTATAAAGAAAAGAGGTTTAATTGGCTCACAGCTCTGCAGGCTCTACAGGCTTCTGCTGCTGCTTTTTTTTTTTTTTTTTCGAGGTGGAATCTTCCTCTGTCTTGTCCAGGCTGGAGTGCAGTGCCGATTTCAGCCCACTGAAATCTCTACCTCCCAGGTTCAAGTAATTCTCCTATCTCAGCCTCCTGAGTAGCCGGTACTGCAGGTCTGTGCCACCACACCCAGCTAATTTTGTATTTTTAGTAGAGATGGGGGTTTCACCGTGTTGGCCAGGCTGGTCTCGAACTCCTGACTTAAGGTGAGGCACTGTGGCCAGCCAGTCTTCTGGTTCTGGGGAGGCCTCAGGAAACAGTCATGGCAGAAGGTGAAGGAGAAGCAGGCACATTTTAAATGGCTGGAACAGGAGGCAGAGAGCAAAGCGGGAGGTGCCTCACACTTTTTTTTTTCTTTGAGATGGAATTTTGCTCTTGTTGTCCAGGCTGGAGTACAGTGGTGCGATCTTGCCTCACAACCTCCACCTCCCGGGTTCAAGCGATTCTCTGGCCTCAGGTGATCCACCTGCCTTGGCCTCCCAAAATGCTGGGATTACAGGCATGAGCCACTGTGCCCAGCCACCTCACACTTTTAACCAATTAGATTTCATGAGAACTCACTATCACGAGAACAGCAAGGGGGAGATCTACCCCCATGATGCTATCACCTCCCCCCAGGCCTCTCCGCCAACACTGGAATTAAAGGTTACATGAGATTTGGGTGGGGACAGACATCCAAACTATATCAAGACTGAAAAGAAGTCTGTAGGGAAAGGAAAGGCATTGAGCTGGGTGAAAGGTCACAGTCATGTTGCATTGGAAATGTCAATTCCTTACATATGACACAGAACCAGCGAGGGTGAACAGAGTTCCTGGAATTGAAAAGTTATGATAGGGAAGGAACCAGCTGGAAATCATTCATGGGCATCATTTTGGGCATTTCAGAATTCTCCCTTGAGGTTTACTGTAGTCAGCAAATGGAAAGGGCAGAAAAAGAGAGGCCTGGGGTTCTGGCTGTCTCAGGGATGACCTTTCTTTTTAAACAGTGTGGCTAATCATGCCGGTGGAAGCTTCTCTCTTGATTTTTAGGGTAGCCTTGATCATTACAATTATTTTATCTTCCATTAGACTTGGCTCATTCCTAGCCAGGAAATAATTTGGAAAATAAAAAAGATCAAGCTTGTAGTGCTCCTGAGAAGGACAGTACAGTTCCCTTCTGAGTGGAAGCCCTAGGTCTTGTTGATGGCACAGGAACTCAACCAGAAGATGACCAGGAGGCTTTTCTGTGCTACTCCAAGATGTTTTCCGGGAGAATCCTGGGTGGTGTGTGTGGTTCCCAGCTTCCTCCTCTTGTCAAGTAACCAGTGGCCTGATTGGAGCTGGCAGCCCCCTTGGGAACCGCTGAGTGCTGACTTCTGAGTCTTTTAACACGGCTGTGCACTGAGCACTCTGTTTTCATTTCCCACTTTCCCCTTTGTCACTTTCAATTAAACCAGGACAAGCTATGTAAAATTTGGTTAGTTATGTAAATAAGCCCAAACAGCAGAAGGATTGAAATGTGAAGAAACAGTGGTGGAGGAGTGAGTAGGTTTTAGTGGAGAGTCACTGTAACCACAGCCTGACAGATGCCCACTGTGTGGCCGGCACTGAGATGATCTAAAGCACTGTCTCTAGATTTTAGCGAAACCTCTGCAGCTACGTTACATTTTCATGTGAGGAAACTGAGGCATAAAGACTTTGTTATTATTCATATGGCTAGTGAGCAGGAATGCTAAGTTTAGTCCCATAGTTTAACTGAACTCACTGTCTTGTCTTTTTTTTTTTTTTTTTTTGAGAGAGAGAGTCTCACTCTGCCGCCCAGGCTGTAGTGCGGTGGCATGATCTCAGTTCGCTGCAACCTCCGCCTCTTGGGTTCAAGTGATTCTTCTGCCTCAACCTCCTGAGTAGCTGGGATTACAGGTGCCTGCCACCACACCCAGCTAATTGTTGTATTTTTAGTAGACACAGGGTCTCATCATGTTGGCCAGGCTGGTCTTGAACTCCTGACCTCAGGTGATCTGCCCACCTCAGCCTCCCAAAGTGCTGGGATTACAGGCATGAGCCACTATGCCCGACCATCTCTCTTTTAAGACTTAATTTTTTTTTTAGAGCAGTTTTAGGTTCACAGCAAAATCGAGGGGGGAAAAAAAGGCCAGGCATGGTGGCTCACACCTGTAGTCCCAGCTATAGGGGAGACTGAGACAGGAAGATCACTTGAGGCCAGGAGTTTGAGACCAACCTGGGAAACATAGTAAAACCCACCTCTAAAAAAAAAAAATTTTTTTTTTAATGATCCAGGCATGGTGGTGTGTGCATGTAGTCTAGGCTGCCTGGGAGCGTGAGACAGGAGGACTGCTTGAGCCTAAGTCTTTGAAGCTACAGTGAGCTATGATTGTGCCACAGCACTCTGGCCTGGGTGACAGAGCAAGACCCAACCTCCTTAAAAAAAAAAAAAAGGTTTTTTTCTGGCTAGGGGCTGTGGGTCACACCTGTAATCCCAGCACTTTCGGAGGCTAATGTGGGTGGCTCGCTTGAGCTCAGAAGTTTGTGACCAGCCTGGGCAACATGGCAAAACCACGTCTCTACCAGAAATATAAAAGTTAGCCAGGCATAGTGGCATGCACCTATCATCCCAGCTACCTGGGAGGTTGAGGTGGGAGAATTGCTGGAGCCTGGGAAGTTGAGGCTACAGCGAGCTATGATTGCGCCACTGCACTCCAGCCTGGGTGATAGAGACCTAACAATAAAAATAAACGAAAATTTTTTTCTGAGAAAAAGGTAGAGATTTCCTATACATCTTCTTTCCCTGAAATGTACAGCCTCCTCATTATCGACACCCCCCACCGGGGTGGCGCATTTGTTAGAATTAATGAACCTCCATTGACATTTTATAATCACCCAACATCCACAGTGCACATTAGGGTTCACTCTTGGCGTTGTACATTCCATGGCTTTGGACAAAGGTATAATGACATGATAATGGTGGCGTTATCATACAGAGTAGTTTCACTGCCCTAAAAATCCTCTGTGCCCATTTTTCCCTTTCTCCCTCCAGCACTTGGCACCATCTTGGCTCACTGCGACCTCTGCCTCCTGGGTTCAAGCGATTCTCCTGCCTCAGCCTCACAAATAGCTGGGACCTCAGGCACATGTCTAATTTTTTGTATTTTTAGTAGAGATGGGGTTTCCCCATGTTAGCCAGCATGGTCTCAATCTCCTGACCTCGTCATCTGTCTGCCTTGGCCTCCCAAAGGGCTGGGATTACAGATGTGAGCCATTGCACCTGGACCCCAATCTTTTTACTGTCTCCATAATTTGGCCTTTTCTAGAATGCCATGTAGTTAGAACCTTACCACAGATAGCCCCTTCAGATTGGCTGCTTTCACTTAGTAACATGCCTTTCTGTTTCCTTCATGGCTTCATTACTTGGTAGCTCATTGCTTTTTAGTGCCGTGTAATAACTCCATTGTATTCATGTGCCACAGTTTATCTAATCACCTGCTCAAGGACATCTTGGTCATTTCCAGGTTTTGGCAATTATGAATGAAGCTGCTGTAAACATCCATGTGCTCACTCTCTTTTCACAGAACATTCTGTTCCACTTAAGAGGTTTCATGGAGGACTCACTTAGGTCCTCTGTGACAAATGGGACATGGTGAAAGTCTGGTGCCAGAGAGGAAAGAACATACAGGATTTGTTATCAGACAGACCTGATTTGCTTGGAAATTTGAATCCCAACTCTCTTCTATCTATGATTTAAAATTCTCAGTATTCCCTGCCATTAACGTACCGTGCTCTCTGAAGCATTTAGCCTTCCGTGGGCACCCTGAAATCCATGTGTGAACTATGCTCTAATGGTTGTACAGCTAAAGAAAATCGTGAACCTCTTGAGGCTGGGTGCAGTGGCTCAAGCCTATAATCCCAGAACTTTGGGAGGCCAAGGCAGGCAGATCACTTGAGCTTAGGAGTTTGAGACCAGCCTGAGCAACATAGTGAAAGCCTGTCTCTTCCAAAAATATTTATAAAAAAAAAAAATTAGCTGGGTGTGCTGACCTGCCCCTATGGTCCTAGGTACTCAGGAGACGGAGGCAGGAGGATCACTTGAGCTCAGGAGGTGGAAGTTGCAGTGAACCGAGATTGTTTCACTGCACTCCAGCCTGATGGACAGAGTGAGACCCCATCTCAAAAAAAAAAATGTTCTTTGAAGCTCTTGAGCCCAATGTATTTTATTACAGTCTAATATTCTTGCTACTTAGATTATGAAGGCTTTTTGCAAACTTTTTTCATAGGTCGTAAAAAATTTAAGCTTTAGTTGGTCAATGGTGGGAGGTTTATACTTTCTTAAATACAAACCAGAGAGTCTTTGCCCTAGTGCCTGCCCTCCTCGGAGGTCCTGGAAGTTCCACACTTTAGCTGCTGTTCTTATTGCCAGAATTTGCATTGTTAGAGGCCAGTCAGGCACATTCTTGTATCTTTTGTTTTCCAGCTATTTTAGATAAAGTTTAAGACCTGGAAGTCACCATTGCCCAATTCCCATGGGAAATCTCCTTCAGTTACTTAGAGAAAATTCTTGTGGGAAAAAAAGGGGGAAAACAAGTAACTGATTGTTTACAGGCTCATGGAAAGAAATTTCCATATATGACCCAGCTTCCTTGCCGGTGTTTCGGAAAGCTGTGGTTTTGTGAGTCAAGTTCCTACTACCCCAGAACAGACGTGATTCCAAGAGAGGATTCTTCATGGTAAAGATGAGAAATGGAAGTACCGCTCTGAGCCCAGACACGTCATTGGGTGCAGTGTGGTTTTTGATAGATTTCTTCCTCCAAGGGCTTTGCTCTACCCTTTCCCACTCGAATAAGAAAGACTAGTCATTTTTTAAATCCTAATGGAGACTTAGTAAACGTAAGCGCCTGGTTTTTGTTTTTGCTTTGCTTTTAAGAAGAATTATTTTGCGATCTGGAAATTATGCCCTGATTGCAGTAAATTTTTAAAACTCTGAGATCACTGGGAACTAAACGTTGCTACTGTTGCTCTGCTTACAGAAGAGCAGAGAAAGACGGGGAGGGGAGGGATTGACTAGGCAAGGAAACTACTCTGAAAAACACAACTTTCCAGTTCACAGAAGCTTCACTAGCCTTTTTTTTTTTTTTTGAGAGGGAGTCTTGCTCTGTCTACCAGGCTGGAGGGCAGTGGCGGGATCTGGTCTCACTGCAACCTCCAACTCCCAGGCTCAAGCAACTTTCCTGCCTCAGCCTCTTGAGTAGCTGAGACCACAGGCATGCACCTCTAAGCCCAGCTGATTTTTGTATTTTTAGTAGAGATAGGGTTTCACCATGTTGACCAGGTTGGTCTTGAACTCCGGACTTCTAGTGATCCACCCACTTTGGCTTCCCAAAGTGCTGGGATTGCAGACCTGAGCTGCCATACCCAGCTTTTCACTAGCTCTTCTAAAATGTGCTTGCAGGCTGGGTGTGGTGGCTCACACCTGTAACCCCAGTGCTTTGGGAAGCCAAGGCAGGTGGATCACCTGAGATCAGGAGTTCGAGGCCAACATGGTGAAACCCCATCTCTACTAAAAATACAAAAAATTAGCTGGACATGGTGGCAGGCACCTGTAATCCTAACTACTCAGGAGCCTGAGGCAGGAGAATTGCTTGAACCCAGGAAGCAGAGGTTACAGTTGCCCAAGATCGCACCATTGCACTCCAGCCTGGGGACAAGAATGAAACTCCATCTAAAACAACAACAACAACAACAAAACAATAAAATGTGCTTGCAGATGAATCACAGTGGGGTGGAGTATTTGTTGAATGTACACTCTGTACAGGTGCCTAGAGAAGCACAGTATCAGTGACTGCCCTTGACCACAGTAGCACGTTGGCGAGAGTCAAGCTTCAAGGTTATTCTCGTTGGCTGAAAAAACACCAGAGCCCTGACTCCTACCTCTGACACACCTGGTATGCGCCTCCACACTTGGTGGCATTAAGATGTACCACACTCCAGGGGAGTCATTAGGGAGGAAACATCCGCATCGTCTTGAGTTTCTAAAAACCAAGTGAATGGCAGTGCTTTCACCATTCTACAGTATCAGTGCAGTGAAGATAAAATACAAAGAGTTGGAGCTTCCAAACTCTCCCCACAGTCAGAGTGGAATTGCGATGGGTTTTTGGTCCACTGCTTTAGTTCATATGCTCCAAGTAGCATGGGCAGCAGTCTGAGCCCAGGCTGCAGTCCTTTCCCAAAGGCCTGTTCCACTTGGCTTGTTCTCCCCACTGTGCGGTGCCAATTAGGTGGGCTGAGCTAGATTGCAATTGTCTCCAGGTACAGCTGCTGTGAGGAGTGGCCCACTTTCCTTTTGTCCGTAATGGGGAGAAGCTTGGAACTTGAGCAAATGTCAAGAGCAAGAAACCAGCTTTGAGGCTTTCCCGAAGACCCACTTTCTGTTAAAAAAAAAAAAAAAAAAAATTGCTCCTGATTCTCCCAGCCCATGGTGATAGGTCCCTGTGGGAACCTCGGTGTCCTCACTGCCTTAATCCATCGATTCACATCTGGCGTGTGTTGCCTTGTAGTGGTGGGAATCTTTTCATCTGGATACTCCTCATCTTCACAGCGAGTTTATATAGCGCATGTGCTTAGAGGAGACCCTTGTTAATTATTTGTCTGATTCTGGTCTTGAGAGGTAGCCGTTCTCATGGATACCAGCAGGATCATACCCGGAAGCTTTAGAGAAATATCTTTAGGGATGCTAAGAAATGTTGATTTCTTAGAGTTCCCAGAGCCTTGAGAGGCATTCGACAGAATTCTCAAGCTGAAATTGGCTGGTGATAATTGGCTCAGAAAATTCCTTCTTCCCTCTCTGCCTAGCAGAGTATGTGTTGTCACCAACTCTTGGAGCCTGTCCCTCGGGGTCTTCATGTCTGTGGCAGGATTCCTGGAAATGAGTTCAAGTCCTGGTGGAACTGGATTGAGTTTCCAAAACGAAAATTGTCTCCATTTCTGTGAAGAAAGAAACAACTTCTAACTCAGAGGATTGATTGGGCTGACAAGCCAGGCTGGAAAATGGGGACTGAGCAGTTATCTATGGCCCTTGATGACTGGCGGGAGGGTCTAAGGGACCAAGGAGGCACAAATGCCTTTAAGTGAGGGCGTGGAAAGTCATCCTAAGCAAAAAGAACAAAGCCAGGAGCGTCCCATTACCCAACTTCCAACTACGCATAAGTCTATAATAATTAAAACAGCATGGTACTGGTACAAAAACAGACACACAAACCAGCGGAACAGAATAGAGAATCCAGAAATAAAGCCATACACCTCTAGCCATCTGATCTTCCGCAAAGTTAACACAAATAAACAACAAGGAAAGAACTGTCTGTTTAATAAACGGTGCTGGGATAGCTGGCTAGCCATATGCAGAAGCATGAAACTGGACCCCTACCTTTTACTTCAAAAATTAACTCATCATGAACTAAAGATTTAAATGTAAGACCTCAAAGAGTAAGAATCTTAGAAGAAAACCTAGGAAACACCATTCTGGACATCGGCCTTGGAAAATAATTTGTGGCTAAGTCCTGAAAAGCAGAACAAAAACAAAAATTGACAAGTGAGACCTAATTAAAGAGCTGCTACACAGCAAAAGAAATTATCCGCAGAGTAAACAGACAACCTACGGAATGGGAGAAAATATTCACAAACTCTGTTTCCAGCAAAGGTCTAATGTCTAGAATCTATAAGGAACTTAAACTATTTAACAAGCAAAAAACAGATAAACCCAGTTCCAAAGTGGGCCAAAGACAGGAAAAGACATTTCTAAGTGGCCAGCAAACATGAAAACATGCTCAACTTTGCTTATCATCAGAGAAATGCATATTAAAACCACAATGAGATACCATCTCACATCAAAGAGTAGCTCATGCCTATAATTCCAGCATTTTTGGAGGCTGAGGTAGGAGGATCATTTGAAGCCAAGAGTTTAAGGCCGGCCTAAGAAACATCCGGGCATGGTGGCATGTTTCTATAATCCAGTTAACTTAGTGGCAGGGGATCCTTTAAGCCCAGGAGTTTGAGGCTAAAGAGAGCATAATTGTGCCACTGTGCTCCAGCCTGGGTAACAGAGCAAGACACTGCCTCTTAAAAAAATTTAAAAGCCGCCAGGTGCAGTGGTGTGTCCCTGTAGTCCCAGCTACTCAGAAGGTTGAGGTGGGAGGATCACTTAAGCCCAGGAATTCTGGGCTGTAGTACACTTTGCTGATTGGGTGTGCACACTAAGTTCAGCATCAATATGGTGACCTCCTGGTAGCGGGGAACCACCAGGTTGCCTAAAGACGGGTGAACCAGCCCAGGATGGAAACGGAAAAGGTCAAAACTCCCATGCTGATCAGTAGTGGAATTGCACCTGTGAATAGCCACTGCACTCCAACCTGGGCAACATAGCGAGACCCTGTCTCTTAAATTTAAAATCCAGGCCAGCCACGGTGGCTCATGCCTGTAATCCCAGCACTTTGGCAGGCCAAAGTGGGTGGATCACCTGAGGCCAGGAGCTGGAAACCAGCCTAACCCATGGTGAAACGCTGTCTCTACTAGAAGTACAAAATTAGGCAGGCATAGTGCTACATGTCTGTACTCTCAGCTACTTGGGAGGCTGAGGCAGGAGAATCTACTGAACCTGGAAGGCAGAGGTTGCAGTGAGCCAAGATTGTGCCACTGCACTCCAATCTGGGCAATAAGGTGGAAACTCGATTAAAAATAAAGCCAAAAAATAACTGGTGCTCGAATAGGCTTTGGAGAAAAGCAAATACTTATACACTGTCGGTGTGAATGTAAGTTAGTTTGGTCACTGTGGAAAGCTGTTTGGAGATTCCTCAAAGAACTTAACACAGAACTACCATTCAACCCAGCAATCCCATCACTAGGTATCTATTGGAAAGAAAACAAATCATTCTATCAAGAAGACATGTGCACTGGTATGTTCATTGCAGCAGTAGCAAAGACAGGGTATCAGTCTATGTCCTGTGTGCCTATTAATGGTAGAGTGGGTAAAGAAAATGTGGTACATACACACCATGGAACACAACACAGCCATAAAAAAGAATGAAATTGTGCCGGGTGCGGTGGCTCAAGCCTGTAATCACAGCACTTTGGGAGGCCGAGGCGGGTGGATCATGAGGTCAAGAGATCGAGACCATCCTGTTCAACATGGTGAAACCCCATCTCTACAAAAAATACAAAAAATTAGCTGGGCATGGTGGTGCGTGCCTGTAATCCCAGCTACTCAGGAGGCTGAGGCAGGAGAATTGCCTGAATCCAGGAGGCGGAGGTTGTGGTGAGCCGAGATCTCGCCATTGCACTCCAGCCTGGGTAATGGGAGCGAAACTCCAACTCAAAAAAAAAAAAAAAAAATGATATCATGTCTTTTGCAGTAACATGAATGCAGCTGGGGCCATTATCCTAAGTGAATTAACACAGGAACAGAAAACTAAATATTATATATTCTCACTTATAAGTGGGAGCTAAACATTGGGTACTTATGGACATAAAGATGAGAACAATAGGCCCTGGTGACTACTAGAGGAGGCGGGGCCAGGGTTGAAAACTTAACTGTTGGGTACCATGCTCAGTACCTGGGTGACAGGATCAGTTGTACTCCATACCTCAGCATAACACAGTATAACCCAGGTAACCAACCTGCATATGTACCCCTGGATCTAAAATAAAAAGATTACAGGCAGTTGCCACCACGTCCAGCTAATTTTTGTATTTTTTAGTAGAGACGGGGTTTCACCATGTTGGTCAGGCTGGTGTTGAACTCCTGACATCAAGTGATCCACCCACCTTAGCCTCCCAAAGTGCTGGGATTACAGGTGTGCGCCACTGCGCCTGACCGCATAGTGGGTTTTTTAGGGCATGCCAGGTTCGAGGTGCCGGCAGGACACTCAGCTGCAGCTGGGCAGGAGGTCAGGAGAGAGAGAGATTGAGGAGTTGGTGGCTCTTACTTGGTTACTATAGCTATGGAAGTAGAGGGAATAACCCAGGTCACAGGAGGGAGGAAGGAACAAAGGAAGAAGCTGGTGCCACTCCAAGGCTCACCCTGGCCTGGCGGGAGGAAGGAGGCTGAAAAGAGGGGACCAGAGAGCTGTAGGCAGCTCTGTCCACCAGAGTCTTATGGCTAATGGGACAGATTTGATAGCTAAGAAATAGATCTGTATACGATGAAAGCCCCAGAGCATGATGGTGTCAGTTCATGCTCCCAGCATTGCATGAGTTGAGGGTGTGCGAACTCCAAGAGGGCTGGATGGGAGAGGAGGGATGGGCCGCAGCCGTGTGGAGCTTTCTCCGATGTATTCTGAACCCTCCTCTGCGTTGATGGCAGAAGTTGGAAGGGAGCTGCTTCCTCAAACTTGCAGGTCAGGGTCCTCTTTGCTGGCACAATTGGCAGGGTGTTCCCCATCAGCACTGACCTTATGGTCTCCTGTCAGGGGGCAGGGAAACAAACCTTGTTTGCTTTCATAACTTTCTGTGTGGATTTTTGATGGGGGATGGGAAAAGGGGAGAAGGAAACCTTAGTGCTTCCTGTTGTTTTTAAGACCACTTATGAATTGCATTTTCTGGTCTTTTCATTTTGCGACATCAAGCATATGAAGCATGATAGCCATAGAACTAGCCAGTGGTGGCTGGGCACAGTGGCTCACACCTGTAATCCCAGCACCTTGGCAGGCTGAGGTGGGCAATCACGAGGTCAGGAGATCGAGACCATTCCGTCTGATCTTGATAGTGAAACCTCAACTTTACTAAAACTACAAAATATTAGGTGGGTGTGGTGGTACACGCCTGTAGTCCCAGCTACTTGGGAGGCTGAGGCAGGAGAATCGCTGGAACCTAGGAGAGGAGGCTGCAGTGAACCCAGATTGCATAAGTGCACTCCAGCCTGGGCAACAGAGTGAGACTTTTTTTTTAGACAAAGAAAATCTAGGCTCCATTGACTTTGCATGCTTAATATAAAAGTTCTCATTTTAATAAGTTTAAACACATCATTTTGTGGCATTAAGTACCTTGACGCTGTTGTGCAGCCACCAGCACTAGCCATCTCCAGAAGACTCTTCATCTTGCAAAACTGAAACTCTATCCATTAAGCAGGAACTTCCCATTCCACCCCTCCCGGGTCCCTGGCAACCACCATTCATTCTACTTTCTGTCTCTGAATTTTGCTATTCTGAGTGCCTCATATTACTAAAATCATACAGGGTTTGTCCTTTTATAACAGGCTTATTTCATTTAGCATAGTGTCTTTTCAAAACTCATTGCGTCAGAATTTCCTTCCTTTTTACGGCTGAACAGTATTCCACTATACGTATGTATCGCAGTTTCTGTATCCATTCGCCCATCAGTGGGCGCACAGATTGCTTCCACCTTTTGGTTATTGTGTGAACAGTGCTGCCAAAAATATCAGGCATGTGAATATCAATTTGTGTCTGTTTTCAGTTCTTGGGTTTATACCCAGGGGTGTCCCTTGGTTTTTGCTGTTTGATTGACTCCTACTCTGCTGGGGATTTCTGAGATTGCTGTCTTTGTTACCCTTCTGTTTTAGCTTCTGGGAGAATCTTAGGTGTGTCCCTAGGCTGCATTGTGACCAGCTGGAGCGCCACTACTAAGCCCCTGCCTGAAGGTCCTGCCCACAGAGATCCACATCTTGTCCACTTAGCACCATCTTAGAGTTTGGGTCAGGAAGATTCACGTTCTAACCTCAGTACTTCCACCTGTGTGCCTTGTGATGTTGCAAAGCTTCCTCCTCTTCCTGTAGAGCTGTGTTTCCGCGCCACACAATGAGAAGGCAGAACTCAGTGATCTTCAGGGCCCCTCCCAGGTGATGGACAGTGGGGTCACAGTGGTCTCCTAAGCTCGGTGACCAAGGAACCAAGGTGGGCACGAAGAAGGCAGAGCCCCAGATACCTGTTATGGATAATGCAATTCAGCTTCCCAGAAATCTGGGACGGTTAGATGGCTTGTGTCCTTGCTGAATTCTGGCACATGCGACGTGGCTTGTTTTGTGAGTAAACGTAGCAGTAACTCCCCTTAAAGCAAAACTATATGCTATGTATTATCCACCCTTTGTTGAGAGAATGGGGTAAGGAGAGGCGGGATAACTGGTTTGACCATGGATTTTTGGCGGATATCGCCATTTAATACAATCAAGGATACTTCATAGGCAAGTCGCCAGCTAATAGAATCAAGGATACTTCATAGGCAAATGTTACCACTTGTTAGCTCTGCAGTTTGGTCACAGGCCAAGGCAATTTTTAATCATTTTCCCTCCCTTCTTTAAAAAAAAAAAAAATTAAAGAGCAGACTTCCTTCTCTTTAGGTTGAACTGTGAGCAGGAGTCCACGCTTTCCTGAACTAGGAAGGTAAATTCCAGGAAGTTGCCCACACATCAACTTCCAGGCCTCTCGAGTGCACATAAAAATGTTGACTAGCCTGGGGCTCCCTGCCAGGGTTTGGAGATGAGGTACTAGTCCTCCCATTAGTGCTTTCTCTGCCCCACCAGGGAGACTTCGTATGTACCAGCAATGTCGTGTCTTTGTTTCATCTGGAAAAGGCGGATCCTGTTTCTGTTTTCAGGAATGTGTTAGGGTATTGGGATGACTAGAACCCATTTGGAGCACATTTGATGAAAATGTATAGCATTTTCTTTTTAGGAGATATTTTAACCATCTTAAAAAAAAAAAAGACTTAAGTCCAGATACTAAGCCATCAGTGTTTTTAATATATGGAAAATGTAGAAGCAGTTTCAAAAAGTTCTCACTGTGATTGGAACTAGGTTATGACAATACAGGACTCCTAGGGGAAGAATTTATACTGGATAAAACTCTAAAATAAATGAATATACTAAAAAAAAAAAAAAAAAAAAAACCCCAAATCTGGCTGGGGGTGGTGACTCATGCCTGTAATCCGAGCACTTTGGGAGGCCATGGTGGGCGGATCACTTGAGACCAGGAGTTTGAGGCCAGCCTGGCCAACATGGTGAAACCCCATCGCTACTAAAAATATAAAAATTAGCCAGGCATGGTAGCAAGCACCTGTAATCCCAGCTATTCTAGGAGGCTGAGGCAGGAGAATCACTTCAACCTGGAGGATGGAGGTTGCAGTGAGTCAAGATTACTCCCACCTGGGCAACAAAGCCAGACCCTGTCTCAAAAAAAAAAAAAAAAAGTGGCTGCAAGAAGAAAACAGAGGATGTTTGCTTCTATTGTCCCTTGCAAGTGTAGCTAATAAAGGACCTTGTGAGTACTGGAATTAAGAAAATGCCATTCCAAGTTGTGTATGTACATTTTTATACCTACACCAAAGGTTCTTGGAATAAAGATTCCAAAATTCTACGACAGTGTCTGGCTGTTGCATCATGCAAGACCCCTTTTGCTTCAGCTGTAAAACAAGGCAAATTTTACACATAATAGAAACCACTATCTACGTATGTTGGTTTAGGGAAACCTATTTTTTAACGTTCCATTTCTCAAAAAACCTTAGAAAAGTCATATTGTCAGTAAAAGCTGCTGATGTTCTCAGCAACTCAAGGGCTGACTGATAATTTCTGCTTTTGCTAGTACTGGTCTACAGTGGAATTTGGAAGCATAGAGTACAGAAGTTGTAGATTTGGCCGGGCGCGGTGGCTCACGCCTGTAATTCCAGCACTTTGGGAGGCCAAGGCAGGCAGATCATGAGGTCGGGAGATTCAGACCATCCGGGCCAACATAGTGAAACCCCTTTTCTACTAAAAATACAAAAATTAACTGGGTGTGGTGGCACATGCCTGTAGTCCCAGCTATTCAGGAGGCTGAGGCAGGAGAATTGCCTGAACTCGGGAGGTCGAGGTTGCAGTGAGCAGATACCGCACTCCTGGCGACAGCCTGAGACTGTGTCTCAAAAAAAAAAAAAAAAGGAAAAAGAAAAAAAACTTGGTAGATTTGGTGTCATCATGACAAATGGCTTTTATTTCCCAACAGATTTCTTTATAAAATATTTCAAACTCTTTTGATTTTTGTTTGTATTTGAATGCATTTTAAAAAAAAAACCTGGCCCTTTAATAAGTGCAAGACAGATTAAATTCATTGTGAAATACTAGGTCACTGGGTGGAAAGTTTCTTCACTGATCATCCTAGCTTCACATTTTTAGTTATGTGAAGTGCACATTTGGTTTTCTCCTGCCTGAAATCTTCAGTCCACCTCCATGGCAGTCTAGAATGAAGCAGCTGTGGGCTGTGGCCAGCCAGGTGTGTGTCCTTGGCTGATGGAAGAGCTGATCTGCAGATACCTGCAGGAGGAAGCCATGTATGACATCTGCTGGGATTTGATTTCCCCCCATACTCCTGGAAAATGAGAACTGTTTATAGCAGCCTGGTTCCAGTACACTGGCAGGGCAAGGATTGGCTTGTTCTTTTACAAACACAATGTGGCTGGATGCACTCATAAATGAAAAATGATCTGAGTGCTGTGGGTGGGTGGGGCTCTGGAGCTCAGGAGGTGAAGCCAGGAGGAGAGAGAAAGAGAGAATCTGCTCCTCAGCTCCACGGAGCATGGGGAGCTGGCAGGAAGTTGGAGCACACATGGCGCAGCTTGTGTTTTGTTGATAGTTAATAACCCAGGACTTTAAAGACCTCAATGGAGAAGGGAAATGAAGCACAACCAACTTTGGAGTCTGTCCCATTCCAGAGGCTGCTGAAGCACAGCAGGGCACGTTCACCTGACCAGCCGTAAAGCAGGTAGGAGGGGAGACCTGAGTGGTGAAGAGAGTCACATTTTCTCTCACACAAAACTTCAGGTCTTCCAAAGGTTTCTTTTTAATTATATGAGAGATGAGCAATTAATAACGTAAAGAAAAGACTCAGCTGGAATCATACTGATGTCTTCCCAAGCAAGAGTTTTCTCAGTTACTTGTCTGATGACCAAATGACAGTTTTATTCTGAGAGTTGCTTAAAAAAAAAAAAATTACACAAAAGCATGTAGGATTGAAGCTAAAACTCATTTAAAAATTGGCAGATAATAAATGAACTTCAGACACTGTGTTTTAGAACAAATACTTTGAAGGGAGTCAACCAGAAACTGATTTTCAGGCTTGACTGTGGCTATATTTTTAGATTCCAGAGCCAATGAGGTGCTCACTAATTTTTGCTGGCTTTTGTAAGAAAGGAGGTGGATGTGTAACAGCTGTGAAATATCCTGAAATTGACTGGGATCCAGAGCGAATCCCGAATGCACTAATGTTTTCTCCATTAAGGCAGGCTGCCTCTGCTCAGCTTCTAAGTCAGGGGGTTGGAAAGCAGTGTGAAAGTGAAGTGTGAATCCTGAATATTTGTCATGGAGTAGGGGGAGTGCAGAGGCTTGGAAACTGTCACAGTGACGTTTCACACTCAGAAGTAGAAAATAAATGGGGAGGACCATGGGTGGCAGCCACATGCAAGGATAATTTTAAAACTGATTTTCGATTCCCATGATGGTAGCTGAGTCTCAGGGTGTTCTTTCCGTTGTCAGGTTTGGGGCTTGTGATAAGAGTAGAAGAACAGAATAAAGATCATCTCCAGCCTGGGGTTCTGAATCATTTCTAGGCCTTCTCATGGGCACTGGGATGATCTGACATGCTTTCCCCCTACTGAAGTGGTCAGAGTGCTGTGGGATTGGTCTAACATGGAAGAGGTTGGATAGAACTGGTGCGCGTGGTCAGCCCGAGAAGAACATCAGAGGTAGGTAGAGAACTTTGTTTGAGTAGAGTAGCCCAGCCTGAATCCTGGAACTCTGTGTTGAGGTTTGGAGAATGCCCCGTAGCCACAGGAGTGTGTCTGAAAAGGCAGAAGTGGGAGCTGCTTTGGTTGCTGCATACTGCCTGGCTGGCGTCCTCATGCTGTGGTCATCCTCATGCCATGGTGGCCACGTTATGTGGCTTTGCATTTTTGGAGGACTGGGGGATGACTGTTTAGTCAAGCAAGCCCACACATCATTGCTAGTGTCTTTCTCCTTGTGATTTCTCAGCATTTCATAGCTAGCCTTCTATGGGAGGAGGAACACCAACTCCTGTGGTCTTTTAGGAAAATTTTCACCCTATATTCCTACAATTCCCACCCCAACTCTTGCTCTTTCTTGCCTACTGTTCACCTGTTGTGTAGGCTCCCTTTGTCTCCCATCCTTCAGACTCATCTGTCCCAGGTCCTATCTACAGTGACTTAAGCTGAGTCGGGGACAGGCTCCTTCCCAGGGTTCCACCTGGAAGCAGTGTTCAGCAAGCTATGGCCCTTGGGCAAATCCACCCTGTCCTCGCCTGTTTTTGTATGGCCTGGGAGCTAAGAATGTGTTTTACATTTTAAAGAGTTGAAGAAACAAGAATATAGGACAGAGACAGTGACCCACAAGGCCTATCTGATCTTCTGAAATAAAATGTGCTGGTTTGCTGGTCAGCCTGTTGATTTTTTTTTTTCTTCTTAGAGACATTATCTTGGCCAGGCTGGTGTCAAAGTTTTGACCTCAAGTAATCTGCCCACCTCAGCCTCCCAAAGTGCTAGGATTATAGGTGTGAGCCACCGAACCCAGCACCCCACCCTGACCTGTTGACTTTTTAATATCATTGGTGAACAGCGTGATTGGTGGGTTGATGCGGCAGATTAAGTCCTCAGTGATTTGAATGGGCTGCTGTTTGGGAAACTGATTTTAGTTTCTTAGTCTGTGTTAAATGGTGCCATCGCCTCCAAGTGGGTAGATTCGGGAGTTAGGAAGTTGAAGCTTTTCTGCAGCGTCCCATCAATAGTAAAGAAATATTAGATGAACTGTGTGCTTGTGGTTGGATTTCCACCCTTTTTCCACTGGAGAAGATACCAATGAGCCAGCCATGTATCGACTGTGTGCCTACTGGAAGAACCCAGAGGGGACCAAACGTCCGCTAAATCACACAAATCATTCACTTCTTACTTTTGCCTACTGAATGCTGGCTAGACTTCCACAGTCTGAGAGTGTTTCATGTTGCCACTTTGATAAAAAAGGATGTTTTTTGTTATTTTTAAAAAGGCAGCTGAATACCATGTTTTCTTATATTTGGAACAGTGTTTCTTTATGGCTCTCTAAGAAAGCTCACTGTGGACCCCCGACCCTCACCCCTCCAGCCTTACCCCGAACATGCAGTTCTCTTCTACTCAGCACAGTATTTCATTGTTAATGTCATTTCTAGTCAAGGAAGAGGAAAATCTGGTGGCCTTATTCATGTGTAACTTGTGTCGAAACCTCAGGCCTAGATACAGAGCTGACTTTGTCAGTAGCTTTTTGTCCATTGCAGAAACACGGGGAAGCACCTCACGGGAGATGGTAGTTTACTGCTAGGGCATTTCAACCATCTCTCCTGTATTTGGAAATGGGATGTTGTCAGTAGAGGAGAATGGGGGTGGGGCCTCATTTCACAAAACAAGTGAGGAAGGATGAAAATATGAATAGCATGGTGCCCCACGGGAGGTAAGGCCTGGAAAACAAGATGGCGCCCGTATGCTTGATGAGCCAGGCTGTCAGAGGGTTGGGTCCTTGAATCTACCATGGGAGCTAGGCAGCACTTTTGTATTTAGAAAAGGGGTTGGCTCTGAATTTAGAGATTAAGCAACCTGCTGTTCCTGTATGCACTGGAATTTCAGACACAGTCAGAAACCTGATTTGCGTAACTGCTGAAACTCAACTGGAAACCAACCAGACTGAGGCCTAGACACCCCAGGCAGGCAAGGGGTGGTCAGGAATCAGCACGTGAGAGAATGTACCAGGCTTGCCCAGGAGGGAGTGGTGCTGTGTGGCCAGATGCAGTGGGGTGGGCTCTGGGGTGAAGGGCCGGCATTGGGTTCCCAGAAGGCTCAGGCTGGAGGGTGAGTAACCTCCTCCTCTGCAGTAGGCAGTGTGTGTCAGAACGCTAAAACTACCTGTTATCACATAGTGGCACACGGGGCCCTTTTGTTTCTGAGCCATGCAACCAAGCTGGCTTCTAAAGAGACAGAAACTACTGAAGTCTAATCACTGGAGTGGCGTGCAAGCCACAAGCAGCCCGTAACAAGCCAACTCGTCTATACAGTGTTGTGAGGGCTGAGTGTCCTGCTCAAAGCTGGAGCTGCTGTCATCTCCCTTCGGCTGTGGGGAAACAGGACTGGAATCTGACATCTCTTTATTGGTTTTTTTCCCTGTTGGTGAATAGGATCAAAGACCAAGCCAGATGTATGCAGATCTATGCAAAGTGTGTAAACCTAGAGGAGAGGAACAGCCAGGCCAAATAGAAGTTATCATTCTGAGTTCAAGATGTGACCATGTCTCTAAAAGGGAATCAATCATTCCGTGGCTCAGTGGGCAGCAGGGGATCCTTCTGTGGCTTTGTGTTTACCTACAGGCTGTGCCCCTCTTAAGAGCTTTTGTAGGCGATACAGCCTCTCACTTCCAAACATTATTTCTGTACATTTTCTGCGCTGGGCACTGGGGATGGAGCATAAGGTCCATCATGTCGTGGAGATCCCCACTGGAGCCCTGGCTTTCCTCAGTGTCCTGGGAGCAAGATAGCGACGTTCTCCCTCCATGGACGTGGCAACTTTTCCTTATAGCACAGCGTGCGCCATTATGCCTTCTGTTGTCTTTGCTGTCTGCTGTGGGCCCCTCTGCCCAGATTGCCTTTGTTTAATAAGCGCAAGTGTGCCTCACTGGGTAGCCACACTGTGACTCCACAGATGGCCTCAGCGGGGCACATCGTTAGCCCTGCACCATGAGGTCCCTGCACCATGAGTCAGGCCATGACAGCGGTGACTTGGGAATCTAGATCTGCCTTCCCTTTCTGTCAGGATCTCTTCCTGCAGAATCAAACCAATTATATTTTACATGCAGCAGAAGAACTTGGTCTTTAAAGGGACCAAAAGTGACTTGTTTGGTAGAAGAGAAGGATCACCCGATAGTTTGTATTTTTGGTAATTTTGAGGTTTGGAGGCTGTCAGGGAGGCCTAAAGCCAAATACACCCAGACCATCTCTTTGCCTTTCTGATTTCAACACTTCCCAAATTAGAAGGTGGAAACCAAGTTGGAAATTGGCAGAGTAAGGTGAATCTGAGGAAGGCACAAAGTGGCCTTTGAGAACCCGTTTGATAAGAAGCCTGTATTTCAGTGAGACAGCTCAGACCGCAGGGGCAGAACATCAGTGCAGATTACTCCCAGTGAAGGGCAGGCAAACGTTCTCTTTACGTATTGTATTTTTCCAAGGCTTCCGCTTTTAACAAAAACTTAAAATTCTTACAAACTCTGCTTCCCATCCCCACACCTCCCCCTACAGAAAAAAGTGGTTCTGCAGAGAATAACTTAGAACTCCACACAAATAACAGAAATGGAAGCCCCAAAGCAATGAGGTAAGTGGCAGGAGATTCAAGGGTAGCAGAGTTGGTCTTCATTTGAATGGCATGAATCCCAAAATTCATCATGGTGCTCTTCATGGAACAGCAGCTTTTCACTCTTGCCTTATTTTGTTGTTTGTTGGCTTGTGTGAGATGGAATCTTGCTCTCTTGCCCAGGCTGGAGTGCAGTGTTTCGATCTCAGCTCACTGCAACCCATGCCTCTGGTTCAAGCAATTCTCTTACCTCAGCCTCCCAAGTAGCTGGGACTACAGGCTCACGCCGCCACACCTGGCTAATTTTTTGTATTTTAGTAGAGACAGGGTTTCACCATGTTGCCCAGGCTGGTCTTGAACTCCGGAGGTCAGGCAATCCGCCCGCCTTGGCCTCATAAAGTGCTGGGATTACAGGAATGAGCCACTGAGCCCAGCCCCACTCTTGCCTTTTGCACCAAGATTTCTGCTTTTTTGGCAACAGTGTTCATATTTTTTCTTGCTGGCCACTTCCACCAGCAAGAGGAGGAGCTTTCCAAGGAGCACCATCTTTGACTTGCCAAATTCCACCTTCGCCCTGAGTTTGCAACACTCTGACTTCAGTTCCCAGGTGACTGCCTACGGGGTAGAGGCTTGACTTTTGGCAGTAAACTGCTGGCTTTGGAAAACATCACAGGTATTTTATTGTAACAGATGCAAGACTGTTTTGGCAGGGGAGCCATAAAGACCTGGAGGGAAAGCAGAAAATTACATCTAAGTGCTGCAGGAAGGAAGGTGGCAGAAATAAAGGATGCAGTTTGGATTTGCAAAGCTAAGTCCTTTGCACAATCTGTTTTACAGGCTAGAACTTGCTTGACTTCAGTTTATCCCTCAAGTGAGTCAAAGAATGGTAAAAGAATGAAATGCTGAAGCTGAGAAATGTATGTACTTGGGGACAGCTTGGTGTTTGAGGATGTTATTGGGGTCCCACTGGCCCATCCAAACTTTGCGTGATGAAAATCCTGCTGTTTTCATAATGCTGAGACATTAGATCCTCTTACACCTGTGTCTAACGAGACATTTGTAACGCGTTTGTTAGAGTAATAGAAATTCAACTTCTCATCTTAAAAGTGAGTGGATTCAGCCATTTCAGTAGAAGAAACATTAGTCATCTCTGTAGTCTTCTGGTGGCTTCATTCATTACATTTGTTGTCACTGGAATTTCAAAATGGGGCTAGAATCTGCTTTCAGTTTTAGTGTGTGTTTTGTTTTGTTTTGATTCTGTGGGTTCTTCATTTACTCTAGAAGCAATCTCTGGACTCTAAGCAGTCTCGAAGCCAAGATCTCAAACCTACAAGTTAGTCACTATTCTAGGCCAAATCACAGTGAATACAGCATTGATTATTAAAATCGTTTTTACTCTGATGTGATTTACTATGATAGACCCTTGTTATCCACACGTTGACTCTGAAATTGGCAATATTTCCTCTGCTTTCAACCTATTTTCTTTTTTATGGCTATGTCTTATGTGATTGGCCCTGGAACAAGGATAGGTGGAGAACTAGGTCAAGATGTTAATGCAACTGACTAGTCATAGAATGTTCAGACTGCAAGGTTTAGAGATCTGTTTTTCAGGTGACCAAACCTAGATAAAGAAATGCTGAGTATGCATGCTATCGTGTGTGTGTGTGTGTGTGTGTGTGTGTGTGTGTGTGTGTGTGTGAGAGAGAGAGAGAGAGAGAGAGAGAGAGAAAAAGAGAGAAATGCTATTGTTTCATGGCACTCACAGGGACCTGGAGATGAGCAAAGTTTTTTTTTTAAAGGAACTAAGTTGCACTCTGTTGTCCAAGCTGGAGTGCAGTGGTGCGATGCTTGCTGTAACCTTGAACACCTGGGCTCACGCAGTCCTCCCGCCTTAGCTTCCTAAAGTACTGGGATTATAAGCGTGAGCCACTGCACCTGGCTGAACAAAACTCTTTATATAAAACTGTGTCTCAGTTTGTAGATCTGCCTTTTTTTGTAAATGTGTGGTCCAAACACACTCAAATAATTTGCTTTTGTTAGAGAAATGCCTCATGCTGTCATAGCACTTTTCTGTGAGAGTTCAGACCAAGTGTCAGATGAATTCTGCAAGGCTGATGTGCTCAGTTCCATTTTGCTTTCATGGGCACTTGGGTTGGTGTGAGGGGAAAATAGCCTGCAGAACAGTCTAGATGCTTTGGATGTATAGTTTTGAAATTCAGAGACAAGGCTGGGCATGGTGACCCACGCCTGTAATCCCAGCACTTTTGGAGGCCAGGAGAGGTGGTGGGGATGGTGGTGGATCACCTGAGGTCGGGAGTTTGAGACCAACCTGGCCAACATAGAGAAAACCCACCTCTACCAAAAATACAAAAGTCAGCCAGGTGTGGTGGCGTGTGCCTGTAATCCTAGCTACTTGGGATGCTGAGGCAGGAGAATCTCTTGAACCTGGGAAGTAGAGGTTGCAGTGAGCTGAGATCATGCCACTGCACTCCAACCTGGGCAACAGAGCAAGACTCCATCTGAAAAAAAAAATTAGAGACAAATTGATTTTGGCTTTTCCTGAAAATGGATCTTATTTTGAGAATCACAGTTGACACGGCTGTGGAAAGTGTTGCTTATTCTTGGCAAGAAAACTGCCCTGAAAAGGTGCTTATGATGCAGGAGACAGAAGCCTGCCCTAGACACTCTGGCCGAGCTGGGGAACAGTTCAGAACTCAGCATTAGTAGTTTGTATTAAATCCACATTTGTACGGTAGGACTCAAGCAGATCAAGAAGTCGCTTCCTACAAAGTGGGATTATTGTAGTTACCCTGTGTCATGGTATTCAGGATGTAACATGGAATGTATATTCGGCATGTAATAATTCTGTTTCAGAAATATTTAGAACCCAACCTAGAGCGTTTGATCCAAAGTACGTATTAAACACTTGTGTGCTTAGCTATGTGGAAGCCACAAGACAAACACAAGCTGACGAGGCAAATGCAGTCGCTATTGGAGAAGGAAGTGATTTGACCAGCTTGTGCGCAAACTAAGATCAGATAGAGACAGACAGAGGGCACCACGTTCTCTTTATTCCTTTCACACGGGATCTTTAAGCATCTCTCCCTCTAACATGGATTCGATTAGATTTCAGCACGACTGTGAACCTGGAAGGGGAAGCAAACTGAACTGTAGCTCAAATTTAATATTTCCTTCCATAATGGATATAGGCAACAAAGGACAGTAGTAGTAGCAATCCTTATGTCTTTGTCACCAGCACGAATGATACTCATTATTTGTAGCAGAAAAATCCCAATACCATCTACACCGTTTACTACTTTGAGACTATGTCAGCTAGTCTGTTCAGCAACTGTGTTGCTAGTCTTTGAATTCTGTGTAACAAAGAAGCACATATAGGTTACTGTATTACAACTTTCTAAATATTTAGGATATTGTTTTTCCAAATAATTGGTTTTCTTTGTAATCCTATGCATTTTATGCACTTCAAATATAATTTTTGAAACTTTACTAGATAACCAGAGAATCCACAGCACAAAATAATGAGAGAAGGAAGAAAAGGAACCCAGTCTTAAGGGCTACCATTTGGTATTTCCCAGGAAAAAAAAATAACCCCAGGACAGCACAATGTGTTCTAGCCTATCCCTAGGTGACTGGGGATCTTGATAAAATGCAGTAAGTCTGGGATGGGGCCTGAGATCTCTGCTTTTCTAACAAATTCAAAGTAGCTGGGCTCAGCAATTCAGATAAGAACCTCTGTTTTCCAAACTCACTTCCTGTAATTTTGATAAATCTGAGTTGTAGGTAACTTAAATATTGGTTGTGGGAAGAGATGTTCCAGGAGAGGAAATGTGGGAAAATCCCAGAGGACAGACTTCACCTGCTTCCAAGTCTATATGTTGCCTCCCGAGTAGCTGGGATGACAGGCCTGCGCCACCACGCCCAGCTTATTTTGTATTTTTAGTAGAGACGGGGTTTCACCATGTTGGTCAGGCTGGCCTACAGAATCCTGACCTCGTGTTCCACCTGCCTCAGTCTCCCAAAGTACTTTGGGATGTTAATTAGGTGGAAGCTCAGGCTTGGGGAGAGGCTGCCAATGTGAAGGGTGGGGTGGCAGCGTGTGTACCTGTGTCCCCAGGTGACTGACTCATGGTGTGAGTTCCCTAGGAAGCAGCTGCAGCTGCGCCTTGGAGGGGCTGCTTCCTGGGCTCTTGGCTGGTGTGCACCAGGTGAGCTGTGAGCCGAGCCGTGCGCAGCAGCTGCCTGCCTGCAGCCAATTACCTCAGCCCTGCTGGATGCGGAAGAGGGCAGATTACCGTCTGATCCCACACGTGTGCAGACCAGATGCTCTGCGCTCAGGAGCGTTGTGTATAGGGCTTGCTTCTTTCCAGAAGGGAGATTTATTAAGTGCGTCATTGGATGATGCACGTTGTATATCTTTGTAAGATTTTCATGGACGTTTGCAAGTTAGAGAAAGGTCTTTTGGCAGAGCATCAGGGTATAAAAATGGCCCTGTACCTCTGCAGCCTGAGCAGCTCCCTTTAATAGCTCCAGAACTCTGAAACCTGACTGACTATCCCCTAATGGTGTGCTTTTGGCCCTGGTCAAACCACTTATGTCACAGGGCCAGCTGGTGGCTTCACAGGGTGGCACTGATACACAGAAATCCAATTTTGTGTGTTTACCAGAGGTTAACAGCAGCCTGGAAACTGACTCATGCTAATCAGACTCCCAGGAGACCAGCATTGAGCAATCCAAAGCCAGGTCATTGATTCCTAGTGAAGGAGGGATTCTTCCAGTGGCCAAAGATGTTACTGCCATCTTTTGCTTGTTTCTGCTGTCTAACTCCTACCTTCTGAGGAGAGAGGTGGTTGACTATGAGAACATCACACGGAATATGTCTTTAGGAATGTTTTAGGATTCTAGATGCAGCATCTCCATGTAGAGGGCTGAAGAACCACCAGAATTCTCTCTTTGGGTTTACCTTTACTAGATTCCTTTGGGAAACTCTCCCCAAGCCTATTTTTCCCCCTTGTTCTGTTCCTTATGGGAGCCCCCAGGGTGTTCTGTGGCAGCTTTCATAGTTTGACTCTGCCTGCCTGAGACCACATCGTCTCCCCTGGATGGGATCTAGGTGCTTCCTGGGTCACTTCCCCCAGCCGCCTGTGTGTGGATGGTCTTGAAGGAGATGGGCATGAGGATGCGGAGAGGCGCACGGCTGTTCCAGGGTAATCCTCACTATTTCCACTCTTCCTATCTTTCTTCTTTCCTAATTCTACTTCTCCTCTTGAGGTAAACTTTCTGTGGCCCCAAGAGTATTCATCCCAGCCTTGAGGAAGCACTGGTGGCACCTCTTAGGACTAGAAGAATTCCCCCTGATAAACATACTGTTTGTTTTTTTGTTTCTGAGATGGAGTCTCTCTCTGTCACCCAAGCTGGAGTGCAGTGGCGCTAACTCGGCTCACTGCAACCTCCGCCTCCTGGGTTCAAGCGATTCTCCTGTCTCAGCCTCTTGAGTAGCTGGGACTATAGGCGTGTGCCACTGCGCCTGGCTGATTTTTATTGTAGAGACGGGATTTCACCATTTTGGCCAGGCTGGCCTCAAACTCCTGACCTCAGGTGATTCGCCCTCCTTAGCCTCCCAAAGTGCTGGGATTACAGGTGTGAGCCACCATGCCTGGCCAAACATGCTGTTTTATACCAATCTCTGCAGGAAGAGTCCCAATTATCTATGTCCTTGGTTCCCAAAATCCATTGTGTGAACCTGACTGCATCAGGAGAGGCATTTTAGGAAATACAGATTGCTGGGCCCTCCGGCGGGTCTGAAGTCTAGAGTCATATTTGTAAAAGATTCCTCGGATTGTGCATGCCCCCTCCGCCCGCCATGTCAGAATGTTTTTGTGGCACAGCTGTTCTGCCACCAGTGAATGATAGGGGATTTGGAGGTCCCTTATTCATACTTTTTTGCTTAAATCTTCACTGCTCATTTTACAAAGCAGTCCTTTTTTTCTTCAAAGAAAAGACTTCCTAGATTTTTTGTTTCATTCTGTTTTTTGTTAAGAAACGTTGCCCAGGTTGGAGTGCACTGGTGCAATCATAGCTCGCTGTAACTTTGAACTTCTGGGCTCAAGGAATCCTCCCACTTCAGTTTCCCAAGTAGCTGCGAGTACAGATACACACCACCACTGGCTAATTTTTAAAAATATTTTTTTGTAGAGACATGGGTGTGACTACATCGCCCAGGCTGGTTTTGAACTCCTGTCCCCACGAGATTCTCTCACTTCTCCCACCCAAAGTGTTGGGATTACAAGCATGGGCCACCATGTCCAGCCAGGATTATTCTTTTGATCAATCAAATTTGGAAATCACCACTGTAGACCTATTATCCCAGACCCAGAGCCCTGATTTTATGGATGAGGAAACTAAGGCCTTGAGAAAGAACGGGCTAACTGGCATCAAGGGTGCCAGGACTGACCCTCGGTTTGTAGGGACAATAGACAAGGGTACTTTGGAAATTACCGGCTCAGTGTACAAAGACCATGTTCTGTGTGTACTCTCTGGTTCTTGACTAGCTCCACTACGTTAAGGCCCATGGGCCTTGTTTCCGGGCTGTGGCATTAGAATGGCAATGAAGAAATAACCGTATATGCCGGGTACAGGAACAAATTTAACCCGACCATCCTTTCTCAGTTCTAGACTAAAACTTGAGTGACATCAACCATCCTGATGCTTCCACAGCTGACAGGCCCCTGGAATGGCCTGGGTGCCCCACCTCTTCAGTAGACTGTTTCATCCTTCAGTGCCTCAACTTCCTTATCTATAAATTAAAATCTCTCTGTGCTACCTCCCTTACAAAGTTGACTTGAAAATCAAATGAAACATAGGCCAGGTGTGGTGGCTCATTCCTGTAATCCCAGCACTTCGGGAGGCCAAGGTAGGTAGATTGCTTAAGCCCAGGAATCCGAGACCAGCTTGGGCAACATAATGAGATCTTGTCTCTTTCAGAAAAAAAAAAAAAAGATTAAAATTACATTAAAAATTAAAAATATACAAAAATTAGCTGGGTGTGGTGGCACAAACTTGTGCCACCAGCTACTCAGAAGGCTGAGGCTGGAGAATGGCTTAAACCTGGGAGGTGGAGGTTGCAGTGAGCCAAGATGGTGCCATCTTGTGATATCTGCTCTGATGGTCTTTTGGGAGGGTAGGGAGGAAGGGGAGCAAGCGAGGTAGCGGGGGAGGGAGAGGGAAGGGGAAGGAGGGAGGGAGGGAGGGGAGGGGAGGGAAGGCCAAATGAATAATGTATGTGAAGGGCTTTGGGAAAGAAAGTGCCAAGCATTATATAACTGTAAGAGTGTTCTCATTATCATCGTCAGTATTAATATATTACCTCCAGAAACTTCACATGTCTGCTGAGTAGCTCCAGATAGAATCAGTACAGGTGGAAGAAATACGTTATTCTATTAGAACCCAACCAAAGGCTACTTGGGAGGAAGGATTGCCACAGAAATACATCACTTCTGAATTTCCTAAAGTAGTTCTAATGGGCCATTAGTAAATTATTTCACACCCTCTGCCCTTTTTGTGGCTGCTTTCCAGCTCTGCTCCAGAGTTTGGAGTTGTCTTGGCGAGCAAGCTGGGACGTGTAAGTCAGAGGATGTTTTTCTGTCTGCTCAGGGGTGGGGGCTGGCTTTGATGCCTCTGCTGCTGCTCCAGATGGTGGAAATGCTTCTAGAGTTGTCATTTTGAGAATGGCAGGCTTTTCAACCTTGTGTTCCAGACCAGATTAAGAACCAGACAGATTTTAATATCTGTGAAGAGTTGCTGCAACTCCTCCAGGAAAGAGATATCCCTAGAACAGATAAAGCCTTATTTTCCTCCCCCAGGAAATGATAGCGCTTGAGAAGGACAGAAGGCAGTCTGTGGTATAATAATTAACCTTAATGATCTTAAGTACCAGCAAGGTCTCCATAGAGTGGCTTAAAGAAAACATACCGATTTGCAGACATAAGGTATTAAAAAGAGAAAACTTATGTAAAATAAAAGAAATTCTAATAAGAGGAGTATCTAATTTAGTGACGTGATGTAAATGGAATGGGCTTCCCCAAGGGTACTTCTGGCTCTGAGGTCGTGTGATTCTGTAACAGTCTCAGCTTGGGGGAGTAGGTGAGAGAACCACTCATATATAAAAATTATTTTGAAGACATGGGGTCACACTGTGTTGCCCACGCTGGTCTCAAACTCCCAAGCTCAAGCAAGCTCCTGCCTCAGCCTCCCAAAGTAGTAAGATGGCAGGCGTAAGGCACTGCACCCAACCAAGACAGCTGCTCAAATTGGGCCTTAATGCATGTATAGCATTCATATACGCAGAGAGAATGGAAAGTGCATTCCCAGAGACTGAAAGTACCGGGAGCGGCTCAGGAGGAAGTGTTGCCCTGTGTGTTTTATGTGAGGAGCTGTGTGCTAATGAGAAGGCTGGGAGAGGGTCAGTCTCAGATTTAGTCTGAAAGGAAAGAGGAGAGATTGAAAAGACTCAACTAGTAATACAGACAAATTGTATTCAGTGGCTTCGGTCACTTTCCTTGCTTAGAACTCTATTTGCCAAATGCCAGACTACGGAGAGTCTGTGAGAATTGCCTGGAAAACGGCCAGGGTGTGGGGGCTCACGCCTGTAATCCCAGTGCTTTGGGAGGCCAAGGAGAGCGGATAACCTGAGGTCAGGAGTTTGAGGCCAGCCTGGCCAAAATGGTGAAATCCCGTCTCCACTACAAAAATTACCTGGGAGTGGTGGCAGGCGCCTGTGATCCCAGCTACTTGGGAGGCTGAGGGAGGAGAATCGCTTGAATCCAGGAGGTGGAGGTTGCAGTGAGCTGAGATTGTGCCACTGCCCTCCAGACTGGATGACAGAGTGAAACTCTTTCTGGGGCCGGGTGGGGGGGGAGTGTTCCTGGCTTCTCACCCCCAACTCCCACCCGCCAGCTCAGTGTGATTGGCTTACTGTTGGTCATTTCTCTCTCATTTTTGAATCTTCTCTCACTTAGCATAATGTATTTGAGTCATTCATGTTGTTTCATGTTTGAGTAATCCATTCGTTTTCATTGCTGAATAGTATTCCTTCTTATGAATGCGCCACAGCTGGTTTGTCTGTTTTCTCTTAGAATGTCCTGTTACATCAAGTATAGGTCCCTGTAGCATCTCATGAGAGAGAGGTTCTGTGCCCCTTCTCTCCTCTTGGAAAAATATGGTGAATCGGGCAAAGAAACTTTTGTATGTGACCACTGCACTCCAGTCATTCTCGATTGTCATCTCCTAAAGCTTTGGAAAAAAGTTTGAAAAGTAAAGTATTTATAAAAGAGCATGTATGTTTTCTTTTTCTCTGCCCTCAAGCATCAGCACTAGATTTTTAAAATTTTTTTTTGTCTTAGATTTTTGTCTGTTTTGAACACAGATCTTATTTCTCTCTCTCTCTCTCTCTCTCTCTCTCTCTCTCTCTCTCTCTCTCTCTCATTACACTTCGAAACAACTTTAAACCTTTTTGGTTTTTGTTTGTTCTGTTTAAAGTAAGTTCAGGGCCGGATATAGTGGCTCACGCCTGTAATGCTAGCACTTTGGGAGGCCGAGACAGGTGGATCACGAGGTCAAGAGATCAAGACCATCCTGGCCAACATGGTGAAACCCCATCTCTACTAAAAAAAAAAAAAAAATACAAAAATTAGCTGGGCGTGATGGTACATGCCTACAGTCCCAGCTACTCAGGAGGCTGAGGCAGAAGAATCACTTGAACCCGGGAGGCATAGGTTGCAGTGAGCCAATATTGTGCCACTGCACTCCAGCCTGGACACAGAGCGAGACTCTGTCTCAAAAAAAAAAAAAAAAAAGAAAGATCTGGTCAGTATCTAAAGAACTCTGTCACTATTTTATGTCTTCTTTATTAAATTGTAATTATTATATAAACAGGGATGACAGAATTAAAAACTCTTAAGTGCTGTTTTCAGTTTAACCTTGGACTTGTTCCACTGTCTGTGGTAATAATTTTGAGATATCCACGCCAAGAGATATAGTGTAAACACTGCATTCTGAAATTCAAGTTAGAGTGGAGAAAGGGATATCATAGCAGAGAGTGATTTGAAATAATTATGTGATGGGAATGTCTGCGTTTGTAATCTCTATATATCTTTGATTTATTATCTGGTAAAAGCAACATTAGAAGAAAATCTTGGATTTCAGAACCTCAATTGAAAACTCGTGGGATACTGATTATAGCATGAAGATTCACTCTAAAGATTCAAAACTGACCACTAGAGCTGACTAAGTGAATTACTTGTTTGCTTTTTAATGGGCCAGCCTTAACTTATTGCATCTTTAAGAAGAGTTGTTGAGATTATGTATCTACAACCATAGTTCCTATAACTAATCAATGAACCCTGCAGGCATTCTTTTAAGGATACCAGATTCTGCTGTCTTCCTTTCCGATCTGTAAATAAATACAGTTTCCATCAAATCTGAAAAGAATTTATTTGGAACTTGAACATATCAACCAAAATTTATATAAAAGAGGGGAAAATGAGTGAATACCTAAGAAATCTTTGAAAAATAAGAATAGGCCAGGCATGGCGGCTCATGCCTGTAATCCTGGCACTTTGGGAGGCCAAGGCAGGTGGGTCACCTGAGGTCAGGAGTTTGAGAACAGCCTGGCCAGCATGGTGAAACCCTGTCTCTACTAAAAATACAAAATAAGCCAGGTGTGGTGGTACATACCTGTAGTCCCAGCTACTTGGGAGGCTGAGACAGGAGAATCACTCGAACCTGGGAGGTAGAGGTTACAGTGAGTCATGATCGTGTTACTGCACTCCAGCATGGGTAAGACAGAGCGAGACGCTACCTCAAAAAAAGAAAAAGAAGAATAAAGAGGGGTTCTCACCAGAGAGCAAACTGTGCTTTAAAGTTCTAGTAATTAAAAGAGTGTGGCGTAGGAACTGCCACATGCCACATAGACCAGTGGAACAGAATAGGGAATCCTAAATTGGCCCTTATATGACCGGAAATTTTATATATGGAAAGGAAGTATTTCGAAAGTGAAAGAAAAAAGACAGTCTGTTTAAAGCCAGGCATGGTGGCTCATGCCTGTAATTCCAGCACTTTGGGAGGCCACGGCGGGCAGATCACCTGAGGTGGGCAGTTCGAGACCAGTCTGACCAACATGGAGAAACCATGTCTCTACTAAAAATACAAAACTAGCCGGGTATAGGCACATGCCTATAATCCCAGCTCCGTGGGAGGCTGAGGCAGGAAGATTGCTTGAACCCAGGAGGCAGAGGTAGTGATGAGCTGAGATCGCACCTCTGTACTCCAGCCTGGGCAACGAGAGCAAAACTCTGTCTCAAAAAAAAAAGTCTCTTTAGTAAATTTTATTGAAATAATTGTCTAAAACTTTAGGAAAAAAGTATAAAGTTCGAGCCTATCTTAAATCCTATTCACAGAATTCCAGATGAGATAAAAGGAGCTAAACATAAAAAAAAATTGTGAAAATATTAGAAGAAAACAGGAGAATATTTTTATTATCTAGAGTGGTTAAACCTCCTGAAATAAGACTATTGGTACAGGAAGTCATAAAGGAGAAGAGGAACTAAACCGATGTGTGCTTACACATCACAAAAAATAAAAGGTGAGGCCTGGCGTGGTGGCTGTTACCTGTAATCCCAACACTTTAGGAGGCCAAGATGGGCGGATTTCGTGAGTTCAAGATCAGCCTGGGCAACAATAGCAAGACCCTGTCTCTAATATACGTTAGATTATATATATATGTATATTTGAGATACCCATGCCGAGCGATACATTGTTTATGTATATAATATGTATCATATGTAAATCTCTTTTATATATAAATATATATTTAAATTATATAATTTAAAATATATAATATATATTTTTATTTTTAGTTAGCCAGGCACAGTATCTCTAGCTTGTATTCCTAGCTGTTCTGGAGGCTGAGGCAGAAGGATTGCTTGAGTTCAGGAGTTCAAGGTTATAGTGTGACATGATTGTGCCACTGCCCTTCCAACCTGGGTGACAGGACTGGTTTTGCGAGTGGTGTGAAGGGGTAACTAGGACATTTGACTCTGTCTACTTCACTACCACGTGAGGTTTTTGTTGCTTTTTACAAGAATGTATTTACTGATTGCATGATTTCCTCAATGTTCTTGCCATAGTACATAAACCATGGTAAACACTCATAAATTACAGAAGCTATTATTATTTTTAAACTGCTTTCCTCACTTACAGTGATTCATATTTAGAAAATGTGTCTCTATGTCTGAATGTGATTGTGTAAAGTTTTCTTATGGTTCGAATATGTTGCCTCGTTGTTGTTGTTGATAACCTGCATTTTTCTACCATTCCTCATTACTGCTCAGTGCAGACAGTGAAAGATTTAATTATATTATGAAATGCATTGTGACGGTTGGCTTTGGAAGGGTCAGAGACACAAGGTTACAAAAGCACCATGAACCCGCTTCAAGGTGTGCACAGTCTTGTCTGACATTGTGTTCACATAAAAACCACTAGGGAACAATTTGACAGTTCTCTCACGTGCCAAATTGAGTGTAATCATATGCCGGCCGGAGCTGGGCACTTGACCCCCAAGCCCTGTGCCCTGTGGAACTTCTAGAGAGGATCTGTCTCTAGGAGCTGGGAAGAAGTGGATCAAGGAGCCGAGAGTGGGATACAGATGTTTCTGAAAACCTTCCCTGTCCTCTTTGTTTTTTGAAACGGACTTCTTTCTAGTTGAGCGTACACCCTGACATTGGGGTGATTCACATGCGACCCTCTAGAATGCTAGATTAGAAGGCTGGCAAGAAAAGAAGGATGGTGGTTGGCATCCATCTTTTCTTTTTTTTTTTTTTTTTCCTGAGATGGAATCTCACTCTGTTGCCTAGACTGGAGTGCAGTGGTGTGATCTTGTCTCACTGCATCCTCCACCTCTTGGGTTATAGCAATTATCCTGCCTCAGCCTCCTGCGTAGCTGGGATTATAGGCATGTGCTACCATACCTGGCTAATTTTTGTATTTTTAGTAGAGATGGGGTTTTACCATGTTAGCTAGGCTGGTCTCGAACTCCTGACCTCAGGTGATCTAACTGCTTCAGCCTCCCAGAGTGCTGGGATTACAGGTGCCAGCCATTGCGCCGGCCCTTTGTGTTGTTTCTCTAGTCTCTTATTTATCTTTCTCTGATCTTTATGATTTTCTTCCTTCTGCTAACTTTGGGCTTTGTTCTTTTTTTCTTCCCCCTTAGTTCTCTCAGATCAAATTTAGGTTGTGTCTGGGTGCCATGGTTCACACCTGTAATACCAGTATTTTGGGAGGCTGAGGCGGGTGGATCATGAGGTCAGGAGTTCGAGACCAGCCTGGCCAACATAGTGAAACGCCTGGCCAACATAGTGAAACCCCATCTCTACTAAAAATACAAAAATTAGCCAGGTGTGGTGGCAGGTGCTTGTAATCCCAACTACTCAGGAGGCTGAGGCAGGAGAATCGCTTGAACTTGGGAAGCCAAGGTTGCAGTGAGCCGAGACCATGCCATTGCACTGCAGCCTGGATGACAGAGTGAGTCTCTCTCTCTCTCTCTCTCTCTCTCTCTCTCTCTCTCTCTCTCACACACACACACACACACACACACACACACACGGGGTTTATTTGCAATCTTTCTTTTTTCTTAATGTAGGCATATTGCTGTGAATTTCCTCTTAGAATTGCTTTTACTGTGTCCCTTAAGTTTGGGTATGTTGTGTTTCCATTTTCATTTTTCTCAAGATACTTCTTAAATTTCCCTTTGATTCTTTGACCCATTGATTGTTCAGGAATGTAGTACCGAATTTCCATGTACTTGTGAGTTTTTCCATTTTCCTCCTATTTGTAGTTTTATACCATTGTGGTTGGAAAACATACTTGATGTGACTTCAGTCTTCATAAATTTGTTAAGAATTCATTTGTAGTCCATCGTATCTATCCTGGAGAATGTCCCATGTGCACGTATTCTGAAAAAAATGTATTCTGCTGCTGTTGGATAGAATGTTCTAGATAGATGTCTGCTAGGTCCATTCGCTCCATAGTGCTGTTCAAGCAAGTCCAGCGTTGCCTTTGATTTATCCATTGTTGAAAGTGGGGTATTGAAATCTCCTACTATATTGCTGCTTATTTTCTTTCTTCCGTTCCATTAATATTTGCTTTATATGTTTAGGTGCACCAATGTTGGGTGAAAAACAATAGAAGTAAAACAACAGAAAACAGAAGGCGGGGCGCAGTGGCTCATACCTGTAATCCCTGCACTTTGGGAGGCCGAGGCAGGTGGATCACAAGGTCAGGAGTTCAAGACCAGCTGGCCAACATGGTGAAACACTGTCTCTACTAAAAATAGAAAATTAGCTGGGTGCAGTGGCAGGTGCCTGTAAACCCCAGCTACTTGGGAGGCTGAGGCAGGAGAATTCCTTAAACCCTCAAGGTGGAGGTTGCGGTGAGCTAAAATCATGGCACTGCACTCTAGCCTGGGCAACGGAGCAAGACTCCGTCTCAAAAAAAAAAAAAAAAATCAATGAAACTAAGAGTTGGGTTTTTTGAAAAGAAAAAGTTTATTAAGAGGAGACTCAAACTTATGAAGAAAGAAGAGATATCACACCAGATATCACAGAAATGCAAAGAATAATACACTATTGAAACAATTGTAATCCAAGAAATTGGAAGTAAAATCGGTGTGTAGAAGAGACATCTACACTCTCTGATTCACTGCAGCAGCATTTACAATAGCCAAGATATGAAATCGACCTACGTGTCCATCAATGGAAGACTGGATAAACAAAATTCAATATATATGCACAATGGAATAAAATCTATTCAGCCTTTTAGAAGAAGGAAATCCTGCCATTTGTAACATAGATGAACCTAGATGACATTATATTAAGTGAAATAAGCCAGGCATAGAAGGGCAAATACCACACAATCACATTTAGATACGGAATCTAAAAAGCTGAACTCACAGAAGCAGAGTAGAGTGGAGGCTGCCAGGGCTTGGGTGGGGAGTTGGAGCGGTGTGGGGAGATGTTGGTTGAGAGTGCAAAGTTTCAGTTATAATGATGAAGTTCTAAAGATTGATAGTACAGCATGATGACTATGGCTAAATTAAAATAGGTCTGAAATGTTCTCTCTATTGAAAAATTAGAAGTATGTGAGGTGATAAATGTGTTCATTAGCTTGATTTAATCATTTCACAGTGTTTACATGTATCAAAACATCACATTGGTCCAGGCACAGTGGCTCATGCCTGTAATTCCAGCACTTTGGGAGGCTGAGGTGGGTGGATCATGAGGTCAAGGGTTTGAGACCAGCCTGACCAACATGGTGAAACCCCATCTCTACTAAAAATACAAAATAGCTGGGCATAATGGCATGTGCCTATAATCCCAGCTACTCAGGAGGCTGAAGCAGGAGAATTGCTTGAACCTGGGAGGCAGAGATTACAGTGAGCCGAGATCACCCCATTGTACTCCAGCTTGGGTGACAAAGTGAGACTTGTCTCAAAAAAAAATTATGTTGTATACTGTAATTGTATACAATATTTGTTTGTCAGTTATCCCTTTGCCAGGCTCAGGGGCTCTTACCTGTAATCCTAGCACTTTGGTAGGCCAATGCAGGAGGATTGCTTGAGGCCAAGAATTCAAGACCAAGAACTTCTGAAAGAAGCATTATACATAGAAAGGAACAACCAGTATGAGCCTTTCTAAAAATATACCAAAAAGTAAAGAGCATCAACATAAAGAAGAATTTACATCAACGAATGGCTAAAATAGCCAGTTAACATCAAATGGCAGTAATCCTAAATTTAAATTGACTAAATCCCCCATCAAAAGATACAGCCAAAACCTAACGGTATATCCAAAGATACACAAAGACTCAAAACAAAGGGTTGGAGAAAAATTTACCAACCAAATGGAGAGCAAAAATAAATAAATAAACAAAAAGCAGGAGTTGCAATTCTCACATTTGATAAAATAGATTTCAAAGCAACAAAGATACAGTGGTAAAAGGATCAATGCAACAATAAGAGATCTTAATACCCAGATACATAAGACCCATAACGAGATTTAGACTCAACGAGACAGAAAATTAATAAGGATATCCAGGACTTCAACTCAGATCCGGAACAAGTAAACTCAATAAATATTTATAGAGTTCTCCATTTTAAATACACAAAATATTGATTGGCAATTATTAATACCCATTTTTAGAATGAAGCAATATTCCTGTTCTCTCTCCCTCTTTTTCTTCCTCTTTCTTCCTCTCCTTCTCTCCTTTTTTTGCTTTTCAACATCCTAGTTCCTCACCTCTACTCAATACAAAAAAAAAAATTTTTTTTTTCTTCCTCCAATTGTTAAAACCTTTCAAGATCCCAAAAAATAACAGAAGGTGCAGAAGAAACTTTATTGACTGCATTTCTTTGAATATCTTCAAGTTACCAGTCTATCTTTTTTAGATGTCTTTCTTAAAAAATAAATAAATTAAATAAATAAATAAATAAATAAATAAATAAAAGAATTCAAGACCAACCTGGCCAACATCACGAGATCTCATATCTATTTAAAAAATAAAATAATTTTTATTAAAAATTAAATTTTATAAATCAGTTATCCCTTAATAAAGCAGGGAAGAGAAATAACCATACACCAAAAAAGAAAAATAAATACACAATTTGCTTAAGGTCACTCCACTGGTAAGGGACAGTACATGGCTTCAGACCCAGGTTTACCAAACTTCCAAACCTGCCTTCTGTCCGATACACTGCTGGGTCTCACCCAGCCCACTCCCTAGTGAATCTCATGCCCTTCTTGTGACTCGGAGAAATCTGGGAAGATCTTTCTGAGCAGAGGCCAGCAACTTCCTCAAATAGCAACTTCACCATCTCTTGTCCCTCCCCACAAGGGGAGGAAGGAGCCATGTTCCAGAGGTCTGGATCTGCTCAGTGAAGCTGCTTCATCTCCATCCCTGAGTGTTGGCACTTAAACACTGGTGATGACCACATCTTCCTTATGTATTGCACAAGCTTATAGTGGTCAGACGATGATGGTGACACTAATCCCAATAGTGACTTTCATAAGAGATAAATACAAAAGGCCAGGCACAGTGGCTCAGGCCTATAATCCCAGCTGTTTGGAAGGCCAAGGCAGGCAGATCACTTGAGGTCAGGAGTTTGAGATCAACCTGGCCAACATGATGAAACCCCATCTCTACTCAAAGTACAAAAAAAGAAAAGCCATGGTGGCAGGTACCTATAATCCCAGCTACTTGGGAGGCTGAGGCATGAGAATCACTTGAACCCAGGAAGCGGAGGTTGCAGTGAACCGAGATCATGCCACCGCTCTCCAGCCTGGGCAACAGAGCAAGACTCTCTCAAAAGAAAAAAAAAAATCAGACATAACAAAGTAGTGCAGTATTAACAGCAATCAGGGCACAAAGCGAGTGTGTAACTCCTGCAGTTCCAATTGATCTTTTGTCCCTCACGGATACACCTTGTCTAGCACTACTCTTGACCTTTCTCCCACTTTCCCCTGCATATAGGACCATGAGTAGCAAATCCAAACCTCACTGTATAAGGATGGGAAGTTAGCCCTGTTAGATGAGGGCACCCTTTAGAAATGTGGGCATGTCTCAAGGAAGATATGAATGCGGAGGCCTTGCTTCACAAGACCTTTTACGTGATGTCTGGCGGTGCAGCTGCCTGAAGTACTTGATTCTGTTACCTACCACGTCTGTCCCTGCGAGACTAACAAGATGTCTAGAAGTATGGGGAAGGGAGTGGGAAGAAGTTGCTACCAAGTTAAAACATGCGCTCTGCTAACTTGGCAGGTATGGGTAAAGGAAAGGACAAAGAGGAAACTGATTTCCTCCCAAAGCTTAGGTTCCTTTAGCAGCCTGCATGAAGCATGGGTAGATGACTTTGAAATCTCCACTGGGTTTGCCTTTTATTTTTGTTTATTGTTTTAGAGATGGCGTCTTTCCTTGTCACCCAGGCTAAAGTGCAGTGGCACGATCATACCTCACTGTAGCCTCGCGCTCCTGTAACCTCTTGATTTCCTGTACCCATAGGAGATCACTGGTTAAGACAGAAGGTATAAGGGACATTGATGAGTCAAATGAACGAGGAGCGTTAACAGTTCCGACTTTCCATGTTCTCCTCAAGATGATCTTCAGCAGCTTGTAACACCTGGGCTCCGGGATTTCTTCTACCTCAGCCTCCTGAGTAGCTGGAATTACAGGCGCCCACCACCGTGCCTGGCTAATTTTTTTGTATTTATTAGTAGAAGAGAGGTTTCACCATCTAGGCCAGGCTGGGCTTGAACTCCTGACCTTATAATCCACCCGCGTCAGCCTCTCAAAGTGCTGGGATTACAGGTGTGAGCCACCACACCGGCTCAATCAAAATGTTTATACAGCAGTAATCTCTTTTTCTGTCCAATGTAACTGCTGTTTATTGAGGTCAAGGCTATTTCCGCTTGCAATATACAGGTTGAGGTGATGTGATTACAAGTCACAACTGGAAATCTCTTTCCTCTTGTCACCCAGATGGCAAACATCATAATTTTAAAAACTCAGAAATTTTATACCATTTAAATGCAAAACTTACAAATATCCAAGAATTAAAGCAGCAGAGATTCCTTATTATTCATGTCATAACACAGACAATTTTTCTCTGATTTTTAAAAATGTACACATTTAATATATTTAAGTGATAGATATTTACATTTTAGTCAGTGACTCAACTTTGGTCTTACGGATTAATCTGAGGTAAATGAAACAGCAGGCTTCATTTGTGAAATAGGGGAAATTATCTTTTTTTTTTTTTTTTTTTTTTTGAGACGGTGTCTCACTCTGTTGCCCAGGCTGGAGTGCAGTGGCCCGATCTCAGCTCACTGCAACCTCTGCCTCCTGGGTTTAAGCGATTCTCCTTCCTCAGCCCCTTGAGTAGTTGGGATTACAGGCACGTGCCACCATGCCTGGCTAATTTTTGTATTTTTAGCAGAGATGGGGTTTCACCATGTTGGCCAGGCTGGTCTCGAACTCCTGACCTCAAATCATCCACCTGCCTAGGCCTCCCAAAGTGCTGGGATTACAGGCATGAGCCATCGTGCCTGGCTTATCTTGCTATTTTAAAGGACTGCATTGAATTTTATTTATTATTAGTTTTAAAGTACTGCTTCCCCCCACCAATAGGATCTTGCCCTGTCACCCCGGCTGGAGTGCAGTGGTGTGATCACAGCACTGCAGCCTTGATCTTCTAGGCTCAAGTGATTCTCCCACCTCAGCCTTCCAAGTAGCTTGCACTACAGGTAGATGCCATGGCACCCAGCTAATTTTTTAAAATAATATCTTTTGTAGAGATGGCAGTCTCATTTTGTAGCCCATGCTGTTCTCAAACTCCTGACCTCAAGCGATCCTCCTCCCTTAGCCTCCCAAAATACTGGGATAGGTGTGAGCCACCCTGCCTTTAAAACACTTCAATAGAATATCTTAAAAATGTATTTACTTAAAATGACTTTGTTACATAATCATGCAAAAATGTTATTTTTAATAGGTCTTAGAGGTTGTACAAGACTGTTTCTTACTGTAAAAGTTTGTTTTTGAGACATTCTCACTCTGTCTTCCAGGCTGGAGTGCAGTGGCATGATCTCGGCTCACTGCAACCTCTGCCTCTTGGGTTCAAGCAGTTCTCCTGCCTCAACCTCCCAAGTAGCTTGGACTACAGGTGTGCGCCACCACTCCCTGATAATTTTTGTATTTTTAGTAGAGACAGGGTTTTACCATGTTGGCCAGGTTGGTCTCAAACTCCCAATCTCAGATGATCTGCCCACCTCGGCCTCCCAAAGTGCTGGGATCACAGGTGTGAGGCACCGCAGCCAGCCTGCTGTGAAAGTTTCAGAGTCACCAAAGCTTGGAAAATCCAAATGGAGGGAGAAGGGTGTGTTCCTTTCCTAGGACGGCCATAGCAAACCACCACAAACTGATGGCTTAAAGCCACAGAAACTCTTTTCTCACAGTTCCAGAGACTTGAAGTCTGAAATCAAGTGGTCGTCAAGGTTGGTTCCTTCTGGAGGCTTGGAGGGAGAAAGCCACTTCGCCATGCCTCTCTCAGTGTCTAGTGGTTGGAGGCAATCGTGGCGTTTCTCAGCTTGTAGACATGTCCCCTCAATCTTTACCTCCATCTTCACTCACCTTTTCCTGTGTCTCTGCGTGTCCTTTTCTATCTCTTATCAAGACACACACATTGGATTTAGGGGCTGCCCAAATCCAGGATGATCTCATCTTGATCCTTAACTAATTATATCTGCAAAGATTCTGTTTCCAAATAAGGTTACATTCTGAGATTCCAGGTGGACATGATTTCTACTGCTTACTTTCCAGTTGGAGGCAGAGTTGGAATTCACAGTCCTAGCCCACCATCCTCTCTCTTCCACCTAGAGCTTGTGCCTCCACCTCCTTGCAGTTTAGCTAATTCCTACTGGGTCACGAACCATTTCCTAAGGAGAACCTTCCTATCCACAGCTACCCCCAGGGCAAGCCAGTCCCCCTTTTATAAGCTGCTGAAGGAACCCGTGCTTCTGTTGAAGCATTCTTTATATAATTACTGTTGTTTTAAAATTTATGTATTTTGTACATTTTACTTTAATATTTTATGCTATAATATTTTATATAGAGTATAATTTAGTTAACAAATTTGTAGAATTCTTTTTTTGTTGTTTTGAGATGAAGTTTTGCTCTCGTTGCCCAGGCTGGAGTGCAGTGGCACAATCTCGGCTCACTGCAACCTCCACCTCCCAGGTTCAAGCAATTCTCCTGCCTCAGCCTCCCGAGTAGCTGGGATTACAGGCACCTGCCACCATGCCTAGCTAATTTCATCATATTGGCCAGGCTGGTCTCGAATTCCTGACCTCCTGTGATCTACCTGCCTTGGCCTCCCAAAGTGCTGGGATTTAGGCCACCACGACTAGCCTAAAAACAAATTTTCTTTAGATAAGGTATCCATAGTCTTTGATTTGAAACTTCAGCTGTATGAAAGAGCCTTGTATGGGCCCTTTGGGCTTAGCCACACATTTGTGTTTTGAAGATGTTCCCAATAAAATTGGACCTTATAAACTTTGTGCCTGATGATTTAAATAACCCCTTTTTACGGCTCTTTTCTAAGAAATAGTGTTGGCATTTTCCACGGATCTGCCTGTGTCTTCTCTTTCCTTATAGTCATTTCTGACTTAGCAGTCTTTCCTTTAACTCCTCTCTTTTTGCTCAAAGCCAAAGTACCTGGAGGCTGTCCCTTTTGAGAACAGGTGGTGCCAACATGTAAATTCTTTGGGGCAGTTGGACAGGGAGGGAAGATAAATAAATCTCACCTGACGGTCTCAGCAGGCCGGAAGAGCTGGTCTCAGAGGGCTGCAAGGAGTCTCTTAGATGTCTGCAGAGAGTGAGGGTGTCAAGTGTTAACAGCAGGAGCCCCGTGGCTGAGTGTGGCTCTGTCCTTGGCATTGCCGTGTCCTGGGCCTCCCCTGGAGCCCATTTTGAGCCGTACAGCATCTGGTGAATTGTGTGTCTCAAGTCCTGAACCGGGACTGCTGCCACCCGCATAAAGCTCCAATCTGCGTGGAAAAGGTGTGTGGTTTGCACCCCAGCCTGGGGAGCTAGAACGAGTTGGGATGCCCCTGTATCTGTGAAAAGTATTTGTGAGTCTCAAGGGAAAAGGGCCACAGTGGAAACTCTCTTATCAAGGTCTCCCCGCTACCCCACCCAGAGATTTGGGGAACGCCTCTGTTCAAATGCTTTTGTTTCTGTCCCCTTCCAGATTCTTCCAGATCACACTCTTCCTGGTGTGCTGTTCAAGAAATAATTTTTCTTGGTGTTTGTTTTTCCATGCAGTCCCTGGCTGTGGCTTTGTTTTTGGATGCTTTCCGTTTGCTCTAAATAGGAGGGTTCCGAGTCCAGTGTGTGCCGTATGCCAGCTGCTTCCTGCTGAGAACACTTGGCAATGAAGTGACTTCCTGGTACTCTAAAACACGTTTGTAGCTCAGATGCCCATACCTGCTCGTACCTCTGAAGTCAGGCCAGACAAGAGCAGAGCCCCAGCTATTCATGCTGTGGGCATTTTCTCCCAGAGCCGGAGTTTTATGTCTGCAGAGACCTTCTCTTGACATTGAAAAACCGTCACAATGTTGACTGACCAATGGCATTGTAAAATGTTTAAACATTTAGGCCGGGCACAGTGGCTCACGCCTGTAATCCCAGCACTTTGGGAGGCTGAGGAAGGTGGATCACAAGGTCAGCAGTTCAAGGCCAACCTGGCCAACGTGATGAAACCCCATATCTGCTAAAAATACAGAAAAATTAGCTGGGCATGGTGGCAGGCGCCTGTAATCTCAGCTACTCGGGAGGTTGAAGCAGAGACTTGCTTGAACCTGGGAGGCGGAGGTTACAGTGAGGCAAGATTGTGCCACTGCGCTCCTGCCTGGGTGACACAACTAGACTCCATCTCAAAAATGAATAAATAAAATAAATAAACAAGCATTTAATATTACCACAACCAAGCTTTTGAAACACCTGCCTCAGGAAAGGGAAAAACTTGATTTTTTTCTTTTTAAATGAGGCAGATAAACCAAAAGGAAGGGCTTTAGCCCAAATATTTGTGACAAATGGAGGGAAGATCAGAGAGCAGCTGTTCTGACTGGTAGGCTAGAACGGGAGAGGCGAGGGCTGTCCATGCACACACGTGCATCTGATATATTCGTGGAGTAGCCTAGCCTGCATGTTTTACAGAATATTCAGGGGTCAGCTGATCCCGCAGCCTGGCTGGGTTGGGCAGCCTCCCAGGCTCCACCTGGAGCCTTGAGGCAATTCCAGGACCTCTGGGAACATCCTCGGAGTTCAGGTCAGGCCAGAAGGCATTCAGTTGCCCTGGGAGTTGAGGGTCAGACTCTAGCTGATGGACGGGGAAGCGGAACAAGAGTCCACTGTTGGTCTGTGTTTTTTTTCTTTTGAGTTGGAGGTTTGCTCTGTCGCCCAGGCTGGAGTGCAGTGGTGCGATCTCAGCTCACTGCAACCTCAGCCTCATGGGTTCAAGTAATTCTCCAGTTTCATCCTCCTGAGTATCTGGGATTACAGGTACCTGCCACCATGGCCTGCTAATTTTTATATTTTTAGTAGAGATGGGGTTTTAGCATGTTGGCCAGGCTCATTTCAAACTCCCGACAATGTGATCTGCTAGCCTCAGCCTCCTAAAGTGCTGGGATTACAGGTGTGAGCCTCCACACCTGGCGGTCTGTGTTTTGAGAAACATCTGCCTCATCTCTCTCTGGCAGAAGACTGTGGTTTGCAGTTAGCCCCACTCTGTGCTTAATGTCTACACTAGCTCAGTCCCCCAATGCCCAGCACCCAGGTGTGTCCACACACACCCTCATCCTTCTCAGTGTAAAGACTTAGGCCCACCCAGCCCTCACCATACCTCTGCCTCAAGGGGCCAACAGGAGCTCTATCTCTAAGGCACATTTGCTCCGGCTTCCCAGCACTTGAGTTTGAGTCTATTTCTGACTCTCTGCCTGTTCCCGTGAACTTGGTTTTTCCAGAGACTTTTTTTCCAGACATGGCTATGGAACCCCTGACCTCAGGTGATCTGACCTCCTTGGCCTCCCAAAGTGCTGGGATTACAGGCATGAGCCACCACACCCGGCCTTTTTTTAGTAGAGAAGGGGTTTCGCCAGGTTGGCCAGGCTTATTTCGACTCCTGTCCTCAGGGGACCCGTCTGCCTCGGCCTCCCATAGTGTTGAGATTGCAGGCTTGAGCCACCATGCCTGGCCTTTTTTTGTTGTTCTTTTACAGAGTCTCACTCTGTCACCCAGGCTGGAGTGTGGTGGCTCAATTCCAGTTCACTGCAACCTCTGCTTCCCAGGCTCAAACGTTTCTCCTGCCTCAGCCTCCAGAGTAACTGGGACTACAGGCATATGCCACTATGCCCGGGTAGAAGTATTTTTAGTAGAGATGGGGTTTCACAATGTTGGCAAAGCTGGTCTTGAACTCCTGGCCTCAAATCATCTGCCCACCTCGACCTCCCAAAGTGTCGGGATTACAGGTATGAGCCACTGTGCCCAGCCTTTCCATGTATTGATTTATGATGTTATGTCTAATTCCTGTCTCCCTAAAATGTATAAAACCAAAGTATATCCTGACCACCCACACTTTCTCAGGACCTCTTGAGACTGATCCCTGGGCCATGGTCACTCATACTGGCTCAGAATAAATTTCTTTAAATATTTTACAGAGTTTGGTTTCTCCACTAACATGGCTGAGCGTCAGGGTACCCTTGATAGGAGAGGCCAAGGTCAGAGAGGCATGTCCTGTGTGTGTCCTTTAGTTTGGCCTTGGCTGGGAGCCAGGTTACTTAGTCCTCTGATTCTAGGTAATCTGAGCAAGTATTGATTCCATTTGTCTAGGATTCTTGGGAACTCACTCAAGCTTATAACTGAGACATGGAATGAGACAGTTGGCAAATTCCTCCCACACCCTTAGAAACCACCTCACCTGCTCCCTGCCCTGTGGGTTTGCCTGAGGATATCCTGTTTTCCCTAGGCCTTTTTCTTACTGGTATGGGACGTATTTTGGGTGTTAACACTCAAAGTGCAGCTGGGCATGGTGGCTCATGCCTATAATCCCAGCACTTTGGGAGGCCAAGGCAGGTGAATCACCTGAGGTCAGGAGTTTGAGACCAGTCTGGTCAACATCGCGAAACCCCATCTCTACTAAAAAATACAAAAAATCAGTCAGGTGTGGTGGTGCACGCACCTGTAATCCCAACTACTCAGGAGACTGAGGCAGGAGAGTCGCTTGAACCCAGGAGGCAGAGGTTGCAGTGAGCCTGGATCAAGCCATTGCACTCCAGCCTGAGCAACAAGAACAAAACTTCATCTAAAAAAAAAAAAAAACACTTAAAGTGCAATCCGTTATGAAGTTAAAGCGGGGCGAGTCCTCCTGGGGCTGTTTGAAGCTGCAGCCCTTTCTCATCTAAACCTGGTCATGATGAGCAACATTAGGATAGGCCTTTGCCACAGGGAGTCCCAAGGTCATCATAAGGGTATTTTTGGGAATCAGACAGAGGCAGAATTGAATCCCAGCTCTACCCTTCACCAGCTTTCTGACCTTGGACAAGTTAATGTCTTTAAATCTCAGTTTTCTCACCTCTAAAAGACAGATTATCAATTCTCCATTGGCAGTGTTGTTTTAGATTGAAATGAGGTGATGTGTGCATGCAGGTAACACAGCACACAGCGTGTAGTTACTATAATTAACACTGTACCTGCCCCCATATCTTTTTAAAAACCCACATGAGTTTTTGGAACTTTTAAAATAAACATACCATTAAAAGCAAGCTTTGCATTTTCAACATTTGTGTTTGTGCCTCCAACAATTTCGGGTTTCCATGATGCTTCACGTACCGTTATTTTTAAATTAAATCCCAGTAGATCAATTCAAATGCCTCTGCATTTTCCTGTCTGAATATAACTGAGAACCAGGGGTCACAGAGAGATTGAACCCGTCACGGCTCCAGCTGTCAACAGACACATGAAGAGTGCACTGATCAGAATCCAAGACTTAAAAGTTGCTCTGTCAACATCTGGAAAGACATGGCTTATCCGTTTTTCTAGGCCAGGGTTCTGATGGTTTAATTTTCTTGTAATCAAAGTCTTATAAACCCAGAGGAAGAATTCGAAGGATGGTGAAGACAGATGAACCACAGGGAAAATACCCAACAAACTCGGCTTCTAAGGAGTACCCTTTGCTTGGGGAGGATAGTCGCAGAACTTAGCAAGCCAGTCGGTATGAGCCATCATAGATTAGGGGACTTGGCCGGCCCAGCCAGCCTGCCACAGAACCTCTGAAAACAAAGAAAGGAGAAAATCAGATCTTCAGAAGTCCTCTAGGCTGCAGAGAAGAGGTTCAGGAGAACAGCGCCTGGCCTTAGCCAGAATATGTTGATGGGGTTAGTCATTTTTGCAATTTCTTGAATATCTTTTCTCTGCTGACTTCAAAACTGTGAAATAAATTCGGAAAAGCAGCCCACTATTTTGATGGAAGCTGTTTTGACATAAGTGAAACCAGGCTTGGTGTGAGGTGGAGGCGGGCTCTGGCCCAGCCAATGGAGCGACGCCGGGAAGAATTGAGACGATCTGGGGAAATTGTTTCAAGATGGAGCTGGATCCACTTGAAAGGGGAGGGAACTGGAGGGGACAGATGTGCCCTGAGTGTTTGAATTGATGTGTGAGAAGCATAAGTGCCTTCTGAGGTATGTGGGCCCATGGGAATCTCCCATCTTTTAGAGTCGCCTCTGAGGAGGGGAAGGCGAGGCAGCCTTTGAATGCTGCTCTGTGTGGGCTTGAGGGTGACTTACTGGCCGTTTGGGACCTGTTGGATTTGGCTGGTTTGGGGAAAGCCAGGCGGAAGTGGCAAATGTGCCAGCAGCTCTCACGGTGGAGGAACACGGGAGATCGACAGGGGAAGTGTGCAAATCGGCCCTTAGGTCATCTTTGAAACATTTTTTTTTTTTTTTTTTGAGATGGAGTCTCCCTCTGTTGCCCAGGCTAAAGTGCAGTGGTGCAATCTCGGCTTAACCTCTGCCTCCCAGGTTCAAGCGATTCTCCTGCCTCGGCCTCCTGAGTAGCTGGGACTACAGGTGCATGCCACCATGCCCAGCTAATTTTTGTATTTTTAGTAGAGATGGTGTTACCCCATGTTAGCCAGGATGGTCTCGATCTCCTGACCTCATGATCTACCCGTCTCCAAAGTGCCGGGATCACAGACTTGAGCCACCGCGCCAGACCTTTGACACAGTTTTCAGGGTATGGTGGCCCTGAGGTTAGAAGATACATCAGACATAATTTCTGATTCTCGCTCTGCCTTTAGTTATCCCTGGGCGTTGATAGTAGCCTCTTCCAAGGTAAGGCTAAGGGCACTGCTGTGTGTGAGAAGCGCAGGAATTGCCCAGGGCAGTGCACCTGGCAGGGCTGGAAACTCGCGGGGAGGATGCCCTGGATTTTCTGTGTCTCAGCTCTGACCGGTCTTCAGCTTTGAAGCACAAGTCATAGCAAAGCCCCCCTCTGATAGGAAATACATGTTTTTGGCTGGTCCAGGGAGCAGGGCACGGGGAGGTTTGGAAGCTTATTAGCACATGCGCCAGGCCACGAAAGTAGAGAAGAGATTTGGCCACAAATACATAGAGAAAGTAAAAAATAAAATGCAGTTGATGTGATTGCATAGTAACATGAATATATTAGCATATACAATTCTGTAGACTGAATGTTCTTTCCACCCAAAATTCACATATTGACATCTAATCCTCCATATGAAAGTATTTTGGAGGTGAGGCCTTGGGGAAGTGATTAGATCACGAAGGCGGTGCCTTCATGATCTAATCTAATTCATGCACTTACAAAGAGACCCCAGTTTGTGACCAGCCTGGTCAATACGGCAAAACCCTATCTCTACTAAAAATGTGCATATTAGCCAGGCATGGTGGCGTGTGTCTGTAGTCCCAGCTACTTGGGAGGCTGAGGTGGGAGAATGCATTGAACCCAGGAGGCAGAGGTTGCAGTGCTGAGATTGTGCCACTGCATTCCAGCCTGGGCAGCAGAGTGAGACTCTGTCTCACAAAAAAGAGACTCCAGAGAGCTCTTTACTTCATCCACCATGTGAAGACAAAACAAGAAGACTCTATGGACTGGGATGTGGGTCCTCACCAGACATCAGATCTGCTGTGCCTTGATCTTCAGCCTACGGAGCTATGAGAAATAAATGTCTGCTTTTATAAGCCATCCAATCTATGGTAATTTGTTATAGCAGCCTGGACAGACAAAAACTGAAACATACCATATACTATGGCTTTAGCGTGTTTGGAACATTTGTTAATGAGGAATGACTTGGTTGTGTGATGACAAAGTAGAGTTAGTTTGTGACATTGGAATTGTGGGAATAACGTAGGAGGCCAAATGGGAGAGGATGCTTTCTTCACTGAAGTGGGGTCACATGAGCAAGCTTTGGAGGTGGAAAGGGCCACCAGGGGATTCATGGCCTAAAATAGAGGGAATGGTAGATACTCACTGGACCGATGGGAGGGGAAGGGATGTGTGAGATGCTAGCAGGACGGTGAGGTCTCTCTCTTCAGGGTAATGGGGAGCAAAGTGAAAAAGATATCACCAGAAGGACATGTTCATCCAGGCACGATGGCTCATGTCTGTCATCTCGGCGCTTGAGGAGGCCAAGGTGGGCAGATTGCTTGAGTTCAGGAGATCAAGACAAACTTGGGCAATGTGGTGAAACCCTGTCTCTACCAAAAATACAAAAAATTAGCAAGGCATGGTGGTGCACACCTATAGTCCCAGCGACTCAGGAGGCTGAGGTGGGAGGATGGCAGGAGCCTGGGAGGCAGAGGTTGCAGTGAGCCAAGATTGCGCCACTGCATTCCAGGCTGCATGACAGAACAAGGCCCCCTCTTAAAAAAAAAAAAAAAAAAGGACATGTTCTCACAAATTGAGATTTTGTAGGGGATAAATGGCAGTAGGAGATGCAGAAGAGTTAAAGTCTGGTGACTAAGGACCTATTATAAAGGAGTCACTTTTAAATAAGACAGAAGACCGCTTACTGTATAATTTCCTTTATATGAAACATCAAGAAAAGGTAGACCTCTAGAGATAGAACGTGGTGGCTGGGATTGAAATGGGCATTACTCATAAAGTGGACATGAGGGATCTTATTGGGGAGATGAACATGTCCTACACTGATTTATGGTATGGCCACACAACTTGGCAAATTTCCTAAAAATCATTGAATTATACATTGGAAACAGATGAATCATATATGTAAGATATGCCTCAGTAAAGTCATCTTTTAAAGAGTCTTTTTTTTTTTAATAGAAGGGATCTTTCCATGAACCAGCATTTTTTGTGATGCCACTGTGCTGGTACATGAGGGTAAATAGACTAAGGATTTTTACAAAGGGCAATTCTCAAGACAATGACTACTAAGAATTTTAACTTAAGTAGTCATCACTCACTTGTGGATTTGAAGATGAGGTAGCTTTTGATTATTAAACTGGCAAGGATTATAAAGAGTGACAAGAGCTGGGCACAGTGGCTCATGCCTGAAATCCCAGCACTTTGGGAGGCTGAGGTGGGCAGATCACTTGAGGTCAGGAGTTCAAGACCAGCCTGGCCAACATGGTGAAATCTCATCTCTACTAAAAATGCAGAAATTAACCAGGGGTGGACGGGGCAGAGGGGCAGCACCTGTAATCTCAGCTTCTTGGGAGGCTGAGGCAGGAGAATCACTTGAACCTGGGAGGTGGAGGTTGCAGTGAGCTGACATTATGCCACTGCACTCCAGCCTGGACAACAGAGTGAGACTCCTTCCCCCACCCCCTCCCGCAAAAAGAGTGACAATATTCAGGAGCAGATGGGTTCTCTAAGACACCACTGGTGGGATTCTAAATTATCACCCTTTTGCTAAAGGACAGACTTGACAGTACCTAGGAAATAATTTGAATATGCTTATGACCCAGCAAGACCTCTGACCTAGGAAATCCCCCCTAAAAGGATTTATCTTCAGGATACTTTACCATCAACGTGCTGACACTTCTCACACTAAACACTTTTATCTCCAGACCAGTCCGCTGCCCCCAAATCAAGATTCAGACATCCAGCTGCCTGCACAACTACCACATGAGCATCTCAAACTCAGGGTGTCCAGAACTTCTGAACAGATCTGTGCATTCAGAGTAAGTCAGACCCTTCCCCAGAAAGCTGCTCTACAGCCTCAGGCAATGACTGCTCACTCCATCCTTTCAGGTGCTCAGATACCTAGACACTACCTGTCTCAGTCCATTTGTGCTGCTATAACAGAAATGCCACAGATCGGGTCATTCATAAAAACTTATTTCTCACAGTTCTAGAGGCTGGGAAATCTCCAGAACTAGCAAGGTTGGTGTCTAGTAAGAGTGTGGTCTCTGCTTCCAAGATGATGCCTTGTTGCTACATCCTCCAGAGGGGATAAACGCTGTGCCCTCTTACAGTAGGAAGAATGGAAGAGCAGAAGAGGCCTTGCTAGTTCCTCCAGCCTTTTCATCAGGAAGCTAACCCCATTCCTGAGGCCTCTGGCCCCATGATATAATTACATCTTAAATGTCTCACCTCTTAATGCTATCACATTGGGGTTTAAGTTCCAACACTGGGATTTTGGAGGGACACATACATTTGAACCATCGTACCGTCTTGACTTCTCACATCCCATATCCAATCAAAACACAATAGCTGTTGTATCTGCCTGTATAATTAATCATGATTCTGGCCATTTCTTACCATTTCCACCTTTTCTCTTACTGGAATTCCTGTGGATGTTATTCTCTCTGGTCTCTCTGCTTCTAACCTCCCAACCACAGTCTGTTCTCAACACAGAAACAAATGGGTCATATTAAAACAGAATACATTTCACATTCAAAACTCAGTAGCACCCCAATTTGCCCAAAAGTGTTTAACAAGAGCCTACTACAAGTCCTTGCGTAAACGGGTCTCTGTTACCTCTCCGACCTTATCTCCTGTTGCTCCTCACTCGCTCCTTTCCAGCCACAAAGGCCTCCTCACTGTTCCTCCGACACAGCAGGTATGTTTCCAGTTTACCACTTTTGCACTGGCTGTTCCCTCTGTCTGGAACACTCCTCTCCCAGGTAGTTGCATGGCCAATTCTTTGTCTTCTTCAAGTCTTTGTTCAGTGTATTCTTCCCAGTGGGGCTACTCTAACTGCAGAATTTAAAATTTCAACCTGACTTTCAACCCTTGGCATGCTGGAGCCCTTTAGGCTGTTCAATGTTTTGTTTAGGGTTTCACTCTCATCGCCCAGGCTGGAGTGCAGTTGTGCGATCTTGGTTCACTGCAGCCTCTGCCTCCCAGGTAGCTAGGACCGCAGGTGCACACTACCGCACCTGCCTAATTTTTGTATTTTTTGTAGATATGGGGTCTCACTATGTTGCCCAGGCTGATCTGGGACTCATGAGCTCAAGTGATCCACTCACCTTGGTCTCCCAAAGTGCTGGGATTACAGATGTGAGCCACTGTGCTCGGCCTTTTCAGTGTTTTCTATTTCTTATAGCACATCTCACTTTTTTTTTTTTATGAGATGGAGTCTCACTCTGTCGTCAGGCTGGAGTGCAGTGGTGTCATCTCGACTCACTGCAAACTCTGTCTCCTGGTTCAAGCAATTCTGCTGCCTCAGCCTCCTAAGCAACTGGGACTACAGGCACCTGCCACTGTACCTGCTTCATTTTTGTATTTTTAGTAGAGACAGGGTTTCACCATGTTGGCCAGGCTGGTTTTGAACTCCTGAGCTTGTGATCTACCTGCCTTGGCCTCCCAAAGTGCTGGGATTGAAGGCGTGAGCCACCGCACCCAGCCAGAACATCTCACTTTCTAACACACCTTATAGTTAGATGCTTACTTTAATAGGTGTATCATTTGTCTGTTTGCCCCTACTAGATTCTAATCTCCACAAAGATGGGAATCTTGGCTCACTTCTGAGCCCCCAAATGCTTAGAACAGTGCCTAGCTTATAGTAGGTATTCGGTAACTATTTGAATGAATAAATGAGTAAGTGAATTTGTAATGAACTAGTAATTTTATAAACAGAAAAAAAATAGCATTATGTCAACAGGAAAAAGAGTGAAATGAGTTCCTATGTGCGTGTTCTGATGCTCCTCACTTCCCTGATGAGATGAGACTCAATCATGTACAGCAAAGTCTGACTTTCCCAGCATTCCCTGTTGTACCACCCCCTCCAGGAAAATGCTGCCAACCTCATCAAGATAAGTTGTGTGGTAGAGCTGTGTGGCTAGAGTTCTAATTTGATTGTGTATAGACTGCAGGTAAACCCTACAGGATTATAAGAAACCTTGATCCACTTACAGTAATTTAATAAAGAAATACGATCACTGGCAAGTAGAAGCCTAGAGATTCTCCTTTGAGGGCCAGTATCTCTGCAGTATGTTTTATAAAATCAGTTCTCATCGTTAATCATTTTCTGCTTCATTTAGCTTCTGAGTTTCTATTTTCAATAGATGTATCGGTGCTGTAAAAAGCTTTTATTGATTCATGCAGAAATGAGGTCCATGAAAACCTTTGAAGAAATGAACCTCCACGTAAGCTTACATGATGGAAAGGCCATACTGCTGTTTCCTTCCTGTGACGCTTTGTTGGAGTTGAAATGTACAGTGCATCCTATGGTAAAGTTACTTTGTTGTAAGAGTTGTGAATTTAAGTCAGTCTCCATGGTTTGAGATGTCAACTTTCAAGATAAATATGACAGTTAGTGATACTTTGTTGCATGGAGATAAAAATAATTTTTTCCATTGATTATGTGATTTCCCTGCCTTTTTTTTTTTCCAAGATGGAGTCTCACTTAGTCCCCCAGGATGGAGTGCAATGGCTCGATCTCAGCTCACTGCAACCTCTGCCTCCCAGATTCAAGCCATTCTCCTGCCTCAGCCTCCCAGGTAGCTAGGGTTACAGGCATGCACAACCGAGCCTGGCTAATTTTTGTATTTTTAGTAGAGAGAGGGTTTCATCATGCTGACCAGTCTGGTATCGAACTCCTGACCTCAAGTGATGTGCCCGTCTCAGCCTTCCCAAGTGCTGGATTAAAGACATGGGCCATCACACCTGGCTGATTTAGCTGCTTTTTATCTGGAGTTTTCTGTAGTTCCCCCTCTTCCTACTCCTTTAAATCTAGGAGCTCTTGGCAGTAATCAGAAAAAGAACTAACTCTGCTTCGGCACAGATATGGCTGCTAATGGTCCAAAGAGTGCAAGAAACGGTGGGAAACAGTGGAGGAGGGACACGTAATGCTGACTGACACTAATGTAACTGCTGCCTTAGAAACTGGTATCCTGAATTTAATTAGCATGTTGTACAATCATAGAGTAAAATATCTACCTCCTTCTTACTCCTCTTAATATAATTCTACCTCTGTTCTGTCTTAAAATTTATTTTCAGCTGTGTTTTCAGCTGGGCTCAGTGACTTATGCCTGTAATCCCAGAACTTTGGGAGGCTGAGGCAGGAGAATCACTTGAGGCCAGGAGTTTTAGACCAGTCTAAGCAACATGGCAAGACCCCATTTCTATCATACAAAAATAAAAATAGCTGGGAGTGGTGGCCTGTACCTGTAGTCACAGCTACTTGGGAGGCTGAGGCAGGAGGATCACTTGAACCGAAGAGTTCAAGGCTGCAATGAGGTTTGTTTTATTTTGAGATGGAGTCTCTGTCACCCAGGCTGGAGTGCTGTGGTACCATCTTGGCTCACTGCAACCTCCACTTCCCAGGTTCAAGCGATAAACCTGCTTCAGCCTCCCGAGTAGCTGGGATTACAGGCACCCACCAACACACCCAGCTAATTTTTATATTTTTAGTAGACGTGGGCTTTCACCACACTGGCCAGGCTGGTCTCTAACTCCTGACCTAAGGTGATCTGTTCACCTTGGCCTCCAAAAATGCTGGGATTACAGGTGTGAGCCACCGTACCTCGCTGACTACAGTGAGTTTTGCTTGCACTGCTGCATTTCAGGCTGGGCGACAGAGTGATTTTTTTTGTATTTTTAGTAGAGATGGGGTTTTTGTCTCTACTTTTTTGTCTCACAAAAAAATAAAAGAAAAATGTATTTTCAATATTGGTTTGGTTTAAGATGCACATTGGTTTATATTAATCATTGATATCAAGAATAAAATGTCATTGAGCTCCTTCTATAGGCTTAATGTTGGGGAAAAGACCAATTGCAAACTAAAATATTTTGTGTATTTTCCCATCATATGTCAAGAACTGTGATTTTACTCTACTAGTAAGCTACCAAGCTAACGCACCAGAGTTGTATGGATGTTGGCAGAAGGCAGACTCCTGGTTCAAAGATGAAAAATGTTTGTTACTGACAGAAATAGCAGGATCCAGAGTATCAGCATATTTTCACTGGCTCCCCAAGCGCCAGTTGCTTCAGGGCAACATGGACCTCTGTTCTGATGTATAGATGAGTGTGACTTAAATTCCGCTGCTAACCCATGTGGTCCCCGGGTGTGGTGGCTCACACCTGTGATGCCTGCACTTTGGGAGGCCAAGGCAGGAGGATCACTTGAGCCCAGGAGTTGGAGACAAGCCTAGGCAACATGGTGAGACCCATCTCTACAAAACATCTTTAAAAAATTAGCCAGGTGTGGTGGAACACACCTGTAGTCCCAGCTACTCCAGAGGCTGAGGTGAGAGGATTGCTTGAGCCTGGGAGGTCAAGGCTGCTATGAGCCATGATTGTGCCACTGCATTCCAGAGATACAGTGAGACCCTGTCTCAGAAACAAACAATAAACTATGTAATGGTAACAAGTTCTGATAGCTGATAATTTGAATTGGGTGTGAGTCACTAATAAAGTATAATTAGTCAGAGAAAAAGAAATCTTGAATAAATATTTACCTAATTATTTCTTCCTCAACACGTCACCTAATCTAAAATTTGTGATTAAAAATAATTAAATGTACACATTTTGTAATGAAGAAAACATTTTTGTTTATTCATATTCTGTATTAGTATTTGTTTTGTTTTGTTTTGTTTTTGTTTTTGTTTTTTTGAGATGGAGTTTTGCTCTTGTTGCCCAGGCTGGAGTGCAGTGGCACCATGTTGGCTCACTACAACCTCCACCTCCCAGGTTCAAGTGATTCTCCTGCCTCAGCCTCCCAAGTATCTGGGATTACAGGCATGCACCACCATGCCCGATATTTTAAGTAGAGACGGGGTTTTGCCATGTTAGACAGGCTGGTTTCAAACTCCTGACCTCAAGTGATCCCCCCGTCTCGGCCTCCCAAAGTGCTAGGATTACAGGCATGAGCCACCGTGCCGGGCTGTATTAGTTTGCTTTACGCTGCTAATAAAGACACACCTGAGACTGGGTGATTTATAGAGGAAAAAGGTTTAATGGACTCACAGTCCCATGTGGCTGTGATAAAAATAAATTTGTGATAAAAATAATTAAATGGATAAAAATAAATTTGTGATAAAAATAATTAAATGTACACATTTTGTAATGAAGAAAACATTTTTGTTTATTCATATTCTGTATTAGTTTGTTTTTACACTGCTAAAAAAGTCACACCCAAGACTGGGTGATTTATAGAGGAAAGAGGTTTAATGGACTCACAGTTCCATGTGGCTGGGGAGGCCTCAGAATCATGGTGGAAGGCAAATGAGGAGCAAAGTCATGTCTTCCATGGCAGCAGGCAAGAGAGTGTGTACAGAGGAATTCCCCTTTATAAAACCATCAGGTCTCCAGAGGACAGCATGGAAAAGACCTGCTTCCCTGATTCAATTACCTCCACCGGATCCTTCCCATAACACGTAGGAATTATGGGAGCAACAATTCAGGAAGAGATTTGGGCGGGCACACAGCCAAACCATATTATATTCCCTGCTCTAGAGTTCAGACACAGGAGAGGAGGCAGGTGGTGCTCAGCCCCAGCCATTTGTGCTGAGTAGAGGAGATGGAAGTAGTAGAAAGTGGCTTCCTCAGTCTGTTTCTTCAGCGGGCAGTTGGAATGGACTGTTTTAGTCACATCTTCTAGGCCTAGACTCTGACCCAGTTTTCAAAGCCTCAGGTACCTAAACTCTGTCTTCCTCCATATGAGCAAGGCTTTCTCTCTCTCCCTTTCTGTCCTAGCAAAGAAGTCGATTATATTCACAAAAGGTATTATGAGCACACTGAAGTCATCAGTCCCCTTTTTTTTTTTCTGAGGCAGTTGTCACCCAGGCTGGAGTACAGTGGCATAGTCATGGCTCACTGTAGCCTCGATCTCCTAGGCTTAAATGATCTTTCTGCCTCAGACTCCCAAGTAGCTGGCTCTACAGGTGTGCACCACCACACCTACTTATTTTTTGTAGAGATGGAGTCTGACTGTGCTGCTCAGGCTGAGATGTCGATCACTCTTTTTGTTTTTGTTTTGTTTTTATTTTGAGACAGAGTCTTGCTCTGTCACCAGGCTGGAGTACAGTGGTATGATCTCGGCTCACTGTAGTGGGTTCAAGTGATTCTTGTGCCTCAGCCTCTTGGGTAGCTGGGACTACAGGCACTCCTCAGCACGCCCAGCTAATTTTTGTATTTTTAGTAGAGATGGGGTTTTACCTTTTTGACCAGAATGGTCTTGATCTCTTGACCTTGTGATCTGCCCACCTCTGCCTCCCAAAGTGCTGGGACCACACCTGGCCTGATGTCAGTCACTCTTACTAGACAATATTCAGCCAAAAAAAATGCACCTTGAGTCCCCTAAGGACAAGTTGACTCTGTCTAGGGAGACTTGTGGAATCTGTGAGGAAATTGAGTAGAGCAGGAAGATGACACCTGAGAAAGTGCCCCTGGCAACCTGGGTCCCATCCCTCTTACGGAGCTCTCCAAACTTGCCCCATTTCTCAGCCAGGACTTCCCTGGGAAATTAATCTGTATATATTTGACGCTTCCTCTGAACCAGTTGTTCTCTGGGAACCCTGTAGATTTACAGCATCAAACAGTTCTCTGAGTTAATTAGGCTTAGCAAGTTTTCAAAAGACCACAAACAGCTTTGCAGCCTCCCATTACTTCCTAGGGGAGGGACAATCCTGGGCGAGAACAATTAATTGCTGTCCGTCCATCTTATGGGTGTTACTCTGTTGCCCAGGCTGGAATACAGTAGCACAAATATGGCTCACTGCTGCCTTGAATTCTGGGCCAAGTGATCCTTCCGTTTTAGCCTCCTGAGTAACTAGGGCTACAGGCATGTGCCACCACACCCAGCTAACTTTTTATTTATTAATTTTTTTTTTTTTGAGACAGTCTTGCTCTGTCACCCAGGCTGGAGTTCAGTGGTGTGATCTCGGCTCACTGCAACCTCTACCTTCTGGGTTCAAGCGATTCTCCTGCCTTAGCCTCCTGAGTACTGGAATTACAGGTGCACACTACCATTCCTGGCTAATTTTTGTATTTTTAGTAGAGATGGGTTTTACCATGTTGGTCAGGCTGATTTCAAACTCCCAACCTCATGATCTGCCTGCCTCAGCCTCCCAAAGCACTGGGATTATAGGCATGAGCCACTGCGCCCGGCACTCAGCTGACTTTTTTAAAGTAGAGACAGCTTCCTGCCATGTTGCCGAAGCTGGTTGAATGCCTGGGCTCAAGCAATCCTCCCACCATGACTTCCAAAAGCTCTGGATTACAGTTATGAGCTCCAGCATCTGCTCCAGGTTACTTTGAATTGTGCACATAGGCACCACGGTTCAGCTTGGCAGCACCCACCATGGGTTCACATTGTGTGCCAGGCATCAATAATCAATGGCTAAATGCCCAAGATGATTTTCAGAGGTACCTGGAAATTGTTTTTTCCAAAGGTTTTTTCAAAACAGTCAAATATCAAAACCATACAGCTGCCTCACGCCCTCTTTTAATAGAATTGGGTAATAGATAAATTATGTATGTCTTCAGTCTTCTGACATCTCCCTGTATTTGCTCCTCTCATCTATTTTCTTGTCTTTCTTGGTCTTTAAACTCCAGGCAGCTTAATTCCTCCAGCTTTTCTAAGCTTCCACTTCTACCAACCTCTTCCCAGGACTCCTATCTTTGGAGAGCCCAGACTCCAGAATTATGATAAAGCATCAAGGAACAGAGGAGTTGCTCAAAACTTTCTTTCAGATAAGGGACCTTTTGTGGGAAAGGGAGGAGGAAGCAATGTGTCCAGAAAAAACCTGGTGAAGTAAAGAACTACAACTGGCCAGATGTGGTGGCTCACTTCTGTAATCTCAACATTTTGAGAGGCTGAGGCGGGTGGATCACAGGAGGCCAGGAGTTTGAGACCAGCCTGGCCAACATGGCAAAACCCCATCTCTACTGAAAATACAAAAAATTCAGGCAGGCATGATGACATGCACCTGTAATCCCAGCAACACAGGAGGCTGAGGCAGGAATATCATTCAAACCTGTGAGACAGAGGCTGCAGTGAGCTGAGATCATACAACTGCACTCCAGCCTGGGCAGCAGAGCGAGTGTGGCTCTTAAAAAGAGAACTGGCTGGGCATGGTGGCTCACGCCTGTAATCCTAACCCTTTGGGAGACTGAGGCAGGTGGATCACGAGGTCAGAAGTTCAAGACCAGCCTGGCCAAGATGGTGAAACCCCATCTCTACTAAAAATACGAAAAACAGCTGGGTATGGTGGTGGGTGCCTGTAATCCTAGCTACTCAGGAGACGGCAGCAGAGAATTGCTTGAATCCAGTAGGCAGAGGTTGCAGTGAGCCGAGGTCGCACCACTGCACTACAGCCTGGGCAACAAAGCAAGACTCTGTCTCAAAAAAAAAAAAAAAAAAAAAGAACTACAGTAGATTTCAGAGCGAAAGTTCTAGGCTACAACTCAGAACCTCATTCATTTTTGGATACCCTGGTCCTTCCATTTGTCTTATAGTCATCCTGCAAAGGTCAAAGTCAAATAACTCTTAATTGAATTAATAATTTTACATGCCAGAGGAAAATCACAAATTAAAAAAATATGTGATGGAGAAGCTTCTGAAAGACTAATCAGACCTGTTTACGGAGAAGCCGCCTTCTATTTTCCTAGAGGACATGATTGTATTTCATTTCTTTCTCATACTGACTTTGGAATGAAGTGTAATGATTCTGATGCTGGATAAGAATCCTACTGAACAGAAAAAGGAACTGGAGTGTATGAATTAGAAGAGGTTAGAAAAGTTAGGTAAGTCATTTAAATACTAGTATCACATTGAAGGTGGTTTAAAGAATTCTAAGAAAAGTGCCCCCTACTTAAATAAAGTCTCTCTCTCACCAGCTTGCCACAGCATCCATAATTCATCCATTGCCCTTCGTCTGCAGGAAGGCCTTAGAAAATTCAGTGTCCAGGAAGGAATAAAACAACCTGTCATACAGTTCCTTTAAGGTGACAGGGTCTTATTTATTGCCAGGAAGCTGGAGAGGACAGGGAGATGGTGCTGAACTCAAGGTACACTCCTCCTGGCTTTGTCATTTTGCCGAGAATGGACCCTGCAGACAAACTAAAATACTGTCTCAGCCACAGGCGCCTTCCAAGGTTTTGGAACTTCCAGAAGAGTACAGGGGAGAAAGATATTTAAGTTCTTATACTCTGAATCAGTGGGCCAACTTTCTGGGTACTGAAAAGGTCTCTGCATACCACTCATCATGTTGTTTAAAGATTTCACATATTTAACAAAAAGTGGATTCCCAAAAAGCAATTTTAAATGAACATTGTCTCCAGGCTAAATCTTTTTCAGAATGATCTTAAATGTTCAGGAGACCTAGGACCACTTGGAGATAAAATGAATATTTCTGGCTGGGAGCAGTGGCTCATGCCTGTAATCCCAGCACTTTGGGAGCCCAAGGTGGGTGGATCACCTGAGGTCAGGAGTTCCAGACCAGCCTGGCCAACATGGTGAAACCCCATCTCTGCTAAAAATATGAAAAACAGCTGGGTGTGGTGGTGGGTGCCTGTAATCTCAGCTACTCAGGAGAGTGAGGCAGGAGAATCTCTTGAACCCGGGGGCGGAGGTTGCAGTCAGTTGAGATCACGCCACTGCACTCCAGCCTGGGTGACAGAGTAAGACTCTGTCTCAAAAAAAAACAAACAAACAATTTTTAACAGGTTAATGTTTTGTGCTGCATACCGGATTAATATTGTTGGAATGGCTTGCTCCTCTTATCCCCAGAATTCTTCCTGGGAAGCTAGTGTTCACAATTATTAGAATGTGAAAGCCAATAAGATGATCCATTTTAACACCTGCACTTTACAGATGAGGAAACTGAAGTGCAGAGTTGACGGTGATCTAAAGAGAATTGCTCAGTGGGCAGAGTGTGAGCTTTGGAATCAGGCCACTGACTAATGATGTGAACTTGGGCGAGCTGATTGATATTTCCAAGCTGCAGTTTCATCTTCTGTTAAGACAGTTCTTAGGTAAATAATGTCTATAAGGCACCTACTCAAAAAATGAACTCAAAATTTTTCTATAATAATACTATATTCATTGTGAACTCCTAATTCACCCAATAATACTATATTCATGGTTTTTTTAAACATTGAGACACAATTCACATAACAGAAAATTGACCATTTCAAAGTGTACATTTCAGTGAGTGCTGAGTTTTGCAACCATCACCACTACCTAATTCCAGAACATTTCCTTACCCCTCAAACCCTGGGTCTATTAGCAGTGAGTCCCAATTCCCCTCTCCCCCAGCGCTGAGCAAGCACTAATCTTCTGTCTCAATGAATTCGCCTGTTCTGCTGTGTCATGTAATGGAATCATACAACACGTAGCTCTTTTTTGGTCTGGCTTCTTTTACTTAGCATAATGTTTCCAGGTTTTACTCATGTCGTAGCATGTAACTCATTCCTTTTTACTGACGAATAGTATTCTGTTATACGGATACACCAACATTTGTTTATCTGTTTATGGGCTGATAGGCATGGAAGACCCAGAGGTGAGGCCTGGTGGAAAACAGTCACCATTGTTTTAATGGTTAGGTCAAAGCCCAAACGAGGACTTGGCTGACCACTCTCAATCTGGCCTTGTGTTGATGATACATCTGAGCACATGTATTTTAAATAGTAGTGGTTTGGTCAAAGAAAACCTTACAACCTGGCTACCTACTTTTAGGATTTTATACTTTTCCGTGGATTTTTCCAGTATGGAAAAAAATGTATACACAAAGAAATGAAATCTATACATTATAGAAAAATTGTTCTGAGAGCCAGGTTTAATTTTTATTTTTGAGACTAGTGGATGGTCTTTTATTTTATTTTTTATTTATTTATTTTTTTTGAGATGGAGTCTCGCTCTGTCGCCCAGGCAGGAGTTTAGTGGCTCAGTCTTGGCTCACCGCAACCTCTGCCTTTGGGGTTCAAGCGATTCTCATGCCTCCGTTTTCTGAGTAGCTGGGACTACAGCAACATACCACGACACCTGGCTCCTTTTTGTATTTTTAGTAGAGATGCGGTTTCACCATGTTGGCCAGACTGTTCTGGAACTCCTGACCTCAGGTTATCTGCCTGCCTTAGCCTCCCCAATTGCTGGGATTACAGGCGTGAGCCACTACCCCTGGCCTAGTAGATGGTCTTAATGCCTCTTTGTCCCTCTGTATTTCACAGGATGACCTGGCATCTGTACAGGATCTTTTATCTGCCTGTTTTTGTACCTGTAAGTTTACTACCATGGTTTATAGCCTGAGATCAAAGAAGACTTTGAGTTTGGTTGATGTTTGAGTCATGAGTCCCCCGCTTTTTTTTGGTTCGCTTTATTCCATGGCAAAAATTCAGAAGTATTCTCTTCTTTAGTTAGTCACTGTCATTCCTTCAACATGACCATTACATATGGGGAATATATGCCTTTGGGCCAGAATTTAGTGTATTTCGAGCACATCTGGTCAGCTCTCCTTCCCGCTCCCTGGCCTGCTACCTAAGTGAAAGCTCACTATGAGATGAAAGGAGGCCTTTGATGATCTGGCTTCCTTCCCACGTAATGTAATGACTGGCCCAGCTCTCAGGTCTGATTTCCCTGCTGACAAGATCACAGAAGGCATGCTAATGTCTCTCTACCTGCAGTCATCATTTCTTCAGAGGCAGCGTTGCATGCAGCCTCAGGCTTTTACTTCGTGGGCATGTGAAGTCCAGAAGCAGATATGATTTATGAAGGATTTGGTTGTTCACACTTTTGCTTAGGAACGAGTGATGTGTAGAATGTGGCAAGATTCCAGTGGGGAAGGTGTTCCCTGGGTTCATCACGGATTTGTGCTGCTGGATCTTGGGTAGCATGAGTGGAGGGTCCAGCCCCGCCTGGTTTCCTGACTTTGAGCAAGTGTTTTGTTTGCTAAAGCTTTGATGATCTGGTCCTGAATATCCCTAATTACTCATTTCATTTGATGTTGTGTTTTCTTACTGTTCTTTAAGATCTGGAGCAGTTACCGTGTGTCCTGCTTCACACACCTTATCTCCTTTATATTATTTCCTGCTTCTAAACATCTGCCAGCTCTCCCATACATGAAGCGACAGACCCTGGCCCTTGTCTTTCCATGCTGAGCATCCCTTATTCCTTCACTGTTCCTGGTTGACAGTCTGCAGCAGCCTTTCGTTCCCGTCCGCCTTTGCCTGTGTGTTTTCTACATTGTCAGTGTTCTTCCTAATGTGGTGTGCAGACTGGGAATGACATTCCATGTATGCTTTGATCAGCCCCAACTAGCACCGTTACCAAGACCTGAGCCCGATCCTCATTCAACACAGCCTAGTGTTGCTGCCAGTGCCTGCTTAGCCAGTTGCCTATTTGTTTTGTTTTGTTTTTCGTAGACAAGGTCTCACTCTGTCACCCAGGCTGGAGTGCAGTGGCGTGATCTTGGCTCACTGCAGCCTCTGTCTCCCAGGCCCAAGCGATCCTCCTGCCTCGGCCTCCTGAGTAGCTAGGATTATAGGCACAGGCCACCATGCTGGGCTAATTTTTTTTTTTTTTTAGTAGAGATGGGTTTTGCATGTCACCCAAGCTGGTCTCGAACCCCTGGATGGACTAGAGCAGTCCACACACCTTGGCCATCCAAAGTGCTGGGATTACAGGTGTGAGCCACTGCACCCGGCCACAAGTTGCCTTTTTTTTTTTTTTCCATTTTGAGATGGAATCTCACTTTGTCACACAGGCTGGAATGCAGTGGCACCATCTCAGCTCACTGCAACCTCCTCCTCCCAGATCCTGGTTCAAGCAATTCTCCTGCCTCAGCCTCCCAAGTAGTTGGGATTACAGGCATGTTCCACCATGCCCAGCTAATTTTTGTATTTTTTAGTAGAGACAGGGTTTCACCATGTTAGCCGGTCTTGAACTCCTGACCTCATGATCTGCCCACCTCAGCCTCCCAAAGTGCTGGGATTACAGGTATGAGCCACCATGCCCGGGCTCACTAGTTGCCTTTTAATACCAGCCAACACCTGTGACCCCTACTCACTAAGGCCTAGGCTCCCGTTGTGTTATTTGCCCCTAAGAGCAGAACTTGACACTTTCCCCTATCCATGCTCTCCATTCTTTACTCTGGGGACTCATAGTTTCATTCCATTGGAACTAGATGGATGGGCACCTAGCATAATTCTGATGTAAGAAATGGTTGGAGCCAAGAAGAATTTAATTTAATTTATTTTTTTTTTGTACTTTGGGCTCTGGGGTACACATGGCACATCCTGCAGGATTGTTGCATAAGTACATACATGCCACATCCCCCCTCCCCCTCCCTGGTTGCCTACATCAGGCATTTCTCCCAGTGTGATCCCTCCCCATCTGCCCTGCCCACCCCGCCACCACGCTGTCCCTCCCCTCCCCTCCCCAAGAATTTTATTTTTTAATGATATGTTAGCATTGGCTGTGTTCCTAGAAAAATCCTCCTCCAGCTCCTGATCCTATGGTACTTAAATTAGTAATTTCTAGTTCTTGGGGTTTTATGTTTGTTTTGGGAGTTGGGGGGTCATTTTTTGCACCAGTTATTACATAGATTAAAAAAATGAATTGGGTGTTGAACCTCTTTAGGGAGCTTAGTACCTCAGTCCTTTGGCCAACTTGTTGTTACTTGGGTCCTGTACAGACCCTTGAATTCCTCGGTCTGCTGTGCTGTCCAGGAAGGGTGTGTGGGTTCTAACTGGCGCCTCTCTGTCTGTTACAGTTACCTGGCTGAGCAGTGCTGGAATGGCGGCTTTATCTACCTGATCATGCTGCGTCGCTTTAAGCACAAAGCCCACTCCACTTATAATGGCAACAGCAGCAACAGCTCTGAACCAGGAGAGACACCTACATTGGAGTTGGGTGACCGAACTGCGAAAAAGGGGAAAAGAACCAGAAAGTTTGGGGTCATCTCCAGGCCGCCTGCCAACAAGGCCCCTGAAGAATCCAAGGGCAGCACTAGCTGTGAGGTGTCCAGTGATCCCAGTGCTGAGCTAGAGAACGGCCCTGACTCTGAACTTGGAAATGGCCATGTCTTTCAGCTAGAAAATGGTCCAGATTCTCTCAAGGAGGTGGCTGGACCCCATCTAGAGAGGTCAGAAGTGGACAGAGGGACAGAGCAGAGAAATCCAAAGACAGATGCTCCTCTGACCACAAGCAATGACAAACGCCGCTTCTCAAAAGGTGGGAAGACGGACTTCCAGTCGAGTGACTGCCTGGCACGGGTAAGCTTGGTTCGATTATGGAATCAGAATTTTATTTATTGGGGGTGTTTGTTGGTTTTTACAGGCCAGCCCATGTGGGAAATACAAGCTGGGCTCAGAATTTTAAAAGAAATATTGTTTGAAGTTGCTTTTAAGGTTTAAAAAATACATCTAAGATGACCTCGCATTGAGAAACCAACAAATCCATTAAGATAAGTGATCAGAGAATGACAAAACTCCAGTCATTTTATGCTACGTAAATGAAGAGCTAGTCAGTGATTTTAAGTGGAAAACTCAAGTCTTCTGTGTTAAAATTTGAGTCATGTGAGGTCCAGATAAAGTACTTAGCTGCATCATTATTTATTGCTGCTGTCACCAGTGGAATTATTGCTGCCACGCCAAGAATTCCTGGTGACAGCTGATACCGCAAACATCTAAGCCTCAGTATTACACAGGAAAGGTATTCAATACGCAGGGAAGCATCTGCTTTTATTTTTAGCTGTTCAAAATTGGTGATATTTTCATGAGATCGTGTTATTACATTGCTGAATTCTAAGGAAGTTTGGAAGCTTCACAAAAATCTCTGATACTATGAAATCCAGCTGTGAGGGTCAAGGTTGGTTACCACACCTGCTTTGCTTTTGGTGTATTCTGAATGGTAAGGGGTAAGCTTCTAGACTCAAATGGTCTCCCTCATTATGAACAACCTTCTGTCTTAGGAGAGTTACGTTTCTTTAGGGTAGACACATTCATTCCAAGAATCTTCTTGGCAGACATTCCTGCAGACTCCAACTGAAACAATAAACTGCCGACGTGGGTACTGATTGGTTTCTTCTCTGACTCGGGAGTTGCGCTCTGGGGATGAAAGAGAAAGTTACAAAGATCAAAAATGGGCATAGAAGTATCAAGTTGGCGCCTGGCACAGTGGCTTGTGACTGTAATCCCAGCACCTTGGGAGGCCAAGGATGGCGATCGCTGGAGCTCAGGAGTGTGAGACCAACCTGGGCAACATGGTGAAACCCTGTCTCTACCAACAATACAAAATAATTAGCTGGGGACCTGAGTGGGAGGATGGCTTGAGCTTGAGAGGTGGAGGTTACAGTGAGCCAAGACTGCGCTACTGCACTCCAGCCTGGGTGAACAGAGCAAGACCCTGTCTCAGAACAAAACAAAAAAGTATCAAGTTGAGTTTTGCCTGCTGGGAAATGGCACCCTGAAAGTAACTGTGATTTCTGCCATTGTAGCCACATGTACAATGGGTTAAAAAGAATTAGAATAACCCCCTCTCAAGACATTATGTTCTTTCATTTGAGGAGCTGGGTGATCTTCATGAAGCTGGACACAGAGAAGGCATTATTTGTAAATGGAATGTGTGAATAAGAAAAAAATTGGTGTCTCCATTGATTTGCTACCAATTTTATGAGTTCCCTCCAAAAGGATTAAGGACCAAAAAAAAAAAGATGATATGGCTCACGTCTGTAATCCCAGCACTTTGGGAGGCTGAGGTGGGTGGATCATGAGATCAGGGGTTCAAGACCACCTTGGCTAATATGGTGAAACAGCATGTCTACTAAAAATACCAGAAGTAGTCAAGCATGGTGATGCACGCCTGTAGTCTCAGATATTTGGGAGGCCGAGGCGGGAGAATCACTTGAACCTGAGAGGCAGAGGTTGCAGTGAGCCGAGATCACACCACTGCACTCCAGCCTGGGCGACAGAGCGAGAATCTGTCTCAAAAATAAATAAATAAATAGTTAAAAAAACCAAAGTGTGATGTATTCCCTTTGGGGCATTTTTCTAAAAAGCCATATGCCTGTAGAGAGGGGAGACTTGCCATCTGAAATGTGCATTCTTTGTGACTTTATAATTCATATTCTGATTATCAGCTCTGGATCATACTCTGTCTTGGTAAATCAGAATGGACCACACATCTTCTCAGGCACAAATATTTTAGCACCCTTTTCAACCATAAAATTATCTTTATTAGGTGCATTTGCCCAGGATTGATAGGGTTGGCAAAAAGTAGATTTTCACAGCTTTCCCATACATTCTGGGGGCACCCAAATTGGAACCAGTAGACTTTCATTTTAATTTTTACTCCAGGATAAAGACCAAGGTCATGCTAAAAGGAAATTTCCAGAAAACAGAAAATGGCCATTTACCTCTTAAGCCTTTGTGGGACAAAATTATATTCCATTTGAATAATGGGAGCTTAAACATGTCAGTATTTTTCCATTTCTGCATTACTAATGATTTAATATATCTGCAAAAACCTAATAAATTACAGAAAAGCTTAGAGTGATTCAGACCATTTTTGTTTGTCAGGTACTTCTTTTTCATAGACTGTTTCTTGTTCTAAGACAATGTTACATTAAAATGAATCCTCAGTCTTTCCTTTTCCATCCTGTTCTCTCTTAACAGACCAACGGGAAATGTATTTGCTTCAAACAAATTTTTCTTTTTTAAAAGTAGTATTTTCTATAAAATGTTAACACACAATAATACATATACAAGCAGATTACTATTTAAAAAGACAAGGTTGGATTTATCTTCTAAAACAATCTTCTAGGATATAGACAAACTATTTTAGACATGAGTTCAAAGTTCCTCATTACTTTTTTTTTTTTTTAATAGAGACGGGGTTTCACCATGTTAGCCAGGCTGATCTTGAACTCCTGACCTCTGGTGATCCACCTGCCTCGGCCTCCTAAAGTGCTGGGATTACAGGTGTAAGCCACCACGCCTGGCCCCTCATTACCTTCTTAGCAAAGATCTTTACTCCTCTAAGATGACAGTTTTTGCAAGTTGGCTTACATAGACTGTAATGTATTTTTGTAATGCTACATGTTGAAAATGCATACAGCCAAATGTAGTCACATGGCAAAGAAGAAAATAGTCCTACCACCTGCCAATCAGGCGAGTTTATTCATGACTGACATGGGTATGTCTGGGTCCATTTGTGTCTTTCCTACCCTGTACAGTACCAGCCCTTTTTCCTGTGCCTTCTCTGTAAATCGTTCAGCAAAGACCTCATGCAGGCTGCCTGGACCTGCATCTGCAGAAATGGGTAGGAAACTCAGGAGCGTCACACTCAGAACATCTTTCTGATGAGCAGCAGCCTGAGGATAGTCCTTTTCCAGGAAGGCCCCTTGGTCACTGGGTGAACTTACATTGACCTACTGGTAACATCTCCCAAGTCCGTGTCTGAGCCTTCAGCTCTCTCCTGAGCCCCTGAGTTTTGTGCCCACTGCCTGCAGGATGTCTCCATCTTGGATATTTCACATCATGCCTAAAACTCAGTGCGTCCCTTTCCCAGACCCCCTGAACCCACTCCAGTGTTCCAGGTCTCACTGTCCACAAAGTTTGCCCGGGCTAGAGGTTTCATGAGCTTTACTGGGGATGACCAACCATCGTTTGTCCAGGACCTTCCCTGGTTTCTCACTGAAAATCCTGGGAAACCCTCAGCTGGTCATCTTGGAGTCACCTGAAGTGCTGCCCGCTCCCTTCTGCTATGTCTGGTCAATCATCAAGTCCCGTTGACTCCAGCTCCTTTTGACATTCTGCAGCTCAACCCGCCTCTCTTCACTCCCATAATTTCAGGTCAGGGCCAGGCTCTTTCATATCCCCCCTGGGCTGTCATAGTATTTCCCTGCCTGAGTCCTCACCCCTACTCCTGTCCCATTCATCCACTGTGCCCACTGCCATCAGAGGGACCTTTCTAAACAGCACATCTCATTACTCACATACATACACGTGGGTGCACAACGTACATGTGCGTGCACACACATACTTCCGCTGGTGCTGAAACCTGTTGGGTGGGTCCACTTTGCCTTCATGGTTGGTACCAAACACATTGGCATGTCATTCAATGCCTTTTGTTTATTTTTTAGGCGGAGTCTTGGTCTGTTGCCTAGGCTGGAGTACAGTGGCATGATCTCAGCTCACTATAACCCCCACCTCCTGGGTTCAAGTGATTCTCCTGCCTCAGCCTCCCAAGTAGCTGGGACTACAGGCAGCTGCCACGATGCCCAGCTAATTTTTGTATTTTTAGTAGAGATGGGGTTTCACCATGTTGGCCAGGCTGATCTCGAACTCCTGACCTTGTGATCCACCCGCCTCAGCCTCCCAAAGTGTTGGGATTACAGGTGTGAGCCACCGTGCCAGGCCTCAAGGCCCTTTATTATCTGATCCCTGCTTAACTGTCTGCCTCCATCTCTCACTGCTTTCTTTTTTTTACCTCTACCACTGTATTATATAATAAAGAATACAGATGGAGAATTACATAAGGTGAGGTCCAGCGGGCTCCCAGCACAGGCGCTTCTGTCCCTGTGGAGTTGGAAGCAAGGGGGCCCATCACCCTCCTAGCACGTGGATGAATTCACCAACCTGGAAGCTCTCTGAACCCCATACTCTAGGGATTTGTATGAAGGCTTCATCCTGAAGGCATGATCATTTGTTAACTCAAAATCCAACATTTCCCCCCTGACTCCGAAACATGGAGGGGTGGGGCTGAAAGTTGCAGGCTTCTCATGGCCTGTCCCTTCTGGTGACTCACCCCTGTCTGAAAGCTATCCCTGATGTCCAGTTTCTTACTGCTTTCTTCCTCCCTGATTTGGAGTGAATACACTGCAGGCTTTTTCAAAGACCATGCTTACTGTCACCTGAGCCTTTGTGAGTACTGCTGTCACTACCCGGGTTCTCCTCCCCTCTCCTGCATCACTTAGCCTCTACCTTTCGTGGGGGACACCCTCAAGACACCATCCTCTAGGAGGCCTCCGTGACACTCCCACCACCTGCTCTGTCATTAGCCGTCTCCTCTTCCGTCTCCCGTGGTACCCTCTGCTGGTGTTTATTGATGCCCGACTCCACGTGTTCCAGTTACCATTTGGCTTGTTGCGTCCCCAGTAGACTTTAAGAGCAGCACCTTTGATTTTTTTTTTTAACCTTTCATACTAAGTTTTTTTGTATGCTGCTGCCAGTGTATATAAAACAACTACCCTTGTGAAATAGAAACTCATGAAAATTCAGAGAGGTAGATGTTAGGGACTGACAAGTGGAAGTTTGTATATTACGGCACAAGTGTTACAGAGATAAGCTTTTGTACAGGCTTCAAATGGAGCGCTCTTGAATATTCACTGGATCATAAGAAGTGGTTTGGGAAACCTTTGAAAGATTCATTTCACTACAAAAAGGAACCGACTTTCTGGGGTCTGAAGGGATTTGTACTTGCAGATACTCCAGTCAGCTGAGGGTCATGTTGAGCATTCTGCAGACAGAATTGTTTCGAGTCTGCAGCTGCCTGGGAAACTTTTACTCAGTCGAGCCCGGCCTCCAGCCGGAGCTGGTGAACCACTTTCTTCATAGCAGCGACGCTAGAGGAGCCAGGCATGGTGTGCTGGAGGGCCGGGCCGATTCGTGGGTCGGGGGTCCTGATTTTTTTAAATGTTTTATATATTTGGGAGATGCAGGTGCAGATTTCTTCAATGCATATGCTATGTAGTGGTGAAGTTCCAGCTTTAACGTACCCATCACCCGAATGGTGAACATTGTACCCAATAGGTTATTTTTCATCTCTCAGCCTGCCTCCCCTCTGCAGTCTCCAGTGTCTGTGATTCCACTCTGTGGATTCATGGGCACCCAGTGTTCACCTCCCACTTCTGAATGTGAACATGGGCTGTTTGACTTTCTGTCCCTGAGTTATTTCACTGAGAGTAATGCCTTTGGTTCCATGCATGTTGCTGCAAAAGACATGATTTCATTCTGTTTATGGCTGAGGAGTATTCTGTGGTATATACCACATTTTCTTTTTTGCGGGGGGGACAGTCTCGCGCTGTCGCCCAGTCTTTAGTGCAGTGGCGCAATCTCAGCTCACTTCAATCTCTGCCTCCTGGGCTCAAGCAGTTCTCCTGCCTCAGCCTTTCAAGTAGCTGGGACTACTGGCATCCGCCATCATGCCCAGCTAATTTTTTTTGTATTTTTAGTAGAGATGGGATTTCACTTTGTTGGCCAGGATGGTCTCGATCTCCTGACGTCATGATATGCCCACCTCAGCCTCCCAAAGTGCTGGGATTACAGGCATGAGCCACCGCACCCAGCCACACATTTTCTTTCTTGTTTGTTTCAGATGAAATCTCACTCTGTCACCCAGGCTGGAGTGCAGTGGTGTGATCTCGGCTCACTGCAGCCTCCACCTCCCAGGTTCAAGTGACACTCCTGCCTCAGCCTCCCAAGTAGCTGGGATTACAGGCACACGCCACCACGCCCAGCTAATTTTTTGTATTTTTAGTAGAGATGGGATTTCATCATGTTGGCTGGGCTGACCTCGAACTCCTAACCTCAAGTGATTTACCCACTTCGACCTCCCAAAGTACCGGATTACAGGTGTGAGCCACTGCACCTAGCCTGATGCGTAGCACATTTTCTTTATCCTGCCAGCTGTTGACAGACACTTAGGTTGATTCTGTATCTTTGCTATGTGAATAGTGCAGGGCGGGACCTTCTTTGTCTTTATGTCCAGTCTTAGCTCAGTGCCTTGTACCTGTAGGCGCTCTGTAGCTATTAATCAAGGCCCCAAGAGTACTGGCCCTGGGAGATGGGATGCGGAGTTTCTGCCTCAGACCTGCCCTCCCCAGCACTGTGGTCTTCAGGCTGCCATGGCCTTTCTCTGGGCTTCTGTTTTCTCACCTATAAGCCAAACATATTGGTCTAATGACCAAGGGACTTCCTCCAGCTCTGACATTATGATCACATATGTCTTACTGATCATTCCAAATAAGAAGGGGTAGTAAGCAAACGGTTTCAGAAAAGGTTTGCAACTAGAGCCAGAGCACTGACTGCAGCTAGATTCTGGTTGGAGTGTGTCTTCTCACATTTGGGGCAAAGATGCTGTTGTAAAGTTTTATTTTTGGTACTAGCAGTAATGGGGTCATTTAAATGCTGTGAGACAGCTCCCTTTAATGCACCGCTCCTGTTCTGGTAAACAAATCCCTTCCTTGGCTTTAGTGAAGGGATGCTTGCGTGAACTCACACAGTAATTGGCAGTTTACAGGAAAGAGTAACACTCCAAGAACATTAGTGCAGTAGTCCATAGCATCCAGTTTTTCAGGGTTTGGCTTCTTCTCAATAGGCTGACAAAGTCTTGTTGCCCTTTAAGCTAATGTAAAAGAAAACAAATGGCCAAACCATCTGTCTAGACAGGGTCTGTTGCAGAACTCAGTCTCTCCGGCTGGACCAGGGTTCACACATTGAACACTGACAAGCAAATCTCCCATCTGTGTGAACTTCTTAACCTCAGTCGCAGTGACCGTCACTGAACTGTAGGATTAGTGGATACACATTCTCTATCTGTTTCATTATTATGTGGTAGACCTCATTCTCATTGCCGGAGAACTGGTTGGTAAACAAGACAGACGAGGTTCCTATCTCGCAGCACTGATAGCATACCACAAACAATAAATCAGCAAATAAGCGAATCACACATCAGATGGGGATGAGTAAATGAAATAAAACAGGATGAAGTGAAAGCTGGCCAGGCAGTGTCATGGGCAGGGGCCTGGCTGATGTTGGGTATCAGAGCAGGAAGATCTCAGTACAGAGGTGATGTTTGAGCTGAGGATTGGGTGTCGGAAAAGGGCAGCCTGCACAGTCTGGGGCAGAATGTTCCCAGGGAAGAATCAGCAAAAGCAGCTGCCCTCAGGCAGGAGTGATAGAGTGTTCCAGGAAAAAAGAGTGGGCACCAGGAGACCATTCAGGAGGTGTGGGCAGGGCTGCTGACAGAGGTTCGCGCATGCCACCTTGGAGTTTGAATCTTATTGTCGGTCCAGTGGGAAGCTGTTGGAGGGCTTATGCTGAGCGCAACACAGCCTGTGGTTTTGTTTTGTTTTGTTTTGTTTAGATGGAATCTTGCTCAGTCACCCAGGCTAGAATGCAGTGGCACCATCTCGGCTCACTGCAACCTCCACCTCCCAAGTTCAAGCGATTCTCCTGCCTCAGCCTTCTGAGTAGCTGGGATTACAGGCACCCACCACCACACCCGGCTAATTTTTGTATTTTTTTTTTTTCTTGAGATGGAGTCTCACTCTGCCGCCTAGGCTGGAGTGCAGTGGCATCATCTGGGCTCACTGCAACCTCCAACCTCCCAGGTTCAAGCAATTCTCCTGCCTCAGCATCCTGAATAGCTGGGACTATAGGCATGCACTACCATGCCCAGCTAATTTTTGTATTTTTAGTAGAGACAGGGTTTCACCATGTTGGGGAGGCTCAAACTCCTGACCTTGTGATCCACTGCCTCAGCTTCCCAAAGTGCTGGGAATACAGGCGTGAGCCACTGTGACTGGCAATTTTTTGTATTTTTTTTAGTAGATATGGGGTTTCACCATCTTGGCCAGGCTGGTCTTGAACTCCTGACCTCATGATCCACCCACCTCAGCCTCCCAAAGTGCTAGGATTACAGGCGTGAGCCACCGCACCTGTCCTGCAGCCTATGTTTTTTAAACGTTCTTGTCGGATGTTTGATGGGGAATAAAGGATTGTAGGAGATGAAAAATTAAAAGGGACACCAAACTGAAGGCTACTGTGGTCACTCAAGCTAAAGATTCGGATCACTTTGACAAGGGGGAGGTAAGGGAGTGGGGAGATGAGCTGCAGTTGGTGGATGTGACATCTGTTTTGGAAGTAGACTCTATAGATTGTGCTCATGGTTCAGATGTGGGAGATGAAACAGAAAGAATCAAAGATATCTCAAAGGCTTTTGGCTTGTGGATCATCTTTAGCATGAGTAGAGGATAATGCGGTTTTCACTGAGATGGAAAAGCCAGAAGTTAGGGAAAAAGTCCAGTTTTGATTGTACTAAGGTATATATCAGATACCCAAGTGGAATTGTTAAGGAGGCAGTTGGAAATATCCTTAATACTGTTGCATTTAAGTTAGCCTGTTGGTTTTTGGCCAGTACCAGTTTTAGCCTAATAAATGTCAGACACTGATTTGATTTTTTACTGAATGTTGCTGTAGGCAGATACTTATAAAACTGACAATTGTGGGCCAGGCACAGTGGCTCACGCCTATGATCCCAGCACTTTGGGAGGCCAAGGCAGGTGAATAACTTGAGGCCAGGAGTGCAAGACCAGCCTGACCAACCTGGTGAATTACCCTCTCTACTAAAAATACAAAATTAGCCAAGCATGGTGGTACATGCCTGTAGTCCCAGTTACTTGGGAGGCTGACGCAGGAGAATCACTTGAACCTGGGAGGCAGAGGTTACAGTGAGCCAAGATCATGCCATTGCACTCCAGCCTGGGCAACAAGAGTGAAACTCCATTTCAAAAAAAAAAAACCTGATAATTGTATGGTTAAAACTGCTAAGGAGCTGGGCATGGTGGTTCATGCCTGTAATCCTAGCACTTTGGGAGGCCGAGGCATGTGGATCACCAGTGGTTAGGAGTTCCAGACCAGTCTGGGCAATGTGGTAAAACCCCGTCTCTACTAATAATACAAAAATTAGCCGGGTGGATGTGGTGGTGCATGGCTGTAATCCCAGCTGCTCAGGAGGCTGAGGCAGGAGAATCTCCTGAACCAGAAGGGAGAGGTTGTAGTGAGTTGAGATTGCGCCACTGCACTCCAGCCTAGGTGACAGACCAAGACCCTGTCTTAAACAAACAAAAAACCCCAACTGCTAATCTATTTCTTGCTGCTTGTATCTTCCTTTTAAGTCCTCTGAACTCCCTCATTAGATGATCAGAAATTCCAAGGCAAGGCAACTTCCATTAATTTCTTTGGACACTCCCTTCTATTTCCTACTTTCAATTTTGAAAAAAAAAATTACGTTACAGAATCTGTTTCTTGACTAGTGTAGTTGGGAGCCCTATTACAGATTGATGCTTTTTGCCCTGTGCAGCCAATTTTATTAGTTATGTGTTTTGCATGACTCTGCTTTTAATGAGTTTTGTGGTTTGGGGCTGGGGCAGGCAGTGGAGTGGATATGTGGGTGCTCTTGATAGAAAGTGTCTTGAGCTCTTCTAAGTGTCTGTATGCTTTGAGCTGACATTCTGTTTCCATGAACATAGTTTTCCATGTTTCTTGTCACAAGTCCTACTTCTAAAAGCATTTAAAAATTAGAAAGGAATGTACCTAGTATTGTCACGTCCTCTGTTAACCATACATACATGTTTTGTTTAACAAAGAGGAGGGGAAAAGAGGGAAAGATTGATGGTGTATACTACTAAGGAGGATGGATAGGGTTTTTTGCAGGTTTTTGTTTGTTTTTTTGAGATGGAGTCTCACACTGTTGCCCATGCTGGCGTCCAGTGGCGTGATCTTCTACAACCTCCGCCTCCCAGGTTCAAGTGATTCTCCTGCCTCAGCCTCCCAAGTAGCTGCGATTACAGGTGCCCACCACCACGCCTGGCTAATTTTTTTTTTATTTTTAGTAGAGACAGGGTTTCACTATTTTGGCTGGGCTGGTCTCAAACTCCTGACCTCGTGGTCTGTCTGCCTCGGCCTCCGAAAGTGCTGGGACTACAGCACTTTGTAGTAAGTAAAAATTTGCCATGCCTGGAAAATAGGTTTTTATAATTTGGGCTAAAATCCAAATGGATTGTCTTATTTCTGGGCTCCGTAATGGTCCCTGATGCTCTTGGGAAAGAAATCCACAGGTTTTCTGTCCTGGGGCAGGAAGAAACACTCTCTCATCTTCTAGACCCCAGCAGCCAAAGCATATCTTCCATGGAAAAAAACCAGCCACCATCCTACTCTCCAGCATGCTGTGAGGCAGCCACAAGGCTGTTCCCTGTGCTGGCCTGGGGGGCCCAGCAGGCCAGGACCATATCCAGTCAGCACATCCAGGTTCTGTTCTTTTCAGTGGTATCCACTGGGCCACAGGGCCTCATGCACTGTAAGTGTTGAATGTTGCCATCTTGGCGGTTGCACTGATCCTCAAGGATGACTTTTTGGAAGTAGTAGAGCAATAAGAGACTTCGAAGGCCAGGGAGGATGTTTCTGAATGGGGAAGGGAAAGGTGTTCCAGAGGTCAGAGGCAGCAAACCAAAAACAGTGGATCCAAAATGAGGTGATTGGATGAAATAGAGATTGTTGACAAGTTCATGAACTACTGTGGTAAACCAGTGACTTCTGAAGTTACATTTGGCCAGACAGGCTTCATTTGACTGTGGTCAGTGGATGGAGGAGACAGTTGGCACCAGTATCTGTTCCTGGGCTAGCAGAGCCCCACTGAACAGTGTGGTACCCAAAAGAGAGTGGGATCCACCAGGTCTGTATCTGCTAATAATTTCCCCAGACATTCCTGTTGCTGCACATCAGTGACTGTGCAACATCTGGTGGTTGGTTTTTTTTTTACTGCTGCATAAAGTTTCATTTCAGTTTCTGACTGTGTATTTCAGATTTTCTAAATGCTTCACATTCTTTCTCTTTTGCAAGCAGCTTGAGCAGGTAGGTTGCCTGTTTCTAGGGAGATAGCGGCTTTGTCCATGTTGGACCTTAATAGTTCCGTGGGACTTTTCATGATGGATGTTAAAAGCAGATGGCTTTTGTTTCATATGTTGAGGAATGTCTTGTGACCCAGGCCCGTATAACTAGAGCTACAAAGAGCCTGAAGTGAAGAGTTTGAGTCTGAAGTGAGACCTCAAAGTAAATCACTTTCGAAGGTTTTGCTTTCATTTCTCTGAATTGCTAAGGACTTGGGAGAAGTCAGCAGTTCTGCTCTGAGCATATGTGTGTGTCCTTGGAGTGAAATAAGGAGACAAGTGGAGGATAGATAAATCAAGGTAGAAAGGCTATCAGAAATCAGATGGCTTAGAGACATTGATTAGTCGGGGGGCTTTTTTGTGTGTTTTGTTTGTTTTTGTGGGGGATGAAGTCTCTGTCACCCAGAATGGAGTGCAGTGGTTGGATATCAGCTCACTGCAGCCTCCATCTCTCAAATTCAAGCAATAATCCTGCCTTAGCCTCCCAAGTAGCTGGGATTAGGGGTATGCACCAACACGCCTGGCTAATTTTGTATTTTTAGCCCAGATGGGGTTTCATCATGTTGGACAGGCTGGTCTTGAACCCATGACCTCTGGTGATCTGCCCACCTTGGTCTCCCAAAGTGCTGGGATTACAGGCATGAGCCACTGCGCCCAGCCTAGTTGTTTTTTTAAAGAAGATTTTTTTAATAGAGGTTGAAGCATATTTAAAATGTGTTTAGGGAATGTGCAGACCAGTGTCTATGGCAGTGGGTATCAGATTCATCAATTTTCTGTTTCGGTTTCTCTACCAAACGTCTCATTTGTATGTTTTAAGAAAGTTTGAGATTCAATTCAATATGGTGGTTTTGGTTTTTGTTTGTTTGTTTCTTGTTTGTTTTGGTGGTGGAGTCCCGCTCTGTCACCCAGGCTGGAGTACAGGTGGCTATTGAAATTTAATTAGAATTCAATTCAATTAAAAGTTCAATTCCTTAGGAGGCCAAGGCAGGAGACTTGCTTGAACCCAGGAGGTGGAGGTTGCAGTGACCGGAGATCTCACCACTGCACTCCAGCCTGCTGACGGGTGAGACTCCGTCTCAAATAGATAAAAAAATTCAGTTCCCCAGTTGCCACTAGCCACATTGCATGCACTCAGTAGCCACATGTGGCTGGTGGCTCCATATTGGATGGCCCAAATACAGAACATTTCCACGATCACACAGAAAGTTCTGCTGGACAGCACTGCCAGCCAGACTTGGATCCAGTCCACCGGATTCTTTTCTCCTGTGATGATCTGTGATACCTGTTGACAAGTGATGGTTATTTGGCCAGACGTGACAGCTCCGTTCTCCTGTGTCAGTGCCATGTGTCTGTCAGCGTCCTTCACTGTGTGCTCACTTTTTCTTCCAAGGAGGAAGTTGGCCGAATATGGAAGATGGAGCTGCTCAAAGAATCGGATGGGCTGGGAATTCAGGTTAGTGGAGGCCGAGGATCAAAGCGCTCACCTCACGCTATCGTTGTCACTCAAGTGAAGGAAGGAGGTGCCGCTCACAGGTGACTAGATAACTACCCCCTCCCTCATCTCTCCACCTCCTCTCCTTCCCTCCATCCCTCCCTCCCTCCTCTTTCCCCGCTGGTGCAGGTGCCCTTCCACTTACTTGTTCAAAGCCCTGGTAATTACAGTTCATAAGGATTATGCTGGCGCAAAGGAAACCAGGCAAGAGTGGTTCTAATCGAACCCATCTCTGAGCACAGGAAGTGGCTAATTGCAGAGGATATTGCAGGATCTTCTAAAACAAGGAGAGACTGACTCTCTTTATAGTCCAGCTTTAGTTTCAAGTGAATGTTATGTATCGTAACTTGCTGAGGCTACTTACTGGGAATATGCTGCTGAGTAGAACACCACATTCCTAAGATCTTAACTCCCATAAGACTTGACTAATGACCAGGAAAGTGACCGGTTTTCAGTGTGACCACAGTTCATGCTTTGGGGCTTCACCTGTCAGGTCTGTCAGGATTTCAGGCACACTTAGATACATGGATCTCTGTCATACAGATGTGGAAAGGAAATTTAGTAAATGTGATTTTTTTTCCTTGTAATCTGAAAACAATTCATACCTCAAAATTTCTTTTGTAGGCCAGCTGTGGTAGCTCACGCCTGTAATTCTAACATTCTGGGAGGCCAAAGCAGGAGCACTGCTTGAGCCCAGGAGTTTAAGACCAGCTTGGCCGGACACAGTGGTGCATGCCTATATTCCCAGCACTTTGGGAGGCTGAGATGGGTGGATCACCTGAGGTCGGGAGTTCAAGACCAGCCTGGCCAACATGGTGAAACCCCACCTCTACTAAAAATACAAAAATTAGCCAGGCATGGTGACACGCACCTGTAATCCCAGCAGGCTGAGGCAAGAGTATCGCTTGAACCTGGGAGGCAGAGGTTGCAATGAGCTGAGATTGCGCCATTGTACTCCAGCCTGGGTGATAGAGCAAGACTCCATCTCAAAAATAAAAAATAAAAAAGGGCCAGGCACAGTGGCTCACACCTGTAATCCCAGCACTTTGGGAGGCCAAGGCAGGCGGATCACCTGAGGTCAGGAGTCCAAGACCAGCCTGACCAATATGGCGAAACCTCGTCTCTATTAAAAATACAAAAATTAGCCAGGGGTGCTGGTGGGCGCCTGCAATCCCAACTACTTGGGAGGCTGAGGCAGGAGAACAGCTTGAACCTGGGAGGTGGAGGTTGCAGCCAGCTGAGATGGTGCCATTGCACCCCAGTCTGGGTGACAGAGCAAGACTCCGTCTCAAAGAATATATATATGTTCTCCTTTCCATGTTGAAGAATAAAACAATAATAATAAATATATAAAAATAAAAAAGACCAGCCTGGGCAACATGGTGAGTCCTGGCCTTTACAAACAAAACAAACAAAATAGCAGCCACGTGCGCCTGCAGTCCCAGCACTTTGAGAGGCGGAGGCAGATCACCTGAGGTCTGGAGTTTGAGACCAGCCTGGCCAATGTTGTGAAACCCTGCCTCTACTAAAAATACAAAGAAATTAGCCAGGTGTAGTGACGCACACCTGTAGTCCCAGCTTCTTAGGAGGCTGAGGCACAAGAATTGCTTGAACCCAGGCGGCAGAGGTTGCAGTGAGCTGAGATCACGCCACTGCTCTCCAGCCTGGGCAACAGAGCAAGACTTCATCTCAATTAAAAAAAAAAAAAAACTGGTTATGGTGGCACACTTCTGTAGTCCTAGCTACTCAGGAGGCTGCGATGGGAGGATCACTTCAGCCTGGGAGATCGAAGCTGCAATGAGCCATCACTGTGCCAGTGTACTCCAGCCTGAGTGACAGAGCGAGGGACTCAGTCTCAAAAAAAACAAACAAAAACTAATTTTTTAAACTGAGCAATGATCTGAAGTAGGAAGAGTAACAGTGTTTAGCTAGAGCATGTGCAAAACAGTTTATTTTGAGTAAGAAGGATGTAGCTATCCCAAAATGTCAGGCAGGCTCTTGACTGCTAGCTAATTGCTTCCACGCACAATAGGGTGTTTACTATTTGCAAGGTCTGGTGGGGCGTGTATGTATGTTGTACGCCCACACATATATAGTAGGCGTATAAAGGGAGAGTTTTGTTGATGAGCGAGGTGATCATCTTGTATCTAGTCTGGTGTTCAGCTCAGGTACCCTGTTTCTAAGAGGGTTGTGGCAAACCAGACTGGTACTGGTCTGCCCAAGCTTGAGAGGGGACGCAAGGATATCACTTGAGTTACAGTTGAAGGAGCTGGAGGGAAGTGGTCTGAAGAATGGAAAACTGGGCACAAACCAGCACAGTCTTTTATGCTCATCAGTTCTTTTATTACAGAATAGGATGCTAATCACTAGAGTAGAGATAAGATTAACTGCAATTGTTAGTTGTCTGGGTGGTAGTAATTACTGAAGGATTAAGACCTTAGGTGGTTTTTATGCCAAATAGTGTTATTAAGCTTCCAAAATGGCATGTGTGTTAAGGAGCTCTTGTCAGATAGACACTTACCCATTAATCCTAGGTCTTAAGTTCTAGTCTGTCTTTAGCAAGGAAATTCCTGTGCCCAGAGATAAAAACTTACATGGAACTGATCTTGTCTGTTTTCCATCTGAGCCATTTCTGGTGGATCTCATTATTTTCTTTTCATTCTTAGCCTGGAGTTGTGTATGAGCCTCTGGGGTGTATGATTCACAAGCGGGGCATTTTAGTTAATAACAGGAGATGAGAGATAGGAAAGAGGGAAATAAGAAAAGGGATGGGGATTTTTTTTTTGAAACGGAATGTCACTCTGTCACCCAGTTTGGAAGGCAGTGGCATGATCTCGGGTCACCACAACCTCCGCCTCCTGAGTTCAAGCGATTCTCCTGTCTCCACCTCCTGAGTAGCTGGGACTACAGGCACATGCCACTATGCCCAGCTAATTTTTGTATTTTTAGTAGAGACAGGGTTTCACTGTGTTGGCTAGGCTGTTCTCGAACTCCTGACCTTGTGATCCGCCTGCCTTGGCCTCCCAAGGGATAGGAATGGTCTTGGTGGTGTTCTGGATAAGTAAGGCCTGGACACTGGTCCGAACCATTGCATTCTTGATTCCTGAATCCCTCTCCTCCCATAGGAAGCAGCTCCTGAGTGGCCCACCCACACAACTCCTGAGAGTCCCGCTCGTTTCTTCTGTGGTTTTCCCGTTCTCCTTCTCCCACCATTCCAAGCAGCTGCGGGGCCCTCAGCATTTCTCAGCTTCAGGGATTTTTGAAGGACAGAATCAGAGACTAGCAGAAGTCTCTGGTGCCTCCTGTCTTCTGTTAAAGCCTAAATTCATAGAAAAGGCAGTGGCGCATGCCCTAGAGGAAGGAGACAGAAAGTGAGAGAACAGCTGTCGAAGGCAGGAAAGTGGAGGTGAGGATGGAAGGAGAGAAGTCAGTTGATTCATGGAAGGAAAGCAAGGAGAGAGCCTGCAGATTGGAGAGACACTGAGTTTCTGGGCGTGTCAGGGACATGCGTGTGTTTCATGGCAGTATCCTGGGTGCTGATGTGAGCCTTTAAAACGGGCGCCCAGTCTTTTGACTTCCCTGGGCCACACTGGAAAAAAAAGAATTGCCTTGGACTACACATAAACTACACTTAACACTAACGATAGCTGATAAGCTTTTTAAAAAATCACCAAAAAAACTCATGTTTTAAGAAAGTTTGCACATTTGTGTTGGGCACATTCAAAGCCGTCCTGGGCTGCATGCAGGCTGTGGGTTGGCCAACCTTGATCTAGAGGGTACGGTCGGATCCGAAGCTTGAGGTCTGTCTGCCTCACCAGCTTTCCTATGCCACGTTCAGCCTTCTCTGGCTCCTTTAGGATCCTGGGAGATCAGATCCCTGGAGGCGCTGGTGGAGTCCACAGGACTGTGGACTCACCACGATCAAAGGGGCCTGCCCAGTGCTCCGGCATGGTCGCCATGCAGAGCCCTGACCCACCCTAGGGGAGGCAGTCCCTGTGACAGCTGAGTCTCCTGCCAGCAGGAAGAAAGCTCAGTCAGCCATAATGTAATTGAGGAAAGAAACAAAATGTTTGTACACCATGTTTGTCACTCAGGTGTGATACCTGCAGCGATAGCATTTCCGGCAGTTTATTTGTTCTTTTCCTTTCTTTCTTGTTTTTTGTTTTGTTTTGTTTTGTTTTAATTCATCCTTCTGCATATGAAGCTTGGCTGTAGAGACTCAGGGATGAAAAAGGAGCTGCAGCCGGGCCTGGTGGCACACACTTGTAGTCCAGCTTGTAGTACTCAGCTATGAGTACTACTACAAGTAGTACTTGTAGTACTCAGCTATGAGACTGAGGCAGGAGGATCACTTGAACCCAGGAGTTCCAGGCTGCAGTGAGCCAGGATCACGCCACTCCACTCCAGCCTGGATGACAGAGAAGGACTCTGTCTCAAAAACAAACAAGAAAGAAAACATAGA